>NC_052538.1:5401382-5716382 GCF_016699485.2 Gallus gallus | reverse complement strand
TATGATCTCATATAGATCCCAGCCATTTTAGCAAATCCACCTTTCTTCAGTGACCCACGTAGAGGTAGTTTCCCTCTGCTCATGAGCACTGGGACTTTACTAACATATTGGTGTCCTCCAGAAAAAGGACTAGGAAAAACTCTTTCCCTTAACACAGACCAGGCAGAGGAGACATTTTCACTGGAAAAAGGCAAAGCCATTTCAGAACATAAACTTGGACCCTTTTTTAAATACAGGATGTGTTTCTCTGAGGGTTTATATATGAGAGAGATTGAAGATTTGGTTTCTCATTAGACAGGGATGAGCAAGTGCACATTAACGTTGGAAGGAAACTGGAAGCAAAATGGCTCCATGTGTTCTATCAGGAATCAGTCCCTTCTGCAAGAGAAACTCAATGACGTCTCTACTGAGGGCAATCAGAGGTTGTGATTTGTGACACCACTGTCACCACTTGGGGCAGAGGTTCATCCCTTGTGCTGTGGTTTCTCTGGAATAAAGTCCATGGAAAAAAAAAAAGCTAGGTTTTTTTTACAGGCACTCATGCCTTGGCAGGATCTGTACTGCAGCAGGATGATTTCTGTAACTTTCCTGTAAACCGTAAAGGCATATGCTGAATTCAGTCTTCCTGCTGAGAGGGTACAGGAGACATGCATTTGTAGGAAATAAGCATTTTTACAAAGAAAAATGAGACAAAACATGAAGTAGCACTTTAAATGCAACACAAGTTGGCTGACCAATCTCCTAGTAACTTCTTTTCCCCAATCTTTGTTATAACAGAGACAGCTCTCTTTGGTGTGCTGTTTTGAGTGGACAAGAGCAGTCTGCAGCTAAAAGGCAATGGCAAGCTGATGGATTTGCACCTTGCACACATGCCTTCATCCCTCCATCCTCCCTGCAGCCCCTTGCTGGGTAACACATCTCTGGATAACTCCCCTTTAAGGAATTTCTGCTTCCTGCCTTGATTACACAGCATTCATTTTTATTGTCCTTAAGAGCAACAGGACAGATAAAGAGCTCTCTGCATGATTACATATGGGCCTCTGAACCACACAGAAATGTGGGAAATCTGCTGTCTGTAATTAACCAGAACAACATAGGAGGAGACCAAAATATAAGTGTATCCCTTTGGGAACAAGCATCCTGTATTTCAGGAACAAAATGCCTTTGAAGTGTTACAAAGAAAAAGAAAGAAGCCACGCATGCTGAAAGGAAGACATGCTTGCTTTCCTAGTTATCATGAATATTTTAATTGTGATCCTCCTGAGATGGTTTGGAACTCCTAATTAGGATATTTCAGGACTGTAATTTGCAGAATGGTTTTTCAAATGAATTTTTGAATGTGCTTGGCTGATCGCTGCCCTTTGTGTTCTGCATTTCCCTCATCCACTACACTTACATTGAACCCCAGCATCTTCCCTTCAGAACACATGTGTGCATATAGGAACTGCTTGGGAACAAGTCAAGCATCACTGGTTGTCCAGTGGACTGCTTAACCAGCAGGGAGCAATATGGGGACACAGACACCTAAGAAAGCATCAGGACCCATTCCTCCTGCCCTAATAGCCCTAAGAATGCAACCCAAAGGGAGGGGAACTACTATCCAAAGCTGGAAGTATAAACTGGTGTTGCAGTGGTACCAGAGCTTTGTGGTGGGTATAGGGGAACTGCAAATGGGTGTGTTATTTCTTCCTAGACCAGTTCAGAAGCAGTGAGACAGAAACACTTAAGTAGCTACAGAAGTCCTCAGCAGATACGGAAACTGTCATGTCCCCATTATTTCCCAAGTGCTACTTCATCCATCCTAACTGAGCATCCTGTTTGTCTATGTGAAAAACTACAATCTGCAATGATTCTTGACACTTCTGTGGTAAATGGAAAAATATTGCTGGATGACTACTACATATAACACAGGTAAAGATGGCAGAATTGCATGCATACAGCAGGAAAAAATGGTACATGTTAGTGATTTTCTAGAAAACTAGAAAGAGAAGCCACCAACTCTAGGTAATCAGAAAGATAGTATATTATAATCTGAATGATGACACCAGTCAAATCTGAGCCCCATTTGCTGAGAGCTTGTGCTCTCTGCTGGTCTGAAGCAACATGGGAAAAGAATGGTCAGGTAACCACAGTCTGAAAAACCTGGAAAGAGACCTTGTGAGAAGAGCTCTGCTCAGCCTCCTTGATTCAATAACAGTCCTTAACAGTCCTATGGAAACAGGTTTGCTCTCAGTTCTGAAACAATACATTTTGCTTCTGAAAAGGAAAGAGGACATGAGAGAAAAACACGTCATTGTTATGGCTTGTTATTTCTGGGCTCTTTCAGCTCTTGGCATTCAGCCACATGGTCCAGCTTCCTCAACTGTGCAAAGGCAGTGCTTGTTTATTCAGACTTTCAGCTATCAGTTCTGTTAAAGCTGCTGTTCTTCAGTAGGTTGGGTAGATATGTATAGGCTGAGACCTGCAGCCTGGTGCTGTTCCCAGATAGGAGCTTCCCCATCTTCCTCTCCATCTAAGAGGGTTCATCTCACAAGGGTGAAGATGAACAAGGAGGTATTCAACAGCTACCAGGCTGTAAGCCTGACCCAGAAATCCACTCTTCTTCCCATCTCCCCATAGTCCTGGAAGATGCCTCACATGGGCAACTCCATTTCTTCCACACATTAGCAAGCACCAGTGGTGTCATCTCTCACTGTCTAATCCCATCTTTGGAGAAAACAGTGGGCATACAAGAAGGAGTTTCCACCGCCTCAACTTCCATCTTTCCTTCTTCAAGGAGAGGCAGCAGAGTGGGGAGGTACCCTGCCCGTATGTCCACACTGAGGCAATCTCAGCCTTCTGAGACATCTTTAAGATGTATGAAACATCTCAGCCACAACACACATGTAAATATGAGGCCCTGGCACTGCTGCCCAGAGAAGTAGTGGATGCCCCTGCCCTGGAGATGTTCAAGGCCAGGCTGGATGGGTCCCTGGGCAGCCTGATCCAGTACCTGATTTAGTGGTAGCAATACTTCCCTTAGTTGGGCAGGTTGGAACTAGATGATCTTTGAGGTCTTTTCCAATCAAAGCCATTCCATGCTTCTATGACTACGTGAATTTCACATCAGATGCTGAGTTCTGAGCATAGCTCTTTTTTAGGACTTAAGTATAGCACAGCCAGCACTCAACTACCAGTTATGAAACGTTACATAAAACCAGACACTGAGCAGTAAAAGTGATGTCTTGAAATCTGTGTTTGTAGCTCAGAAGAAATCATTACAGGAGAGGTTTATATTTATTGGCTAGAAACTTGTGTCTGAAATTTACACCCAGATACTGAGACCTCAGGGTGCCTGACAAGCCTTGTATTGGCTTGCAACTAATATACAACATCCGTCAAAGTCAGAGAGGGGAAAAAATAAACTTTTCCACTTTTGAGTTGGATAGCCCGACACTACTCTGGGTAAATTGCTTTGTAGGAATGAAAATTATACTCCCTCTTGTAAGAAAGACAGTCTTTAATGTGTATTTCTGTTTCTACAGCAAAGGAGCCAATCCATTCTTCTCAAGGGCTTCATCTCTTACAGATGGCTACTTCAAAGGGCAGGAACACATTGGGCAGCCTCCTGAGCAGACATCTAAACAAACAGCAGCACATACAGATCCTCACTTCTTTGTGGTTTGGGGAGGCAGAAGAACAGCAGTACTAGGTTGATTTCTTTTTCTTTTTCTTTTTTTTTTTAATGATACAAAAGAACAGCTCTCCTCACTGAAGTGGAAGACAAAAGACAGATCATATGTTGTTGGGGAGCAAGGCAGACATCTGACCTGTACGATTTTCAGTCCATAGGACTTATGTAACACCCAAAGGCCCATTCCAGTCACTATTCTACAGAAGATAACTGAATCCTACAAGTCTTCCAGTGCAGCTGACCCAGACAGCAGAATAGATCAGGCAGCAAAACCAATCCCTCTCTCCTGATAAGCATTCATTTCAAAAGAAAACTGCAAAACCTAGTTGTCTAGTATGTATCCTGTGATGCTCTCTCCCTTCTGACTGCTCTGGCTCATGAGTCCCAGGACCTCCTTATCTTTAATTGTTTTCTAGAATCACAGAATTGTAGAATGGTTTGGGTTAGAAGGGACTTCAAAGGTCATGTAGTCCAACCCCTTTGTGAAGGACAGAATTGCAACCCACTAGACCAGACTGCCCCAAGCCCAGCCTTGCTTTGTGCACTATCTGGGATGGGGCACCCACAGCTCTGGTCAGCAGTGCCAGGGGCCTCACTACCCTCTGAGTAAAGAATTTCTAATGTCTAATGGAAACCTCCTCTCTTTCAGTTTAAACCATGACTCCTTGTCCTATCACTGCAGGTCCTAATAAAAAGTCTCTCCCCACCTTTCTTACGAACCCCCCTTCACTACCAAAAGATGGCAATGAGGTCTTCCCAGAGCCTTCTCTTCTCCAGGCTGAACAAATTCAGCTCTGTCAGTCTTAGTTTCTCTTTTCCAGGCAGTGTCCAGACAAGTCTGTTGCCAGATCCATCAAAAACAGCTATTTTGGGCAGTTTCACCTTGGATTCACAAATGCTTTCACCTCATTCTCTCTCAAATCTGTTCTTCCCCACAAGAGCCCTAGTCATGCTATCAGCTGAAATGGAAACCAGCTGCAAGGCTAAGTTATCCTCATCTTGCTGTCCATCACCATATCATAGCCACAGTGGGGTGCTGAGAATGTCCTTCTAGCGTCAGTCGGTGGAGGTTACTCATCTCTGCACTTACACCTGCACAGCACTCAAAGCAAGATAGCCTCCAGTCAGGTTCAGTGCTCACTGGCTAAAGTAAGAGATCCTATTTCTGTGCTTGTCCTAGTTTCTAATCACAATTCAGTGGTGCAGGAGATCGAGGTTGCTTTGGCTACCTGTACGTACTCAGAGAGAGAGGATTTCTCTAGAGGAACCTTTAAAAGCAGTAGTTCACGTGGGTCAGAAACCAGCTGATGTATAGAAATCTCAATCACCAAGTTACAAAACAGCAAAATAAAGTGGTCAGGAGCAGAAAAATACTTTTTGTACTGATCAAGCACAGACCAGAATCTGGTTGAATTCCCATCAAAGCAGTTTGAAACCCTGAAATCAGCAGGGAGTATTATGAAAAAAATCAAGAGGGAGGTTCTAGCAGCCTGCTGGTAACTGCTCTTACAAGGACCTGTGGGCATGAAGTTGTGGAGGACAAACTGAGTTTGTGGACATTGAGAAGCAAGTCTGGCCAAATCAGCTGCATCTCCACTCCTCTGGTAGACTGTCAAGTTGCACAGGGAAGGAAGACTTTAGACAGGGTGAAGCAAAGAGCAAAGGGGGAAAAGAAGAGACAACAGATGGCTCTTCATTTAGTACATAGAAGCCAAGATGTCAAGAACAATATTAATTAAGTCACTGAGGGAGGAGACAAAAATCCTGTAATTGCTTCTCCACCAATGTGAGAAGCCTGGATAACAAACAAGAGAAATGGGAATTGCTCGTTTACAGAACAAAAATTTGACCTAGCTGATATCACTGAAACCCCCTGGGAGGAATTTGCATGATTAAAGCATAGAAAAGAAATCAGAGCTCATAACCTGTCTGGGAAGGGGGGAGAGGGGGTGCCCTGAAATGGCATTATCTTTGCAAGACAGAGGGCTGAAGGGCTGTTATCTCCAGCATGTAGTCCAGCAGCGTGCTGCCTGCTCTTGAATGACGAGAGTGTCTGACAGGATGGATGTTAAGCTCCTCTTCCATAAAACCTGAAATAAATTCTTACCAGGAGAGCAGCCCGTGTGATTCATCCTGACATTTCCAAAGCTTTCCCAGGACTCTAAGTCTTATCTTAAAGAATTTACCCAAAGTGTCTCCAAAGCTGAGTTCCCTGCAGAGCCATGCTGACTGAGACCTTTGTCTGGGCAGGGAAATATGAAAAGACAACTGAAATGAAAGTCAGCCTGTTCTTCCAGGCAAGCAATCACACTACTCATTTAATGCACAGGCAAAGCAAAAGCTAAATTAATAAACTTGCATTTTCAAAGGGGGAAATTTCAGACTGAGCATAGCCAAGAAGAGACTGTTTTGAGAAGCTTGGGGTGAAATACCAGTGGTAAGTGGTTAAGATGTGGTCTTCACAAGGCCAAAGAAAAGCAAGGTGGGATTTGATGCAATTGGTTGTTTCATTCCTGGTTTATATTGATTGAGAACAGAGGGACTCAGATAATTCAATACCTGGCAGAGTTCACAAGAGTTAAAAGAATCTTCACAATAGCATACCAAAAATAACACTGCTAAGAATAATGAAGAGAGGAATTGCTTTCTGCATCCCTGTGGCTGACATCACTGCAAATAGCTAATGTGATAAATATCTTTTTCTGTGTCTGAACAGTCATTGATTTTCTGCCTAATTCTGGAGCCATACAAACACTCCTAGTTCTTGCACCCCAGCAGGCATTTCAAGAAAGCCCAGAGGAAAGTCCCCCAGCACTGAGGAATACCTCAGATGTAGTAAGCCTTATTATCACAGCCCCATCCTGTCCCATTCATTCCTGTCCCCAAAACAGTCAAGTTTTTGGCAGGAAAGGAGATGTCAGTGGTGAGCCCACACCGCAATGCCCTCCTATAGAGATACTTGATAAGCTTTTTCTCCTCCACACAGTAGCCTGTATTCACAAGATTCACTTCAGAGAAAATAACTTTTCTAGTAAATTTTGGATCAATTTGAGTTTGAAAGCTATTGAAGTATAAGGAGAAGAGACAGCTTAATTATATATCTCATCTCTTTAGAAAACCAAGCTAAAGGAAGCATTGAAGTTATGCTGACAACCTTTCCATTCTAGGGTTAAATGCCACCTACTAACATCAGATAATATTGAATTTTTATTTTTTTTTTTTTAAAGAACCCCCAGACTGCTCAGTTGGACTCTTGAAAAGTCTTTGACCAAAACTAGTCTCAAGGTAACTTAAGGATACCATACACTTTTTACCCAGTCTTCAGTTCACTGTTCTACAGACTCTCAGAATCAATCCTGGATGCCACATTGTAGAGGATGAAACTCAATTAAGAACATTTAAAGGTTAGCAATGACATTAATTAAGTGGTTTCATTAGGATAACACAATTTCTACTAGTTTCTACTTATAAATGTAGTTCAGAGAGCTTATGCTGTTCTAAACATTCAAGGTCTTGAAAGCATGGTGCAGAGCAGGGTATCACCATATGAGTTACTGTTATGCTAAAATGCTAATAACATGAGCTATGGATTACATTTAATGTAGTCGATCAACAGGTCTCAATATTTAATTATCAATAGGGAATCAGCTATTGGATGGTGTATGTCTAGAAAATTCTGTGGGGTCAAGCTGTGCTATGCCAACCTGGGTTGTCCATCAAAACAAAGGATTCTAGGATCTAGAAGATCAGACCATTCTTACAAAATACAGCTGTCCTAGCTACTGAAACAAAACAATAAGTAAACATAAATTGTCAACCAAAATCAAGTTAAAAAAGTTTTAGGTCATTTCATGTATAGACAACATAGGGAGAGAGAGTCCTTCATACATCTTTTCCAAAGCATATTGCCCCAGTGAAGCTATATGTAAGACTGGTGAGGTTTGGCATGCACAGAATGCATAGCTTGCTACAAAACAAACAAACAAACAAAAAAACAAAAAAAAACCCACCAACTCAAAAGATCCCACATTTCAGAAAATGGTACTCAATGCTCATCCTAAAATAACTTGTCTCACACATAGCCACTTCCAGTACGTACCACCACACTGTCCACATCACACTAGGACAGACTTTGTCACAAGCAAAGGGCTGTTTGCCCAGCTCCCAAGAAACAGAGAAGAAAAATACAGTATAGATATTTTTTACTTTAGTTCTTTCCCCAATATACTGTTAATTCAACTACATGCTCAGTGCTTCATTGTTCATCTCCAGAAAGGCTATATATTGTTCCTTCACATAAAAAGGAGATGACATGAAGGAGGTCTATTATTTTAATGACTTGCAGAGAAAGATTTATCACACATGTACTTGACTACCCACTTCGTATTATGCAGGTTGTCTATGAGCTTGATTTTCTTTCATATATAAGCTTGTTTAAAGCACTCTTATCTCTCCCACTCCAGATTGCTTTAAATTATATTTCAGTAACAATGCTGAAGATGTCAACTCATGGGGAGCTTAGCAGGTATTTTCCTACAAAGCCATACTGTGTCCAGATTCTTAATCACTGTCATCCATTGGTGTACAGCAGAAGAAGGCAATGACACTGTTTTCTAATGGGATACAACCACTACAGAGCAATAGCATATAACAAAGAAGAAAAATAGACTCACCTCTTTAAACCAGTGACAGCTCAAGACACACATGATCTCAGCCCATAAAGAAGTTGATCCCCTGTCTGCAATTCCTTAAATGAGGCTGAGGAGGGGTGGAACCAGGATCCAGGTGCATTGCTTCTGGTAACTCAGGTGCACTGCTTGCTCCTGAGCTCCCTGCGTTAGCCACGGCTTCTCACCTGGTACTCAACCAGGCTGTGACCTGGAAGTTCACTGCACTCCACTCCTTCACAGCATGAACCAATGATTGAGCAGGTTGGGGGTAAGCTCCTACTGTTCTGGTGACCTAAAGTACATTGTGATGCATGTACAATACCCATTGTGATGTAGGGTGTCAAGGCACTGATGGCAATTGCTGATAGTCTTTTCATGGGTCTGCACGGCCAGTACTTGATTTTCCTTCAGGAGGCGTATCTTCTTCAAAGACCATTAACACTTCAGGTTTGTGCTTGTCAGTTCCCGAAAGTTCAACAGTCCACCACCATGTTTCCTCATGGACACTGGAGCATGCTGGAGTGGTTTTGCTTCTATTAGTGGTCCTGTCAACATCTGTCCTGCATGTTGTACTTTTCAGTGTAGCTGGTTGTGATGTCCTCTTCTGATGTATTTTCCAGCCATCTAACTCAAGCCAGTGTATCAGCTTCATCATTGCCTGGCAACTCCAAGGGTTGATGGCAGGAAACGTGGTGTGCTTGTATGGTCCTGTATTTAACCATGTTCCATATATCAACCAACATATCTTCACCCCAGATAGGTGGATTGTCCAATCCTGAGTGGCCCACTGTGCTACCCAGAGTGTGAGCCCTCAGTAGGCTGCTCAACTATCTGTGCAGACGTTCAGTGTGTTTTCACCCGGCTCTTGAGTTATAACCATCCACGCCACTCCCATCTTTGAACCATATTGTTTCGGTTGAGGGAGGGATTTTGCCTGTTGGAAGGCCTCTTATTCAACACAGGTCCTTCTAGAGGCCCTTGTCCCAGAGGATTTTGGCTCTCCCATCATGCCATTAGCTTGGCAATCCCCAAATCTTTTTCCTTTGATGGCTCAGCCACGGCTGTCCAGGCCACCTGAGGAGGTTTATACTTTTCTGATGGGACTGTGAAATTCTCTAGATTCTACGTTTCTTATGGAATCCATTCTATGACTCTAATTTCCTCCCTGTTAGGGGAGAACTGGAATGTTTGTTTGTCAGTAAACTGTCTCCATAATTGTAACAGGACTGTCTGTCAATATTTTTAAATTGAACTCCTGCCCTAATCAGGTCATAGAACCTTTGTTTTCTTGAGACCCTAATGAGTCCAGATTGGATTACTTTGGGGGCTGGCCTCCTTGGTCATGCTCATGGATGCACCTCCAACCTCTTCACCACCATTCAGACATTGCACCTGGCCCATAGGCACCCTGTCTCCCCCAGATCTGCCTGTTGTATTATGACCTCCAAGGCCACTAGGAGGTTCAATATGGATACCAAAGTACCATACTGGTGTGGTGGATCTTGCTGCAGGATGAGGTCTCTCATTCCTGCTGAAAATTTTATCAGATCTAGACTTTCAAAGGCATCCTCATAGACTGCCACTTTCATACCTAATTCTCCAATATAGTTTTGTAAGTCTCCTGCAGATGACCATAAGCTTGTGTTTAAAGTTCTGTCATTTTTATTCAGCATGCAGCCATCAGCCATTGAATTAATGAATGATTTTCCTCATTATGTTGGACCGTTGCGTATAATCTTTGCCTAAGGGCAGGGTGAGTAGTAATGGATGCCAGTTTTGAAATTTCTGGTCCATTCACTATGACACTTTCTGTCTCCATGTCCCACAACCAGAGCAGCCATGCTGGTACACTTTCTCTTGGTTTTTGCCTAAACCACTGCACCATATCCATAAATTCAGCTGCCATGTATGGGCACACCGTTATACGTAATGTGGTCTGGGTGGGGAGCTACTGGTCAGGGGGCACCCCCACCAGTCTACCTTGTGGGTTTTTTTTTGTTTTTTGAGTTACAATTGGTTGGATCTTGAAGGGATCCGGCTTCAGTGCAGATCTCGAGATCTGACCTTTTAGTTCCTTCATTTATAGAGTCCAGTTTACATGGTTTTTCACATGGGTCTATGGTACTTTCTAAAGAGATGTTTCAGTCCTTTTGTAGGGGGGTGATTAGATTTGTGTTTTTTTTTCCCTGTCAGTATTGCAACCTTCAATTTCCTTCTAGCCACAGACCACGACCTGAAAGGCCATACATCCCTTCAGGCTAGGAATGGCTCTTTGGGGTAAGATCTAGCACTAGATGCGCTGATGCACAGACACTGTCATCTGGGCTTGGAGATACCAGCCATGTGATCCCAGCCCCTCCAGCAGCCACAGCTTTCTCCAGCCCCTGTGCTTGAAGAGGCTGGTGTCTCTGAGAGAATTCCCACCCGGCTGTTTAAGCACGAGTAGTTGAAGGTGCAGAGCCTCCGACATGAATGCTTATATCCCTCTCAAATCCCCAGTTCACTTTAATATTCATTCCAAGGGATATTCTTGTTGTTTATGCACATAATCCTCTTGGGAATCCTGAAGCCCTGGCTTGTCAGAGAGTCTTACAATGATAAATCCCACAGGCCAGTTATACAATGCAGAAGTTCTTTTGATCAGGGGTATCTGCCAGCCTTCAGCATTGCTGTTTGCCTCTTTGTTCTCCCAGCAGAGAGGAAGCAAGCAAGGGATTCTCTTGCCCTTCTCCCCACACCATTCAGACTGATGTAGTCTTTTCCCCCACTCTTTAAACTGAATGCATAGAGGAGATGACCTCGATGTGTCGCAGGGCTAAGAACAACTCCTGCATCCCATCACCTGATGCAGTGGATGCTGTCACCCACAGTGGTCACCACTTACAGCATTCCAGGTGAGAGCAAGTCCAGAGGTCACTTCCCTTTACCTACATGGTATAATATTGTTAATACAAACTGTTCTGTTCACGGTCGAGTCCAAAGGGCTCATGAACAGCAAGGACAGAGAGTGGAGCGTCCATTCAGAGCATGCTTCCACAGACACTATTGACATGGACATCTCTTTGAGAACAGCCACTTAACACTGTAAGCCCATTAAGCTAAATCAAATAAAAAGCCACTCTGATTGCAAACCGCTGACTTTACTCATATTTAGTTTCTTAAATTAATCCAGATTAATTTTCACTGTATACATAAATTATAATATTCTTACATCAATATATTGCCCCAGTTAGTAAAAATATCTTCATCAACATAAGCATGGCAAAGGCCATTATTTCTCCACATCTACGCAAAACTTCCAAGTCCTTCCTAGGTGTCAAGAACTTGCAGACAGGCTGCATCTGGACTCCAGCCCCTTCAGTGCTAAACATGTTTTTCTCCTGCTTTTGAGAAGTCTGTTTTAAAGGGAATTGCAAGCTCTGAAGCAGTGCTGAGTCCTAAGAGGCCTTGCATATGTGCAGCCAGCTGCTCGCTGCCACACTATGGCTGCTTTGGGGAGCTGCTCAGAAACTTGTGTATCACCTTTTCTACAAAAGATAGCTAAAGCAGACTGAAGTGCTTTTTGCGTTTGAAACAACTGACTCCACAAGCAAAAGAGCATCCTTGCCATTGCAATCAACCTCCCCAAGAAGGATAACACCACCGGATCAAAAATAAGGACGGACACTGAATTACTGACAGTAAACACAAGCGTTCTGTGGCAGAGATGAAAACAAAGTAATACAAAGCTATGTCCTGTTCCCCCTCCAGCAGTGTCACAGTCAACTGGACACCCTTACCTGTCTTAGGACAACCTGAAGCTATTTGTCTGGTACACACTTCAAGGATCAGTGCTCTTTGAGGACTGATGTTCCCAAACTTATGCTGACAGATCACAGAGGGCAATTTGTTTATGCAAAGGCTATGATGCTGCGTGTGCACTTTTGCATGCCAGCCATCTAAGTGCAGTGCTTGGGTTGCAGGAATCAGCCTGGAGTCATTGCAGCACTCTGCTGTCCTTGTGTCACTACTGCAGCCCAAGTTTGAATTGGTTTGGCAGCCTGATCTATGTTTTTGTGTCATCCATCACACTATGCAAGTCCACAAAGACTCCAGCAACCATGGATCTCCATTACAGAAGAAACTATTCCCCAGCAGAGATGTGTACCTAAGAAAAAAATCGTTTGTTGCTCATAGCAGTGATCTCAGCAGTCACAATGCCAATCCATATTCATGTCAGTCATTCCAAGCACACACAATAGTAGGTTAAAGGAAGAGCTAGGATAGATTTTCTCCCCAAGAGCTTAGTCTGTCGCAATTTGAAAATAGATACACATTTGGTATCTGCTGTTTGCAAACTGTTTGCAAACCAACATACAGTCATCATACAAGTACATACGATATATGCTGACCAACCCTTTCACTTACATAACCTTAATTAGGAAAAGTGCGTCTTGGTTTAGAGTAAAATGCTACCTAATCAGCTAGACATAGAAAGAGATCAGCAATCCAAGAAATCGTCAGTGTTCAGCTTCATGCCTAACACAAGTGTCAAAGGTTTGAGAAGCAAATGGCAGCTCAAGTTCCAAGCCCCCTGCAAGTCATTTGTGATGAGCTCAAGTGATACTAAGCTTTATTTCCGAGCTGAGTCCCCAAGCAAGCACTGCTGACATTCAAGTGAGCCCTAGAGTGGAAAAGTCTAATATCACATTAAAAAGCCAAACAAACACGAGATGGCTGAATATTTTCTAATACTTGCACACAATAAAATTTATGAAACAGATAACAAAAGCCATCCATCTTCATTTAGAAGTCACGGCTTCTGCTTTTTGTTAAATTTAATTGCTTCCCCCATGGCTTTAGATCAAGGGCAGCTTCTAATAAAAGTAATTATTTTGCTGGCATGGCAAAGCTGCATGATAAAGGTTAATCTACTAAGTGATGGCAGCTACTAAATGAGTGTGATAATTTCCATTAATAACTCCGCGGTAAAGTTGATGCTAGCATTTATACATTCTTTGACATGATAGCCACAGAGACAGCACCTGGGTGCCTTGTTGGCTCTGGGAATCCAAATGTCACTGCCCCAGCTAGCCGGGGTGCCAGGGCACCTGGCAGGAAGCCTTCTTCATCCAGCTACAGGAAGCATCGCAATCGCAGGCTCCCATCCTGCTGAGGGCCTTCAACCACCCTGATATCGGGACTAGATGACCTTTAAAGGTCCCTTCCAACTCACATGATTCTATGATTCTATGACATGACACCCTGTTTCCATGGGGTCTCAATGCTCACCAACTAGATGCCAAGCTGCCGGTGGAGGAGAGCCATGGACCATGAACTGGAATCCTGTTTACTGCCAACATGAAGGGCTTCACAAAGCCCATTTTTCTTTCTTTTCTTCCAACCCCAGGGCTGGCAGCCCAGATGCGCAGCACTTCAAAGTGTTGCAGCACTCTGGGCAGAAGGCTGTCACACAAAATAATGGAGGAAAAATGAGAACCTTTAAAAATATGCTTGTTTTTTTTTTTTTTTTTTCCTAATGCCTACTTTTAGCAGTGTGATATTCTGAGATTTTACCACTTCTACCACTTATGACCTGAGTGGCTGGTTATGTAGTAGCAGCATTACCATTCACTGCAGACTAGCTGTGCTTTAGGCACCAACTCAACCCAGGATGTAACTGTCCAGTGCCTACTCCAGCAGTCAAGTCTATTTGTGGTTTCAGTGATCAACTCGAAACACAGAGTCTGATTTTAGAATGAAGCTGTATACATGCCATAGAAAACTAGACTAGCTCTCTCAACTACAGTTTTATGCTGTAAAACACAAATGACTCTGAAATCCTTGCCTAAAATCAGGCAAGAAAATGGTGAAAATCAAAACTCTAACACCGAGGTTATTTTTAATACAATACTGAGAGTAACACCCTGCAAATGACATATACATATGTTCCATGAATAAAGTAAAATACAGCCTTCTGCACGTGCCTGCTGCTCTCCCAAGGAAGCTGCCATCTGCATGTTGGAAGGGTTGTTGTCCACGTAGGAAGCCTGGGAGGGGTGAGAAAGACAAATCCCAGAAATCTGCTAGCAAATACAGTCAAAAAGGCCATCTGCCTCCTGTTTCAGTAAGCAGAGGTAGTCCACACTGAGCAGCTCCAGCAGAGGGGTCTGGTAGGGGGAAATTATGGTTTTCTACCCTTACACCACGTTGGTGGAGCAGGTCAGAGAGGGGCAGCAGTAAGGGAGCATGGGGCGTGGAGAAGCCAGCTGCTCCTTCAGTAGTGTTGCTATAAACTGAGAGATGAGCGGCGTTCCATTGGAGAGGCAGCAAACTGGGGCAGCCAGAGGTCATAGCTCCATCACTAAGGGGGAAGGGAGGTTTTTGTGCCCTTTACTAAGAACTTCCTTTCCACTTAATTCTACTTCTTTCCCGCAGTTTCCCGAGTTGCCTGGAAAGCAGAACATGCCGGGAAGTTTCCCTGTCAGCCTCTGGGGATGTGGGGATTGAAAGGTCTGGCTGCAACCTCTTCATTGACTTCCAGATTCCCCACTGCTTCAACATTTACCTTTCAACTTGAAACTATCTTTCTGCTAGCAAGCCACACTTTACATCTTTCTTTCAACCCAAGCCACGCTGTTTTTCACTCCATTCACTAATGCTATGTCCAAACCTGCTAACAATTTCAGCTACTTGCCAAACCAAGTCTCTGCCTCAGGTAGTTCCCTGACTGCACGCCCAACCTCCAGTTTTCCTTCTATTAGTGACCGAGCACAGCCAGCACCACCACGATGAGTTCCTCCATTACTGCCCCAGGTCAGAGGGAGCAGCAGTGGGTACTGCTTTTTCCTTCCTGCCTCTCACACATCCCAGCTCCGCTGTTCACACCCTGGACATTCTGCAGCTTCTTTGTGCCCATGAGGTCCCCTTAGTTCTTGCTTTCAGTGCAGAAGAAAACCTCTCTGCAATGCTTTGGTGCTGAGACTGGGGATTCACTGGGGCTTGTACTTCAGAGGTTTCATTTTTCCTTTCTAGTTATCACTCCAGAACAATAAAAATCTCACTGTTGCCTTCAGGCCAGGGGCAAACAGTGTGTGGCTACAACTACTTACAACACAAATTCTACTGAAAGGTCATAGGAAGTGCAAATATTCTCAGGCCTAGAAAGGGAGAGCAGTTAGTTATTTCTATAATTATATCAAGTGAAAGCTGAAAAGCTGTTATTCTGCTGCCAGCTTAGCTGAACCGTCAAACATAAATGTGCTTTCTTGGTTGCAGCAAGAGGATGCATGTCACTGGGGAAAGCAAAATCAAAATGGAAAGGTGGTGAGGAAGTACAATATAGCCAGCCTATGCCTGCACTTGCCAGCAGCTTCAGCAAAGGACAGGGACTGTGCCTGGACTCCCAATGAGCAATGTGCTCCGTCACTGCATCACGGAACAAGATGAGAATATTTTGAGAGGGAAAGGTTCAGGCCTCATTGCACTGATCAGCAAACTGAAACAATCCTTGATGCAAAGAGATCAAGTTTAAGCCCAGGTAGAGCAGTCAGATAAATTTATAGTCTGTCTCAAATTGCAATCTCTACAAACAGTAAAAATAAAGAGGTATTTTAAGTCAGTGTTTTAGTGTGGCCAGTTATAAGTAATATGGTTAGCACCAGGACAGAAATAGATCCCATGTTCCTGTCTAAGTCTGGTGTGTTTGTGTCTTTTGTTTTTGTTTTCTGCAGCATTACTGCTTAAAAACCAAATTTACAGTCTGGAATTACCAAAATAGAGTGAAAACAGATCCATAAGAGACGGGAGGAAATTAATTGTTCCTGGCAAATGCAAAGAAAAAAATGAGCAAAGGCACAGAACAATCTATATCTGTCCTTTCCAGCTCACTGCAGCAGTATGCAGAAGATGAATATATGGCCAAAGGAGGCCAGTGGAACAGAAGTACCTATTTTCTGCAAGGCTGTAGCAGCCTCATAGAGGAGAAAACTATTCAAATTCAGCTGCTTGTTTAAGGAAGATCTCAGGGCAGCAGAGGAGGAGGATAAGTCAATCCAGTGTGAAACTCCAGTAGATGTGTAGTATCACCTAATCAGCTGTGTGTCTTGGAGCACGGAGGCACCTGGCACCCTGCAGAAACACCTAATTTCCTTGTTTACTGATTGAGTGCAAGGGATCCAAGAAACAGCCCAAAAAGACAACATACAAATTTCTCACTGCCAGGTGGTCACTGGCTCTTACACCTGCAATGCCTTGAACAACTGCAGCAGGAAAACACAAAAAGTCCTGGACAGGAGCAGGCTCCTGGCAGACCAGCAACAGACAAAGGATAAAGGACCCTTACTTTTTGGCAGAGGCAAGTGTCTGAAACCAGAAACCCCAAAATACACTGTGCAGCAACGTGCATACACCCATAAGGGGCTGTGACTCTGCTATTTTCAGTCTGGTCATAAAACACAAATGTGTTTCATGCTCTTCTAGCTGGGTATCAAAGCTAAGAGTGAGTTCAATGGGCAGTGAATGGTTTGAACCATTTATGTGGGAAAACTGGGACCATCAGAGGACATACGAGCAGTCTAGATGACAGGCACTGCCCCACTGCAGCACACAGTCATCAATATCCTGCAATGGTCTGGGCTGATAGCATCATGCATAGCCACACTGTCACTGAGGGACGGTAGGATGGAAACTTCTGCTCATCTGACTTGCTTCAGCTCTGTCCAATGTCAACCAGCCTGGGCCCAAGGAGCTAATTCGACCATCTATCCAATTATAGCTGGTGCTCTTCAAAGCCCTAACCTCAGTTGCAAGAATTTACACTAGATAGGATGTGTTCATTACACAAAGATGACCAAAACAGTTGCAAGACAATGCTGTTGTTTCTACATCTCTAGGCATGAGAGGTAGTGATGCCTAGAGGTGTGATGAGAAACTAGTCTAGAGGTGTGATGAGAAACTAATGTATATGAATATACATGGTCTGTGGTTAGCACAACTGAACCAACACCTCCATAATCTCTCAAGCATTGCCTGTATAAGCTAGAATAGCATTGAAAATAAGGCAGGCATTCATGCCCTGAGAACCAGAGAAGCCATATGACTACCCAATACATTTTATAGGCATGTGTCAGAAATGCAAGATCAAAGACAATGCTATATATATGGTAAAGAAAGCTGCCACAAGTAAGCCTCAGCCTAGGAGTGAGGAACCTTCTACTGCTGTTGGCTTAGCAATGTGTTAAGTGCCACTTTGCTATTCAGTGGGCTGGTTGAATAAAGGAAGCCCCAGTGACAAATACATATCATGCATCTGCTACTCATTTATACATGAGCTTGTGGGCACTACCTTCTACTCATTTGTCTTTTATTGTTATTTTTGCTTACTATGTCTCCAGGATCGCTAATGGCTGTCCTACAAGACGGCAGAAGCGGCCCCTGGAAGACATCCTCTTGTTTCACTTCTTATTTTTATGGCCACTTTAAAGCTCTTTGAAGAGCTATTAATGAAAGCAACCACTAATACGTGAGTGGAGTATGGTTTCTTTGTACCATTCACGTTGTTCCATGTAGTTCATCCCTCTGCTCCCTGGCGTAGACAAGCTTGGCAAATTGCTGTACCTGCATTACAGCTGGGGAAAGGAAAGCAAAAGTTTCCCTCTTCCAGTCATTTAGCAACTTCACCAGGCTGCCATGACTCTTCCAGTACAATAGTGGCTGTCCAGCAAAGTGTCTTCTCTATTGCACCCTAACACAGGTAGTGCTGGGCACGTGGTATCCCTACGATCTCTCAGGTACTCTGTATAGATATACCATTATGCCTGTGATGGTTCTATTACAGACACAATAGGAGTTGCTGGATTTGAGCAACCACACATATAAACCAAATATTTTTTTCTTCTCAAAGATAAAAGCTCCCTACATTAAAAATAAAAGAGAGAGGGAGAGGGATAGGGAAAAGAATTTAAAGAGAAACTGAAAAAAAAAAAAAAGGCTTTTTTTAAAATAAAATAATTTTTCCTCCCCCGAGGCAGCAGAATTAAATATCAGCCTGAAAAAGCTGAATGAAGCTGAAGTTTTTTGGAAGTGGAGATGTGGACTTGGCCTAGATAGTGTTATCTTTTTTGTGCTTAATTCATAGCTTGTAATTTTATACGAGGCTGCTCGAACTCCAGCTCTAAAACAAATCTGACAGTGTCGAATTACTCCTTCCAGCCTCTTGATAGAGCTCTACATATCTGAATCTTTTAATTACTTGAAATGGTCCATGAATCATTCTTTGTCCTTTGAATCCTGCTTTGAATCTGTTGGGTTTTTTTTTTTCCTTAATGCCTTGCAAACCGCATTAGACTGTAAGAGGACTGGGATACTAGAGGAATATTAAACCCTATGCCAACATATGTAAATCTGAGGGAAGTAGCCAGGTTCTCATATCCACATTAGATGCCCCCACGCACAAGGCAGCTCCTTTGTTCCTCTGTCCAGTTACCAGCCCCAGCCTGGCCCCACCTTAGCTCAGCAAAGGGAAGTTAAAGCACCTCAGTGACCATAACCAGGTCTTCCTGAGACTGGCAGCACATGCATCTACACGAGGCATGACCCAGCACCTGAATTTATTTGGGTCCTACATGCTGCTGTGCAAAACTGCATAGCCATCTTCTTTCAACACAACAGGAAGCAAGCGAAAGATAGACAATTACAGCAGATACAGCGGGGAAGAAGTGAAGTAATTTGTATGAGAAAAAATTGAGCCTCTTTACACAGATTTATTTCCTCTGAGATGCAGACCCTAAGATCTAAAGGCAAGGAAAATGCTCTGATCTCCCTGATAGGTCCCTGGGTGATATATACTTGCCAAACTTTAGGCAACCATCTCACTCAATTAGATGAAAAATAATAAATTATGATATCCCTGCCAAGGCATAGGTAATCTGAAGGCTGGCTCGAAGATTAAAAACCCTGCTCTGGCTTGACAGATGTGAGCATCTAATCACATTATGATTCTTTACCCTACTTGAGCTGGCTTCTGAAATTTCCTTCATTTTCACTAATTAAACTTTCCCGGGTCACCTTTTCTCAGTTTTGATTGTTTCATTAACATTCTCCTGGATAACTGAGCAGCCAGAGCCAATTTATAGCCTTCTGTGGTTTTCAGTAAGCACTGAATCCATTAATGCTAGCCTGAGAAATCAAGAGAGGCAAAAACTGGACAGCGCTGTACTACGCCAAGTGAGTGTTCAGCCAGGTAGAAGTTCCCTGCAGCAAATTACTGGCTCCACTGCTTATCCTCCAAACACACCTACTTGGATCACTGAACCTGCCAGCAAGAAAACAAACCTGTTCCAAAACGCTGTCTGTAAGAGTGGCTCGCTTGACACGTGAGTTCTTCTGCAAACTATAAATTTGATAAAGCTCAGTATTTTCCTTGGAAGCCCGAGCTTCCAAGGAAACCGAGAAGTATGGGTTTGCAAGAGCTCCTTTTTCTGCCAATATTCCAACACTCCTTCCCTGAATGCAGCCTCCCCTTAATGGCTTTGACTCAGTTCCCTTTAGTTTCACTCTACAACCTTTCACGTAATCTGTCTGTCCTCAGTGCCATCTCACAAAGCTCTATCCATGCTGCCAACCTATGGCCCAAGTCCTTATTGTTGCCATTTTAAAGCCCACACATTATTCCATTTCCCATTCCATTATTCCATTCCATTCCACTTCTTGGTGTTAGCCAACCAAGAGAAACTCAAACTTCTACTCGGTGAGACAGTAAGCTCTCTGTGGGCTAGGGGCTTTGCACCAGTGTTTGAGCTCACCTTTTGTAGGACACTGAATGGGGCTCTATTCAGAAAACAGAGCGCAAAGAGTTGAACCAAGCTACGCTGATGCTGGTGTACACTGCTGGTTTCTTGCCCTCAGGTGGTGGTTTGTGCCACTGGCCACCACCTTCTGTGCTCAGTTGTTCAGCCAGTTTTCAACCCATCATAGAATCACCAAGGTTGGAAAAGACCTCCAAGATCACCCAGTCCAACTACCCACCTACCACCACTATTTCCCCAGTAAATCATGTCCGTTAGTACCACATCTAAACATTTCTTGAACACAATGACACTACATCAACAGCTTGACTATAAGGATCTTACAGTGGACAGTTCCAAAGGCCTCAGTTCAAGTCCAGGTAGACAATATTTGCTGCTCTCCTCTCATCACCACAGCAGAAAGAGGAGATGTGATGGTCTTTCACTGATAGAAGGTGCCCTTTTCTTCTCCTTACTGCTTTTCCTTCTTTTGGTCACCAGCCAAGTATTTCTGTGGGTATCCACCAAAGCTTTTATGGTGAACATTTTTCAAAACTACTCTCTCCTACTACACAGGAAAGTCAGACCCTTTCTGAAGCTTGTAGACCAACACTCACATTGCTACCTGGATGGGACAGGGCTTATCTCCAGACAAACCACAGCAAAGGTCTATAGAGATTTTCTCCAGGAGAACAGCCATGTGAGGCATACAAACTACTGATCTCAGAGAAGACAGCTCATTCACACAGAGAGTTCCACCTGTTTTTTTTTTGCTTTG
This sequence comes from Gallus gallus, assembly GCF_016699485.2. Classification (NCBI taxonomy): domain Eukaryota; kingdom Metazoa; phylum Chordata; class Aves; order Galliformes; family Phasianidae; genus Gallus; species Gallus gallus. The sequence continues at coordinate 5,695,496 of NC_052538.1, read as the reverse complement.
GGTATTCACCTGGCATAAATCTGTCTTGCTCTCGAGATTACATTTTGGATAAACTAGAATAGAGGAGGAAGTTGTTGTTAGTCTTCCTACTTCTTGCCCAGAAGGCCAAATTTGGCTTATCTCTGAAAACAGACTGGTACAGACACTAAATAGCTGAAGAATGTGCTTCCCCCCCGGCAATATATGTCTAAATGCCATTTGATTCTATTAATGGCAAACTCATTAGTATTTAGAGAAATAAGTGTGGAATGCAGTCTTTTTTTTTTTTTAACAGTGTAAGAACTGTGGTAGCCAAGTTCATTAATTATGAATTTTATCAACTGTTCACTGAAATTTATTCTGCTAGTAGAGTGTAGTTGTCTGCAAAAGTCACCATTTTGCATGAAGAAATACTATGCTAAACAGTAACCTTTTCCAGTCAATATCCTGTATTTGCTCCGGAATGCCTTGGGAATCCCTGAGACCACCTATTCATTCTGGTTTTGCATTGTCATGTTTATTAAATCCTTTACAACACGGAGAATTAAAACAGCTTAATAGGCTGTCACTTTGAGTACATGTTACTTCAACATTTGCATAACTGCATTCATGATTTTAGCACTTAACCCAAAGCCATTGCAGAAGTTGTCTTCTTGCCTCATCCAGGAATGTAAAGCAGCAAGAGAAATCTGTAGCAGGGTCAATTCTCCTGTGAGGTGGGCAGGAATGTTCTCCATGCTGATAAAAATAGGCTGCTTTTTGCTCAGCCAGGGTAGTATATTTGAAACAAACTCAAGTCTATGGTCCTCCCCCTTCCCTTCTTTCTTGGCAGATACTACAGCGCCAACAGCTGTTTATGGGCCTCAGCTATAGGAGCTGCTGCTTCAGCTTAGCCAGCTGAGATCTTGTTCCAGAAGAGAAAAGGCTGAGCCCATTTACCATCTCTGTTAAATACCCCATGCCGCATCACACCGTGTTGAGCTGGATGGCTCACTAAACAAAAGCTCCATGGCTCTGGAACTTCAAAGTATTTCAGTTGGCTCTCCGGAGTAAAGAACTTGTTGACCCTCCTGGTGTTGCTTTCCCTGATAAGCTGTACTCTTAGGAAATTCAATGGAACTGAAAAGTGATCATTCTCTGCATGAAAGTGGAAATCTTGCTGATTGCTCGAGCCAGAAGTGGAGAAAAAGAACCTCTCTACCTGCTACCCTTCTTCAAGCATGAACAATAGGGATAGTCCTCTAACAGTGTGAGTGGTGGCATTTACTGCTGCTTTGCCAACTAGGGCCACTCTCAGAAGTCGCTTTCTCCAGTATTTATCTCACCAGGCTGCAACTTGAGAAAGGGTTTGCTGTGTAGACAGGAGTAATAAGGTGTTCCTAGCTTTCAGCAGGAGGGGCTGAACTTGATTGTGTGGTGGGAGATGGGGCTTTGGATATACTGCAGAAATTGATTAATGATGTAGCACTTAGGGACATGGTTTAGTGGGCAACACTGGTGGTAGGTGGAAGGTTGGACTAGGTGATCTTAGAGGTCTTTTCCAACCTTAATGATCCTATTGTTTTGTAACTGGACACACTATGCAAGGAAAACTACCATGGCCAAGTCAGAGGGACCACAGACAGACGTCCCATGCTGTATGTATTTCCAGCTCTCTGTTACAAAATACACACAAAAATGGACAAATCTTGGGTCTAACCCAGTACAGCCAGCCTCACTAGTCAGGTTCATGCGTTCTGCACATTAAAATAGCACATCCCTCAGTAAGATTAGAAGAACAGATCAGTAGTCCTTCTGGGGAACATAAACCTTGCCCTTGGAATAAAGCACTGAGGTGTTTTCAGAGTCCAAAGTGGCACCCAAGCACTTTCTTGTAGCAGGAGCAGACCCTTCCACCTCAACCTGGCCTTTTGGTCTTCATTTCCCAGCAGGGGGATTAAGGAGTCCCTAGAAGTTTCCACCTGTAGTTAATTTTCTCCAAACTCTTTGTGGGATGAACAGTCAATTCAAATAGTGTTCATGTCTCTAACTCTTAGGAGTGGGTGATAGTGGCTGCTGTAAGTGCTGTAACTTTAGCTAATAGCTGGGACACAGCTGGACTCGATGCAAAATTATCACTTAATCTACCAAGTGTATGGGTTGTCTTCAGCAACCTTCTGATTTTTCTGCCCGAAGACAATTGTAATTTTTCAAATCATGTACAGCCAATCTTTTGCATCCTTAACAATTCAAGAAAACCCACACAATCTGAGTCACTGCTCTTTCTTTTCAGTCACCTGCTGATAAGGCCATCACAAATGGCTGTTGTGTCCTTTCTGCTGCTCTGTAAGGAGTGGGAGAGTTTGCTGTTCTCCTAGAACTAGGAACTGGTGGCTTTGCCTCTGCTGAGAGCTGTACACGTTGCCCTCAGCACCAGTAGCAACATACCTATTATGTAACCCAATTACAATTTACCTCTGCAAAACTGAACTTGCCTCCCTTTATATAAACCAAGAGCTGCTGGGATTTTTGCATGCGAGTCAGTAATGCTGTTGCAGCAGTAGAGATGCTGATTGCTATGAATAAAGCCAATACCATCCCAGCTCTGGTGGACTCTCAAGGATGAGTCAGGCTGAGCTCTAATGAGCTGTAATACTCATCATTACTCCAGTTTGGAAATGGAGTTGAAGAGTGACTGTCAAACACCCCATTACATTTACAGGCCCAGTTCCACTTCAGCTTTCTTAAAGCAAACCACTTTTGTCACTCGTTTTGAGTTATATGACTGAATGCCATTTTTCCAGGAAGTGAAAATGGAAGAAGTTCCAGAGTTCAAACTTGACTGACTCTGGAATTGAGTCGGCTTGCTGCCTGTCACTTCTCAGCCAAGGTGATAAAATCCACTTGGACAGCATTTTGGAAGCTTTCTTTGCAGCAGTAATTGTGGGAACTCAGATTCTGCAGGACTCAAATGCAGAACGGCCTGTAAGGAATCTTGACATCATCTTTGATTTGCTAGGACTCCTTTGCATGACTGAAGTTGTTAAATCTGCCTGAGACATTAGATTTTCTTTTCTCCCTCTCTTTTTTTTTTAAGAAAAAAGAAATACTGTTTTCAAAAACCTTGCTTTTTGTAGTGCAGTGCCTGTCTTTATGGTGGTACAGGCAGTGCAGTTGTTCCAAGAGGAACTTGGCAAGCAGGACAAGCTTGTCACCTTGTGCATGCTGTACTAAATGCCATTGGGAGCTGCACGCTTACAGGCGTGGATCCCCAAAGAGCATCAAGCAATGTCAATTCACGGTCCACAACCATGATTTTGCTACTGCTTTTTCAGAAGGTCATTATTTTGCATAGGAACAATATGCATTGCAGGAGCTCCGCTTTAACGCCAACCCAAACTTGCTCCTGGCTTTCCTGCTGCTTCTTTCAAACATGATGGCTATCTGTCGCTTTGTAGAGGCTTCGCTATTGGAAGCAAGTGGGAAGCACAGCTGAATCTCAGCTGGATGCGGCATTGGCTTGATTGTGGCCTGAACACACCATTGGACCTGGCTACAAGTCAGGTCAACAAACACACTGCTTTCCATTATGATTAAAAAACTGTTTCGTGGTAGACTTTCAGTACGCTGCTGATATTTAAGCATCAGAGAAGAGAATACCAGTGGGATCTGCACTACCCTACAGGAATGAATGTTAGAAATCTTAAACCCTAGATTAAAAATTGCAGGCAAAGGATTTGTAATCACACCAAAAAAGCATTAGGGAACACTGCTGTGAGCAGTCTGCGAGGGAGGACCCAGCTCATGTCAGATCCCTGCTTAAATTGACAGCTCGGCTCTAGCTGTGCCTTTCTGTGCTGTCCTATCTGGTATTAAGGCTGCTGAGGTTCCTTCCAGTGCTGAGAAGCTGCCAAGTGGATGTTTTTAGGCGGCGCATTAAAACACGGAGAAGAAGATTTATCACATATTTTTAGCAGCATCTTCCTCTGCTTCCGCTTACACCACAGAAAGGGAAACTCAGAGCGTCGTGCAAGCTTTTGAATTGCCAGAGACATCTGTTGTCAGTGCCACAGGCAGGCTCTGGAACTCACAGCACTGCTGACAGCAGACAGGAGAAGATCTGTCTGGACAGCATGAATCGCAGCCCTGGGCAGGTTGTGTGCATGAAGCCAGCCCAGCTGGCTGCCCATTCTGCAGTCCTCCTTTCAAGTACAAACTCACTGCTCTCTGTAGCTTGGCAATGTTTAGGAGAACAGGACCTCTGGGAGCAGGTAAAGATCTCACTCAATGGGTTTAAGAATTAGAGGTCATTTCTCTTGCTGTTATCTTCTCTCCTCTAGCTGTGGGAATTTGTAGTTCAACACAGCTTGGTGGGAGAGAAAAAGGCAGCACTAAGGCCTTTCAGACCTCTTTCATGCCATAGGACTCCTTCTGTAGACTGGGGAATTATCTCTTGGGTCAGGAGAGGTGGGTGCAGACCACAGGGCTCACTTAGTAGCCCTTTTCCCAAGCTGTTGCTCGGCTCATTACCTGTGCTACAAGTGTTTGCCCTTTGCAGGGAGGCTTTGAGCCACCAGCTCCTTCCATCAGAGAGCTCCTCTGTCTTTGGTCTGTTGGTAAAAAACCAATAAACCAAAAGCTCGAGATAAATATTGAATTTAATGTACCAGACTCCACATTATTCAATACAGAAAAGACCCTACCCAATGGAAGCCTGGAAACAAATATATTTTTTCTGTTCCAAAAGTTTCTCTTTATGCCACATGCAGATTTCACTCCTTTCTTTCTGTGCCATGAATGCAAGTACGGCAGTTTCCCATGGGTGTCTTTATACAGGGATTCTATGCTGTTAGAAGGCAAGGACGGCCATAGCTCTCCTCCCACACTGAGCAGACAGCTCTGAAGCTACTGTCCATTGCACTTCTCTCTCCTGTTGGGGTAGGGTGTGACTCTATGTGACTAGTATCCCATGCCATCCAAAAGTATTTTATTTGAAGGGGCTCCACTTAACAAGAGAAATAGCTCTTTTTCAGCACAAGTAATACTTCTGTATATCCTTTTCTCCTAATCAAAATATCATAGGGATCTTGATTAGAAGGAGATGTTGATAGATATCATCAAAGAAAATGTTCTTTAATATCTTTGCATCTGGAAACAATCCTAAAAATACCACTGTTTTTTTTGTTGTTGTTGTTGTTGGTTTTTTTTGGGGGGGGTGGGGTGGGTGGCAGTCATTAATATGCCTGACTGAGGACTTTGAAATAACCAGCTTTGTTTATGCTCTCATTAGAGTATAAAGAAGGCAAGACAAACCTTACACTGAAAAATGAGCTGTATCTCTCCAACAGAACTGCAAGTGCAAAGGCCATCTCAGTTGTCTAATCTGAATGGTGTGGCCAGTGCTCTGCAGAAAGCCCACCATCCTCCTAATTGAAAACAGATGAAGAACTTCAGAGCAAAAAAGGGAAAAGAAAATTTTCTAAAGACAGCCACTTTTATATCTATGTACATACACATGTACATGCATACCTGAGCATGAATACTCAGGCTCCAGCTGCTCCCATCAGCTGCAACTTTTGGGAGACTGCATCGTCATGATGCAATTCAAGCAGCTTCTGCTGTAAGCTTGTGCAATAGGAGGCAAGCACTTGTTAGGGCACAGTAGCCCCAAAAATCTCATGCATGTGTCTCTACTTCTGAAAATATGGAAGTCATTTGATGGGAACAAAGAGACTGGTTCTTCCAACTATCTCCCGCTGAACAAGAGTTTGAGCAGCAGCATTTTGTATTGTAAACATTTGGACTTAATCAGCAGTGCTGTATTTGCATATTTAACTGTGAAGAAAAAAACAAAGCAAACAAACAAACAAACACAAAACCAACCTTTAAGAGCATGGTTAAGTTATCCTGAGCCCCAATCTATTGATCTAACAGCAGATACCACAAGTTCTTTCAAGCTGCTCTCCAAGCTTCCCTCTCCAAGAGGTTGACAGCAGTCATAAGCAAAGATCAATTTCTTATTGAATTACACCACCACTTAACAGCATTAGCTGTTATTTGAACAACTTACACCAACATTCTGCTTTACTGAAATAAGAATCTGCCAGAAAAAAAAGCAGAACAAGATCTGAACCCTGAGGTTCCAGAAGGCAGTAGGAAGACCAGCAGACCCAATTAAAAAATAAAAAATCTGCTCTGTTCAGGTGTTCTCTGGATGGCAATGAAGCTAAGAGCAAATATCAGTCCATAAAATGAAATGCCTTCTTTGCTTTCCAAGCCACCTAGAATAAGAAAGAAGAGCTATGCAAACGGATTTACCCAATACTAATGATGAATCAATCCAGTAGTAGTGAAGGGCGTACATTAGACCCCACAGTTGCAATAAAGCAAACATGAGGTTGCCATAAGGGATGTACTTGCCTTTTGGGAAGCACTGCTCTTGTGCTCTCTCTTCCACAGCACATCATTCACACCCACACAGCTCCTCTCAATTTCTGTCTTAAGAATTCAAGCAGTAATGCAATCCCATGATAGGCTAATAACACCATTCCATTAATCATTTCAAGCCCTTTCCCCAGGGTAATCCAACCTTGCCTACAACTGCCAAATATCAGGCTCGTTTAATCTCTAACCTAGTTTCAGAACTGCCTCGTCTCCCTGCCTTTTGTGTTTTCAGCTTGCATTTCACTTGCACATTTGAACTGGCTGTGAATCAGTGAAGAGCGGGATGAGGAGGAGAAAGAGGGGAGGCAGGCTTTCTTTTTTTTTTCTTTTTTCCATAAAACTTAGTGTCTTGGAACCAGATGGCTGACTTGCTTAATTCTATTCTAAAAGTGGACTCAAAAGAACAAGTAAGTGCCAACTGGGCAGCACTCCCTGCTGGCGAGTATGTATGGCTCTCTAATAATTGCAAAGTGTTTGTTCGCTGCATGAAGCAGAATTTTCATGCAACACCATGTCCTGGGGTTACATTATACGGGTGGGATTCACGTAAGGGAAACTGGTGGAGCGTTGGCCCACGCTAGTCTCTGCCATTCAGAACACACTTTATTCTATGATTCTATGAATTGATGCCTTGGCATCAAAGCAGAACAGGATCTGAACCCTGAGGTTCCAGGCAGCTCGAGGCAGCCCAAAAGACCCAGTATTCCTGATGCACCAATTCCTTGATGCATTAACTATCCTCGAAAAAAAAGAGATTCAAATTCCAGAGGTTTAAGATCCAGATTCAAGTCTTGCAGTTCCTCTAGGAGCTCACATGCCGGGCTTTTGGGCAGAGTGGCCTCTGAAGCCCCTGAGCCCTGCTGTATAAACCGAGCTTGGGTACGAATACAAAACAGATGGAGTTTCCTGAATCACTGGCAGCATTCGCATTCCAAGCATGGCAGGCTGCAGCCTACCAGTGCGTCCCAGTGGAACTCCAGTCTCCTGCTCCAAGCTGCTCTCCAGCAGAGACAGCACTACAGATGTCGGACAGTGGCAGGCAGGAGCACCACACCGAGTATCTCTGCTTTGTTCACCGTGGGACCGTGCAGTATTCTCAATACATACTAGGCTATCCTCAAGATGGGGTTTTTAGGGAAACAAGATCACTGGCAACTTTTAGCAGAGTTGTTTCAGCCAGAGAAGGACAAGGAATTCAGAAGTGTCAGAACACTGCCTCTTGTAAAATCACAGATAGCAATGAGAAGCCCTTTCACCGTGACATAGTCACAATGAATAGTTATTCCAAAGGAGATTCAGTAATGCACTGAAGCAGAAAGCTAAGGCCCAGTATTTTAGCCACAGGCTTTTTTTCCACTCTCTTGTAGTGAACGAACTAAATCTGTGACACTCTTTGAACTACAGGTGGACAGCATCCAAGAAGAATCTTTTATGTATGTTCACACACCTCTCTGAGGTCAGTTGTGCCCTTGCCATGCAAGCCCTGGCAATCCTCCCATCTTTCCACTTTACTGGCCACATAGGGTTCAACAGATATTGTCCCCTAGCCTAGCTCAAAGTGCTCTGGTTATGCTCACGTGTTGAAAAATGGTTGCTGTCTCACTCCGATGACAGAAAGTAAATGGCACTGCTTTGGCCATTCACCGTCAGGGCTGGTAAATCTTTCAAAAGCCTTTAGGGAACTCGAGATGGTGAAACAGTTTGACGGAAAAGTGTTCATTTCATTTCCTTCCAACAAGATAAAAGGGTTACAGTTCATAACATACCATTTTTAAACTAGCTTGGAAAACCAATCAAATCAAAAGCTCTTGCTATCAGTTCTAACATTTCATAAATTCCGTGTTTCTTCCCCTCAAAATACTCTTGAAGGCCATTGTGCTAAGCAGGAACAGTGTAAGATATTCCACTGTAGCCCCTGCATCAGTGACCATCCCAGAGCTTTTTCCATTTTCTTGTCCCCTCTGTATTTCACAAAACACCTGACAATGTCTCACTGTTGAACAAAACTGCCCTCAATATACAAACACCAAGGAAAATTAAAATCCTTTAAGACACACAAGGAAGACGTGGAGTCACAGAATGGCTTAGGTTAGAAAGGATCTCACAGCTCATCTAGTTCCAACCTCCTAATGGTTGGTATTGAGGCTTTTGCTGTCCACAGGTGTCATGTAGCCCTTTTGTAAATAAACAGGATGCTTGTGGAGGCACCAAAAAGCCATTCACTGCAGTCTCAGAGGTTATCTAGAAGAACCAACTCTGTACCAGCTGCACTTGTCAAGTGCCATCTATTCACTCTGTAATTTTGTCCATGTCTGTTTTTGAGCCATGACGCCTCATTAGATCACGCCTATGTCACTCCTCTAGTATTCTCTCCAGGAAGGCCAGTCAGGAGGCTTTTGGGAACTCTAGATCAGGCTTCTGCTTTCCTGATGCATCCAAAATTTTCTCTGCAAAAACAACACTGGCAAGACTTCATGATGTTGCCATGTGCCAAGTATACTTCCTAGATCATTTCAGTCGATATGCTCGGTGTGGACATAAGGCTGGCTGCTTTAATTTCCAGGATTAAATATTTCTGATCACCAATCCTTTGTTCTGTACATATTTTTAATGAGATTACAGGCTGTTTTGGGGGGGGTTTCTTTTTTTTCCCATTTTAATTAATGGCTTTTACTTTTGGAGGCTGTTTCTTTCTCTTCATTATTTATCCCAGAACTGGAGGCTCAGCCAGCAGCAGTACCTACCCAACTGCCTACAAAAAGCTTCAGGCTCAAGAAAACACATAAGATCCTTTTAAAATTGTTGTTAATAACTGTTTGTGGTCACTGGGATCCTGCCAGACTCTGCAATTTTCCAGGTGGTCTTTTGCTTCAGCCCCAGATCTCACAGCTAGCTAATGCCCTGAACCTCTCCAGTTTCTGGAAGCCAATAGAACATCCCAGTTTCCAACTTTCTCCCTGTTGGTTCCAGTTTCACCTCCCACCGACATACTCTGCAATGAACATCTTGATGAATTCCTAGAAACACATGTTGGTGGTCAAGGTGGGTACATGCAGCTGGCTCTGGCTTCAGTATCAAGGTCTGAAAAACAAGCAGTAGTTGAAGGATGTGGAGAGGCATGTGTGTAAGTACCCCCTGACCCATGGATCCAGTAGAATCAGCTGCAGAAACCTCCATCAAATGGCACAGAAAAGCTGCAGGTCCCACAGCCCTATATTAAACCTGAACCTCTAGAAACTGTAGCTTTAGAATTAAGCCCTTTTCACAACCAGCATCTTCCTCTCACCAAAGGCGTCTTACAGCCCGTAGTCCAAGGCAACTCATGGATGGATAACGTGACAAATGGCCATTTCATCAAAAAGCAGCAGTTTGTCATGGAGGCAAGAGAAGAGTCTACTGACTTCAGCATTATAAAGTACAATTAACTTTGTGCCTGGAGCACAATTTAAGCTCACATAATGCAAGCACTCTGGGTAGGCCGAAACTTTTTTGCATCTCTCTTTTCTCTTCCCCTGTTCCCTCCAGCCTTTAAATAAACAGGTCCTTCTTCCCCAGAAGTTACTTTATGGTGCAGCAGGGTAGAAGTCAGGAATTAAAAAAAAAATAATAATAAGAATCAGAAGAATTTGAAAACTCAGACCCTTTCTCCACTGCATCAGCCTTGCATTTGTTCAATCCTGACACCTAGTGGGCATTGCCACCAGTGGGATGCAGAAGTGGCGAGCCGGGCTCACAAATATCCTTAGCAGCATCCTTAGCAGCTCAGCATTATCTACCAACTGGCTGCTGCAAGGGATGTATTCCATCCTCAGCACAGCTGTGTTTCCTTAAGTAGTCCCAAGCCTCTGTGCTGAATTTGCACTTGTAAATGTATTGAGAACTGCACATTCTGTGGTAGAGTCGAGGCTGAAAAATGCTCAAGTCCTGACATCTCACTGCCCCAAATTAGGAAACAGGCTCAACTATGAAGGCCTATCCTTCATTTCAGAGAGATCGTCCAAAGGTCAACCCAGTTTGTCACCCACCTGAGATTAAGTTGCTGACAGTAAGGTGTATGCCAGGAAATCTCCACATTCCTCCCTGATGAGAAATAAGCTTCTTCTGAGCATGGGCTTATTTCCCCCAGCTGTTACTCAAGATGATCTCCACCTCTGAGAACATTTCTAGACTATTTTCATGTAGCACCAAATGCCTCACAATCGCCACTAATTCCAGCACGTGATGGCAAAGAGAAAGTCCAGGAAATGAAATGAAATGCTGTGCTGCCCTGGAGCACAAATCCCCAGGTGTCTATCTCATAGAATCACAGAATTATTAAGGTTGGAAAAGACCACTAAGATCAACTAGTCCAACCTATCACCACCATGTCCACTACCTCATGTCTCCCTAGGTGTTGATGGAAGGGCAGGAAGGGCACTGAGACCCCTCCCCCCCAAGTAACATGTGTAGAGTACATGTAAAGACCCAGATGAATCACAGAGTGGTAAAGCAGCAGCTGCCAACAGTCATCCTAGTGAAAGCCCCCAGATGCTGGCAAATGGCCTAAGCATGCCTGTTACCAGGTTGAAACCACCAACCTAAGGGCCCAGAGAAGCAGTGGAAGAGTGAGCATAGAACCTGATGTGTTCCTGTGTGACCTGATCCAGCTGTGCCTGCTCTGGCAGGGGAACTGGACTAGATGATCTTTCGAGGTCCCTTCCAATCCCTGACATTCTGCAATTCTAAAAGAACCAACTGCCAGGAGTGAAGGTTTTGTTAGATTTTCATTGAGAATAAAAAGTCAACATTTTTCCTTCTTCCACGGGGACAAACTGAGATGCTGAGGAGAGAGGCCGTGGAGAATAGAGCATGCAGATGCAGAACAGAGATTTTGACAGTATGTCAAAATATTTCTTGGGGCAGGAGTGCAAAAAGGGCTGGCCCCCTCTGACATGGGCGTTTTTGGAGTCTGTCAGTGTACTTGGAGGCTGGGAGCCCACTGGAGTGATGACATGACTGAATGCAAACAGCATCAGGACCCTGGTATGATTTAATGCGTCAGTCCCGGTGAGATTTGCTCTTGGACATGGATGTGGCTTCTCAGAACAGACTCACAGATATGGGAGTTGGAAGGGAACACCCATAGCAACTATCATTAGTATGTTGGAATAACAAGTGCTTGAGTCAGCACTGAGACCACGGAAGACTTGAGTAATGCAGACAAAATATTACTCTGCAGCCCCAGAGCAACATTTGCACAGCAGATGTCACATCAGCTTCTGAGTGTGAAGGTATTTGCATATATACAGCATGGAGATTAAAGTACCTGTGATCCATTTTTCTGGGGAAAGTAAAAAAGTGTTTGCTTTGCAAACTTTGCAGGGAAGTGCACGTAGATGATTAGCATACAGGTGACCCTGTGCAGTGGAGAGGGGTGGCCTTTCATTGCAGTTTATACATCAGTCAAGAAGAAATATTACAGCCCATGCATGTGTTACCATGATGCTTGACTGCAGATCCTGCCCTCACGACCAAGGGATATGACTGCAAAGTCCTGCCTTCAGAGAAGTTTTTGCTCATGGTGGAGTCAACATCCCTGGAGGTGTTCAAGAACTGTGGAGATGTAGCACTGAGGGATGTGGTCAGTGGGCATGGTGGGGGGTGGGCTGGTGGTTGGACTGGGTGATCCTTTTCCAACCTTAATGGCTTTATGATTCTGTGACACCCACATCATCAATGCTAAAGGATCAGAAGACCTTTCCTACTCATTCATCATGAGGGTCACATCTGGAGGTCAAAGGCCACCCCACTCTTCATTCTTTAACACCTAGGATTTTTTAGCTCAGACAAAAACTGCGTGTGTATAATCTAAGTGTCCTATGCATCGCAGTAACAGTGTACTGGCAGTATATCCCATGAGTGATGGACAGATCCCTGCCACTGATTTTTTTTTGTCCTAATTATAACCAGAGAACAAACTAGATTTTCATTCTTCATGGCAAAGACTTAAAAAAAAAGAAAAAAAGCCAAGACACACAGCTCCTTCCTAAAGGACTGCAGAGGGGGGACACATGCACAGAGTGCAGAGACAGGGACAAGACTGAAAAGGCTTGTTTTCCAGAAGAGAGACACAATGAAGTAACCAATGAAGTAACCAACCATTGCAAAAACTTACAAGTACCTGGAGAGCAATGCAGAACACAAAGATGCAATAGCAATCCTTTGATCCTTTAATATCATTGCTATGAGATGGTACAATGCATACTAGACAGTTACATTAGGTGTCTGAGACAGTCCTTCCGATGAGCTGTAATATGTCAGGACACTATTGACTGAGCAGTGCATCCATTCAGCACCCGATGAACTCATCCAATGGCCAGTTGGCTGTAAAGCAGAAGGTGATTTTAAGGAAAGACTCACTTCATCACAGAATAGTTTTTCCTGAAAAAGAGAAGGAAATTGCATCAGGTTTGCTTTTCACATGTTGCATCCTTCAATCTTGATATTCTTCATTCTCCAATCTCATCCAAGAAAAGGAGGTGGGGAGAAAAGTCGTAGCTCAAAATTTGTCTGCTTAGCAGAATTAACCAAACATCCACAGCCCAGGAAAAAAAGGGTATTCAGCTTCACTGAATTGCTTATTAATTTATTTATCATCACAATCATATAATGAGGGATCTGTTTTGCATACGCAAAACACCACGTGTCCAAAAATGTCACATTAATTGCTAATCAGTGTTTAAAAAAGAGAGAGAGAGAGAGATAAACCCAGGCTGGTTGAAAAAGCGTAAGTGTAAGCAATACAATGGATACAAACGAACTCATATTGGAGAGTCTCAAAAGCAGAGGTGGCTGAGGTTATAAGCAGGTGTATGGTCTTCTGAGAAATGCATTTGAGTTAACCATGCACAAAGGAATCTGAGATTTGTTTTTCTAAGAGGACACGTGAGTGCCTCTACCGCACTCTGTAGCCTGCACTGTATCTCCATCATGTTTGTAACCATGGCAATGTGAAAATTCTCTGGAAGTCAATTTTATGGGTAAGATTGGTGCCAGAAACAAACGTTCACACATGTGGTAGTGACAAAGGGTCGGAACATATGAGAGCATGCTGTCTTCTCTCCTACCGCCTGTCACAAATGCCAGGTTAGCACCCAGAGCTCTGCAATCACAGACTCCAAGGCAAGAGGATTACAATGGCTGCCTGTCATTAGGAGGTAAATGGGCCTAGCTCTCGCTCTCGGAGCTGATCTGGATGTGGAGCTCATGCATTACACAAGAGATCCCCTTCTGCAGGGGTTTCCCTTCCCTCTACGTGTCATTTTTTTTCCCCCCACAAAGCAACAAGCTGCTTTCTGAGAAGTGGAGAAAGTGGGGTGGATGCACAGAGAGGGAAAGGAAGTCTAATACAAGTCATGAAAATATAAAAATTGAATTAAAATCAGACGGCTTTGTAATAAGAACAAGGGGGATAAAAGTTTTTGGTTCTGTGTCCCAGGAGGGCTATGCATGCTGCTGCACTGTTGCTTTTCTGGAAGTAGGAGAAACAAGGACCCAGTTCACTCTGAGATTGGGATCCTCGATTTCTTGGGTATGAGCAGAAGAGGCCCAATATTACCAGTTATTCTTTCACTGGAAGAGCCCTAACAGCCAAGGATGACAGTCTATTGACTCTGGCTTGTGCCAGGCCAACTGCCACCATCACATTCCAGCCAGCTATGCCACGTGAGAACTCAGCCAGAGGATCATTTTAAGAACATGTAGAAAACTCCAGCAAGAAATCACAGCCCTTTGTCTTTGTGCAGAAGGAATCCTACTGTATGTTAAAACAAACAAAACTCTTTCCCTGTGTGGTTGCTGTGTGGACAGCAAGAGAAAACCAGTCTTAACAACCTCCACATTTAATGCAAGCAGTGACATGCTTTATTTTCCTGCTCAAGGAAACCAAGCACTGCTGGTGACTGCAGACATAAGCCACAGGCTGGACTGCACCTCGCTCTACAGGCACATGGCTGGCAGAGCTAGATATGTGCTATATCCAACCAACGACCTTAACACTTGTTGCGGGCTCAGGTTGTTAAGCTGTGATAGCTTTGCACAGCAGCTGGCTCTCCTGCTGTCACTTGCTCATGTGCCCAAGTTATTTGTTGGAGAGGCCGGTCCACAGCATGACAAGTAATACTCACAGTCTCCCCAGTTCCAGAGATGCACTAGGAAATTAATCCAGAAAATCTGATTAGCATTTGTCAATGAAATAAGCTCTTTAGTTCTTTCCTATGCAATTTGATAACTCCTGGCTGGCAGCAGCAGGTCAGTAGATCTGAACGCTGTAGACCTGAAAACGTTTTTTATGTAACAGTTGCATTGATTTTTTTTTTCCCTCTTGAATATTTGGCACATTCAAATAAATAAAAACAGAGAGACAGAAAGCACCTGTGAGACCATTTAGCCTAGCTTCCTGCGTATACTCTGGCACAGGATTCTCCTGAAATAATTCCTGCAGCCAAAAAAGAAGAGATGATCTACTTCAGACAATGCTAACTCCAGCATGAAACATTCTTTCAGCAGCTTGCCTTAGCAATTCTTGCAGTGGTCAGTTACCCACACTGTTGCATAAAAAAGAATCACATTTCATTTCTTACCTGAACTTGTCTAGCTTTGCCTGTCAACAACAGGTTTATTGAGTAAGAGATGAAAGTCTTCTATTATTAAATCCGTTTCCCCAGCCTCCTCCAAAATATTCTCATCTGAGAGAACATGCCAGCTGAGCTACTGCTATCTCAAAGCACAGCATGTATTTCCCATGACCTTGCAAGCACGGTCATCATAGATGGGCTTGCAATACTGCCTGCCATGATCACACAGTTCACCAAAACACAGGAGAGAAAAGAAGTCATGAATAACTCTCCTTGACTCCAAACGCATAAAATAATTTCGATGTGTGTTGGATGCGGAGTGCATGCCAGAATGCCACTGCATATCATCGAGGAAGTTCAAAAGCATTCAGAAAAGTCAGAGATCCCTGTAAGAGGAATAAAACCAGCACCTTTACAGGCTCATGGCTAAACCAAAATAGCATATGGATTTAATGAAAGTATTTTTACAAAGACCTGACTTAACAAAATGACTGTTTTCCTTCAGTGTCTATTTTCTATGAGAGTAGGGGCACGTCTGCTTCAGCACACACAGATTTGCCACAGATATGTTTATGAATAACATGCTGTTGATGAGTCACCACTGCTAGATAACATCTAAAACTTTCACATTTCAAAGGCAGGAGGCCTGAATTGAGCTCCACACACGTAGCATTCCATTCTGTAGTCAGTCTACAGGGACGAACACCTGCTAGTGAGTGTGTGAAACCCTTCTGATTGCACAGACACAGTGCTAAATAATTCCTCTCCCTTTTCCAACTATTTTAAATCAGTTTAGCATGCCTAAGCATGACATTCATTCTCTGTTGCTACAATGCTTTCAAAGACACTTCCCTTTTTTTCACTCCATAAAATGGTAGCTAACGCACCAACAGAAATGAGAGCTTCTCCCACACAGAGCTTCAGAAGTGGCTCAGCTAAGGTGGTTTGTGTAGGTTAAGCTTTGCTAGCTCCAGTGAATCCTCTGTACCTTTCACTATCATTCCAAACATCAGCTCCAAACATCTCCATCACAGCTTTTCTACAATAAATACTTGCCACAACACTCCAAGTGTACTGTTTTTTGGATGCCCCATCCCTGGAGGCATTCAAGGCCAGGCTGGATGTGGCTCTGGGCAGCCTGGTCTGGTGGTTGGTGACCCTGCACATAGCAGGGGGGTTGAAACTAGATGATCATTGTGGTCCTTTTCAACCCAGGCCATTCTATGATTCTGTGATCCTATGATACTCACCTAAATTGCATTATTCAACCTTGCCAGGGCTAGTATAATCAGGTTTACGCCAGTCACCATTGCTGCGGCCTCTTCCCCTTGATGAGAAGGCTTCAGAAAATGGAAAGAACATGGAGACATGCGTGAGTGCTGCATGCTGTCAAGAATGATTTTTTCAGCATTCTGCACATCAAGACAACCGTAAGTTTGCACACAAGTACAGGTTATGAAAACACAAATCCATCAATTCTGAAAACGGCTGCAAGCTTATAGCTTCAGCACTGCCCTATCTTGCAGCCCCATGCCCTCACCACTTTCTCAGTGAGATGCACCCCTACAAAGTAAAAGAAGCTGGATGTGACCTGAGCAAACAGCTGGCCTTTTGTATTTTCCTCTTCTTCAGACAGATGGCCTTCGCATGGCCAGTCCAAATGGCAAACCCACCTGTGCCAGGAGTGTTCAGCATGGCTTACCTTCGGAGCGACTGCTGCCTCGCTTCCTTGGGTCCGTCATCAGCATATACGTCATCTGTAAATTAAAGCAGTTTCTTAAAAAACGAAGTTGGTACCTAATACCTTACCTCACCTTTAGTGCAGATACAGCCAAGAGAACAGGACTCAGAGAGCTGAATTAGTTTGTTCCAGCTACACAGGACACCTCTTTGACTCACCGAACTACTGTTTTTAAAGCTCCCTATATTCTTATTTTATAGGTAACTATCTCAGTAGTATGACCTTAACCTCAATCACAACTCCCCTCCTACCCAAATACCAGCAGCATTACATCAACATCATTCACAGTGAGCCAACCTGAGATCCCTTTAACTGAGTTACAACCCACAGAACAAGAGCTGCAGTGCAGCCCTCTTCAGAAAGACTTTCTTTTTCATGTGCAATAATTCTCTTTAGCATTTATTCCTTATTAAATTTGTAGGAAATACATCCCCCAGCAGGAATATTGGCAGCAGCACTGAATTTTAAGTGACAGTTAAAGAAGACTTGCAGGAAGATCTCTGCTTGTATAAGCAAGTGTTTATAGTTAGTGCCCAATTAAACGAGAGTTATGCTTAACACAGAGGACAGACTGAACATGCATAACTACTGCACATATTTCAGTACTTCACACAGTGTCTTTCTGCTCTGCAAATCAAGAATTCCTGTGGTGCATTTACTATCTCCATCTGAGTAGAGATTCTGAACAAAAGCTGGCAATTCAAATAAAGAGAAGACAACATGGAATCCTTTGCCACATGCAGCTTCCGAAAACAAAAATGCTGTCCATAGATCCTCTGCCACCTTGCTTGTGAAACTAGCTTCACTCCTTGAATATAATCCTCAAGCACAGTACTCACTGCAGGCCTGTGATGTAAGTGCAGGCATGCAACTTCAAGAGTAAGTTCAAGGAAAAATTGGATACTGGTACAATCTGAAAGCAGCTAGCAGGGATTTACTGATTGGGTCAGCATTTAATCATATCTTAAAAACAGGATGAGAGCTCAAAAGGAAAGATGAGTGGATCATAAATCTCAGAGGAGCAAACCCTCTTCACCTATACTATGATTACATGCTCAGCTGAGGGATTTGATAACAGAGCCAGAATTTGTTTCTGTCTGTAAGATGTGCCAATCACTATTCACCAGGCACAGGCATGGTGTATATTTCAATGGAGAATGAGTGTCAAATTTGGTGGATGTGCCAGACTGTCACAGAGATTCACACTCCATTCAGGCATCCATCGAGCAAGGTCAAGCCTCTCATAGGAAGGAACGTGAAGCATTAGAGGAAGCAATTGGATTTCAAATCACAAACAGCTTTATGCTGAAAACTTCCAGTTGCCTCTAAATAGATGTCAGAAGGTTACTAGACGTTTGAGTAAGGACAGAAAAAAGACACCATGGCACGTGCCACCATTGGGATGGACAGTCCCCTGGCAACATGACAGCACGTAGAAAAAATACTCAAGACTTCAGTGACTGTTATATTTTGGGTGGGACATAGTTGTGAATTATGGGCAAATTCCATGCCCCCTCACACCTCAGTTTTTCCACTGCCAACGTAGGAACACTGCTAAGTGACATGATACGTAAAAGTCCTTGAATTGCTGTTTCTGAGGGTCAAAGCCAGTTGTAAAGCTTGACTTGACGTTCAAATACCTGACTTCTCTTTGAAAGAGGATAAGCAGAATTTTTATGTTCCCAGGTAGCAAAAAAGCAGTTTTTCACTTCCTTACCTCCTCACTGCTCATCGATTCAGAGCTGAATGTGCTCTGATGGCATCGCACAATAACATTCACAATCTGCTCACTGGAGACTTCTACAACACTTTTGCAGACAGCAGTTGGCTGTAACAGATAAAAATAGAGTGAATCTGGTGGAACAAAGCTACAGGGCAAAGCACTTCATGGGAGTTTAGGTGGGAAATCTTTACAGGGAGTTATTAATCACATTCCAAGAGGACAAAATTGAAGGTACATGCCTAACAAATTTTGGGAGCAGTCTGCAGCCAGGTCAGTGTATTTTAGCAGTGTATAACTTCACACAATTTATTGATCCATAATTGCATATTACCCGCATGAAGCTTTGAACCTGCCAGTGTTAGGAAAAAAAGTTCTCCCAAACCTTTTCATGGCTGAAGCATCACCAATCACAAACAGAAAATCTACGCGGGGCTATGCTGATGGCAGCTCTACCTCTAGAAGCTGAACAACGGTTAAAGAAGTTGTCTATCTGATTTGACAGAAGCTCTGGCAGAGCCTGCACCCAAAAATCAGGTCAAGTATCAGTTTTACCATCCTCTTAACTTGGAAAAGCAGCTATGCTTTCCTTCCAGGATTAGTTCGCAAAGCACACAGACACTTTCACCTCATGCCCTTGCAAGGCAAGCATCCACTTGTTTCAAGCTCAGAGCACCTCATGTATTCCCCTGTGGTCAGAAATAAGAGTTTCTCAACATGGCCCCTTCCCGTGTAATACCCACTCTATTCTGCAGGTTGTATTTGGGCTTTTTGTGACTTCTCAGGGCCAATCAGCACTGTTTCAACCTATCCAGAGAACACCCTGCACTGAGGGCAGCTTCCATTTACACCAGAGGCACTTACCACAAAAGGCCCTACTTTGAAGCCACATGTAAATGGGTCTCTTCCTGAAGCTTTTGTGCATTCGGTTTCACGAATACTGAGCTGCAGCTCTAGTCTATAATCATTGCTGTTCCACATGTCAACCTGGTAAGAGGAAGACCAAATCAAGCAGTGCTTGTTAAGCAAATCACAGAACTGCAAAACATGGACTTGGTGCAGCTTGCAGAGTCACTATTTGTCTGCTCCTTATGCAGAGCACTCAGCCGGAGGGCAGATATTCAGCTGCACTGAATACCTCCATCAGATGGAAACCAGATTTTTTTATGCCCAAAGCAAAATAGTTAGCTGGAGGTATTTGAAAAACACCAGCTCTTTTCTGAATTAATTTTTGAGCAAAATCTTTAAGCACATCCATCAAAGTCTTGCATTCTAGGGGTGGTCAATTTGAGCTCCAAACGTGCTTTTAATTAAAACTGAACATACAAAGAATATTTAAAGCCATAACTTCATACAATGCCTCAGACCACTCTCTTCCAAGACACATCAGAGAACTCCAACTAAATTTGCATTTCCAAGGTAAAGCAAAAAAAAAAAAAAAAAAGTTTTCCAAGTCAGCAAAGCATATTTAAGGTAAAGGATCTCAGTTGTTTGCACACTCACGTGTCTAACGTGGCTCCTGACAACACCATACAGGTTTGGGCCCCAGGTCTGAGAATTGATCCTTGCAATAGAAGCATTGAGAGCCTCTTCTGTGACAGGGAGTTCATAATCGTACACTGGAAATCCTGAGGCAGACACACAGTTCCATTAGAGTTCAGAGTTTTTTCTTAGCTAAGCCATATGAAAAATGACTGAAAAATTCTGAACATCTTACCTGAACATGTGAAAATGCTCAGAGCGAGGACAAAAATCAAGCTCCTCATAGTGTGCCTCTCAAAATCCTCTGGTGTTTTCCCCATCTAAGCAAGAATGTCCACTGCATATTCCTGTCTTTATATAAATGCAGCCTTGATACTATATCTGACCTTCCTGTGTTCAAGCTCTGCTACAAACATTGCACTTTAAACAGAATTGATCTGAGAGTAAATATTTGCTGTCAGCTTTTCTCCATTTAGCAGCAGTTCTCTGATAAGAGATGGACTGCTGTATTTTTCCTTAGCACTGTCATTAAAAAGAAGTGCTTGATACCTGATAGCTCCACAGGCAGTGGCAGAGCATCATCATTTTTTTCACTTTTAGCCATGAGTTTTAAGGTGAAAGCTGGTGAAGCAACACCTTCCTTAGTCCCTTACCAGCACCTTTGTGTCCCAGGCACAACAGAAAGCACTTAGGAGCTGGAACTCCCCATCTCCTAAGAACAGAATGGGAGTCCACGCACCCAGACATGGCTGCCATCATGACCCATCAGGACAAAGCACTGACCACATCCTCCAGACACAGGGCACAGAGCAGACCCCTGGGACACCCCAGGCCCATTTGCCTTATAAACGCTTTGCTAATTAGCACACGCCTGAGGAAGTCTCACATTGCCCTGACCTCTCTGCTAAACCTGAGCCCTGCTAACCAAACGGGTGTCTGTGACAGCTTGGTTTCCCTTATCAGATCCTCCTAATGCTCAGCACTCACTCTGTGCAAGAAATGAATAGGATTTTTGAAAAATTACAAGATTTCCTCAGTATGGAAAGCTTTGTAAAGAATCACAGGGACAGGACAGACCTGACACCTTAGCTTTTAGCTAACTGAAGCCAAGCTGCAACTGGTCAAGGTGTTCTCTGTACCCTCTCCAGCACAAGGCATTCAGCACTTGCTAGTCTCACTTTCCAAGTGCAGGCAACATACTTTATGGCTCTGCCAGACATTGTGTCCTCTCCCCCACTGCCAACACCAATGAGCCAGAACTGGACAAGGCTGCTTTGGGAGCCCCACGTTGGTCACCAAGAATTGTTCTTCCTATTGGGGTTCAGGCCCAGTGCACATAGCCAATAAGCAGATTCAGAATCCACACAGAGTCTCTATTTTAATTCTGAGTGGAGTCAGGTCCTTGGCCATCCTTCACAAAGCAAGCACAACCCCAAACAGAAGTGCAGTTATTTATATAGTGCTGTTTACAAAACGATTTCCCTTTTTTAATCTCTTACTCTATTGCAACTTTGCTGCATGCGTGCATTATGGGGCTTGAAGACTCTAGATCTGGGAGGAGATTGCTGCTGTCTCATTTTAAACTCATCTCAATACTGATGAGTGTGTTTTTTAATACACAGTTAGGCCTTAATGAACCAAAACGTCACTTATACAACCATTCCTTATCCGCTCTTGTTTGCTTTTTCACTTGACTTTCCCCATATTTGTGATTGATTGCTTATACTTTCTTGACTACAGGTTGCCCCTTTGAGGCTACTGTGTCTACTTGCTTGTCCTTGGTGGACTGCATTAGGATTAAGATAGCCTTCAACATCCATTCAATACTCAGCAGTGTCAATATCACGCCTCCCTACCATTCATAACTTGTGCTACAGCAGTGGCTACATATTCATGTGAATCATGTGGATACATACATTCATGTGAAAAACCTCCAAGTACTTGCAGTCAAAAAGGAGAGATACTCCTACCTTTATTCAAAGCAATAGTCACGTTCCAAGCAATGCTGAAAGAACAAGCAATTAATCTCCTCCTCAGCCCAGGCTTTGCACTCCAGAAGTGATAAATAATGATGTTGCAAAGCTAAGCCAAGCAAAGTCATCAGAAGAGTTCCTCCTGTTCCTGGCTCTGACCAGGGATATCTTCCAGATGAGCCAAATGCAGTTCACAGCTGTGACAGTTCAACGGTGCTGATATACCCGTGCTGTCATTTCAGAGCATTGCCACAGTTTATTCTTCCTTCCTCGACAAAGAACACAGTTGTTGGGAGCTCTTTCCTTCACACAAGAGGTCAGCTTGCAGGATGGCAGACAACTGCAAGGCTGCACACTGGAGGAATCTGACTGTTTGGATGGCAGATGGTTGGATTCTGGTAGGTACAGAAGTGCTGCCTATTGGTTAGAGGGGACCTCCTGTACTTCAGTTTGTGTGCACTGCCTCTTGACCACTGGAAAGAGCCTGGCTCCTTCCTCTCTGTACCACCCCCTTCAAGTGTTTATAGACATTGACAAGATCCCCCCTGAGCCTCCTCTTCTCCAGTGCATGGCTAACGCCAGGCACCTTAGGGCAGGAAGGAGGGAGATATATCTAACTTAATGTACACTGAAAACAGTTACGCACCATTGAATAAAAGAGAACATCAGAGTTTTACGACTTCTCTTATATGGCTGTTTTCAGACCACTCTCACTCTCAGCTGTTCCCAGACTACTGGGAGAACAACCATTCTGAAATTTTGATTATCACAATATACATTTTCATTAAAAATGTAAATTGTGCAGCACTGCTACATCTGTACTCCTGAGAACACTCCAAACAGCATTCCAGCCACTCAGGAACTACTCCCAGTGGCTTGTTTCCTGGCAGATAGAAGTTAATGATGTCTCCCTAGATAAAAGAAAAGCTGGCAAATTGCATTTTTTTTTTTTCCTTTTCCTAGCTCTGGCACTGGCAAAATCAAAAGGCTCCCTAAAAGTTTTTCTCTGTGATTAACTTGTTTCTCACCTATGCAGAAGCCTAATTGCTGCTTCAACTGTAGGTGACAGCAACAGGAAAAAGTCTTCCAGATTTTGCTCAAACCAACAAAGACTTTGAGACCTGAGCCATAGTTCATAGACACCAACAGAAACTCAACTTTGACTCCCTTTGGATCTTGTTTGTCCCTTGAGAAACTAGGAGGTAATGTTACAGCCAGTGCGCTGTTCATGGGTTGTCAGCTCTTGCCCACTTGGGGCATCTGGGATGGAGGAGAACAAGTCTTTCTTTTTTCCCATTTCTCTAATTGCTCCCACACCCTCCTGAGATGGTATCCTATGCCACACTGGCTGCATTTCTTAGTGCCGTTTCTAAGCTTTCTAAAGCATTAACAAGACTACAAGATTTGATGGCCAAAAGGACAGCGAAGTGAAAACAAACAAACATAGTGACACCTCAGCTTCCCACACCCACAGTGGTAAGGATGGAAACAGATCCATCTTGTAAGTTCAGATCTTGTACTAGGGTAGTTTCATGTTTTGCAAGATGTGCTGTAGTTCCAGGGAACTCACTGAGCTGTTCTGTCTCAGGACTGAAAGCTGTAGGAACTGATGTCATCAAAACAATTTACAAAGATTAAATTCAATAAACGTGTAGAGGCAGTGTCCAAACCCTTTTGCACTGTACTCCTAAGGTGCACCATCCATACTGGTCTAAGAAATGCAACATAAACCTGCACAGTTTTTACCGCTGTTGCTGTGGACTTTGAGAGTGAAGCAATAGAAAGCACACATTGCAGCAAACAAAACCTCAACACTACACACTGGGTGGTTGCTCTTCAACATCACAGCCTGCAGCAGAACCTCAGAGGTGTCTCTTCGTTCCCTTGAGCCTTTGAAACGTTAAATATTTATATTTCCTGTTTCTGCCAGCTCAGCAGTAATAGTTCCTATGGGGTCACTGGTTAAATGCTGTAGTTGGTGCAAGACAAACGTTACCTCCAGCCTCAAAGACCATTACCTGGAAAGCCAAAGAAAGAGAGACATCTTCCTTGTTTTGTTGTTTTTTTTTTCCCCCCCCCACATTTTGCTGACCATACTGATAATTTTCAAGGCTTTTTTTCCCTATCCCAAACATTGTATGTATGTGTTCATCTGCAAATATCTGCCCATCAGTTCACCACCCTCTTCATTCCTGCTTCCAACAGAGCTGAGCAAATATTTCCAAGAGAATTCTGTGTTTCATCACTTGCAAGCTCTTCTAGGTGCATGACTATCCCATCAAGTTTATTTAAATGTACAGCACACTGTTCCAAATCACACCTTGCTGTACTAGGTCTGCCTGGGATAGAGTTGGTGTTCTTCATTGCAGCCCACATGGTGTTGTGTGTTAGTGCATTAAGTTTTACAGTTTCACTTGAGCACGAATACTAGGGCTCCATCTTTGCTTACTAAACAAGCTGTCACAGCGATTGTTTCATCCTGTGTCGGGAGAGTGACTGAAATTTGCTTGTACTGTGGTCCTGTGCTGTTACGTCCACTGAATGCATTCTCAGAAGACAACCTGCTGCTGAACCTTGGACTCTACAGGAGAACCTTGATTTAGGGTTAATCCCTGCTCTCTCTCCCTTCTTACACTCCTCAAAAAAAAAACAACCAAACGACCAACAACATAAAAAACTCCAAGCCAACCCCGCCCCACTTTCTTTTCTGGAAACGTTTAACCAGGAAGGAGGTCTACTGGGCACTGTGGCAGCCCCATTCTTGCTGCGGGGCTCCATCCATCCATGCAAAGTCACACATCTCTTTCAGCCTCCTTTCTTCAAGGCAGGAGGGAGCCAGGCAGGCTCCTTCCTTCCTTCCCCTCCTCTCTCTGGAGGACATCCCCACTCCTCCCAGTCCCCAGCTGGGGACTGCCCAGAGCAAGGGACTATGGCTGAAGGAAGCCAGGCTCAAGGCTTGAGTTGTCCAAGGATTCACTGCCACAAAGGAAAGGCACACACACACACAAGGTGGAGAAGCAGGAATAGGTATCCCGAGTGTTTTGTTCTTTCAGACTTTGTCTCAAAGTTACGTTCACCATTTCACAAAGGAATAATTCACTGTGAGTTCTGGCACGCATCCTGCAGGTTTTATAAATTAAAGTTATGTACAGAAAGCACGTTTTTCACATCCTAGATATACAAATGTCACACAAGAAATAGTTTCTAGAAAGTAAACCGATGTTAACCATTTATGATGTGATCTACATACCACAGAGTACTATGAAGGTCTTGCTGCGTTCTTCCTAATCCTTCTTACAGTAAAATACTGAAATAACTATATATACATAAACTAGGAACGCTACTATTTGTAATGCTCTATACCCCAGGACTGTGCAAACCAGGGTGTACAGTAACATCAGGAAAGGTCAAGCAGCAAGAAATAACTAGTAACCCTTATCAGTTTTCCCTGGAAAACTATTGCTTTTACAGCTACAAACAGGGCAGCAGCTTCTGCAAACAGTGAAGCAGGACACAATCTGGAGTGTTTTCTGGTATGTAAGAAAAAGGGGTCAGATTTAAAGTTCTCCCTGCAGCATGCATGCGTGTACTGGCCTCTTTGATCAGCTTGCTGTACCTCAGTCAGCTGCACCTCAGAGGTAGAAACATTCCTCCAAAACATCCATACTTTATATCCTTCTGTTGCCCTGTTGTGCTTTTTAACCAGGCAGTAAATAGCTCTCTTAGCACTAGATGAGTTGTTTTGCCATAGGAATGTTCTGCTTCCAGAGAAATTCTCTCTCCACCTACCTAGCTAGTCACCTGTGTATATCCTGCCTCATATATTCTGCCTGACGCTCCTCAGACCACCTGTATGCCATGGTAAAGCATATGGACTAAAGGAGCCATTGTGAGATAAGGAAAAATACGTCTTCAGAACCAAACCTACTGGGTGATTGTTTCTAGACGCTGGAGATGAAGATGAATACAATATTTTGCAAGGTAAATGAATGGCATTTGGATCCCTTCAGCTGCTAATGTGCCTGGTTACACCACACAAATCAGCTGCTATTTTAGAAAGAAAACAGCAAGAGCAGCCAGATCATAGCAAGTATAACAAAATTTAAAGCTAGCCAACAATCTCTTCACAACTTGAAATCCATAATGCAAACATCTGCAAATAGATGCTTGAAAGAAAAAACAAATTGCAGTGCTCCAATCCCAATCATAGAAACAAGTAAGGATTATACACGAGGCTTTTCAAAGGTATTTCTACATGAATTACATCCTTTCCATGCATTATTGTAACAGTTGATTTTCTGCATTGCTAGCTACACAGTTACAGGTAGAAGAGGGAAGTTAGCACTGTTCATGCGCAGTCCAAGGAAAGGCTGTTGGGCCTGAGATGCCAGCATTACAGACTTTAGCAGATAGACTGTACAATTAACAAGCTAGAGATGGCTACTACATGAAGGAGAGGAAAGAGAGATTTATTAAGACAAGCAATTGGTAGCTAAAGGAAACCCATGAATTGATTCCTTCAAGTGAAATTCAAAAGCAGTGATTACAGCAGCAGCAGTACACTTGGAAGTAAGAGTGAATTTTAGCAGAAGCTGATAAGAACTATCTTCTGTCATTGAATTTCTGGGAAAGCAAGGGAAAATGAGCTTGAGTAACTCAGGAGTTCTGACAGGAGAGAAACAGTCTTAACGTTTTACCATCATCGTCCAACAAGCTGAAAGGGTTATCTTGTTAAAAACAAAACTGAGACACTGACGCTCCGGTGAGTTGGTGACTGTTTGCATGGTGGATACAGACAGCTCTGAGATTCTGGGTGAATCGGTACCTGTGTGAGCAAAAGAATAAATTCAGAGATTGCAGATTTGCTTTCACCCTTATGATGCCCACTTGGAACCTTGGATGTCTTGCACACCACTTTGAATCAATCAACTCCCTGCATCACATATCATCATAGAATTGTTTGAGTTGGAAGGCACCCCTAAAGGCCATCTAGTCCAACTCCCCTGCAATGAACAGAAACACCTACATCTCCATCAGGTGCTCAGAGTCCTGTCCAGCCTGACCTTGGGTGTCTGCAGGGATGGGGCATCCACCATCTCTCTGAGCAACCTGTGCCAGTGCCTCACATATTATGTCTTCGCAGAGTAGCAATTTGCTCACATCCAGGTAGTCACCTAGACATTTTAGTGGGTGTAAGCTGGAAAGGGACTCCATCTTTTCAAGACACTGATTAGTAACAAGAGGTCACTTCCACAAGCTCTGACATAAACAGGTAGGAAGGGCCTCCACAGAGAGACCAGTTCTGTCTTTCCATCACCATTATGAATACAAGACCAAATATATCTAAAAGACTGTTGGTTACTTTTAGCCAAACTGGGTTTTGAAAGGTCCCAAAGCAGACTGCTTCATGGCATTACAACTGATGTCAATGTACTGCTCAAAAGCATTTCCTGTCGCTTAACTTAGAACTGCCCTGCTGTGAATTAGGCCTGTTGTGTGTATAAAGAATGTATGGTTTCCTTCCGTCTGCAACTTTGATCTGAGCTAGCCCAGTTTTAAGCAGGGTTTGGATCAAAGTGTTCCTTCCAACCACAACTATCCTATGATACTACAGCAGCTGAAGATAATGGTCATCTCCTCAGTTCTTTCCTAGGCTAATTAATTCCCTCCTTTCTAGATTGTTAAGACTTCCATTAGTTTAATATCATGAATGCAGATAAATCATTCAAGTCAGAGAATGGATTTAAAGAAGGCTTACCCTGCTCAGATATCTGCTTTTCAGTCACATTCATTTGATTTTGCTGGAAATCTCTTTTAGGAGGCCTTTCAAATCAGAGAGCTTAAGAATTAAAAAAAAAAAAAAAGTCAATCAAACTCATTCCAGCAGATGATTGCAGCTCAGGTTGGTAGAAAGAGAACAGAACAAGCAAGCAGTTTTAAGTACCTTAAAATACCACAGAACAAACATACCCTAGAAGATGTCATACAACATCAGCAACAATGAGCATAAAACCCCTAATCTGAACTCCTGCTTACCTGGCTACCCTGTGGGTGCCAGCCATTAGTTAGATAGCAGTAATTGACTGCTCTTTGTATTCAGTAGTCGCACCACAGCAGTGAATGAAGCAGCATTAATATTGCTTTTCACACAAAAGTAATGCTAATAAGTAATACGAGTTACAAGAAATTGCCTTGCAAAATATTATCTCAAATACAGTAGTACTTGAAAAAATGCTTTCAATTACAGTTTTCAGCTATTCAGTTAATGCGGTGAGCCCTAATACATATGTAATTTAGTTATTTAACAAGCAGGCATCACAACAGCTAAAAGCTCCAAACTATATCCCATCTCCTTTTGCTCCTTCATAGCAGAGATGGGTGATCAGTGTCATTTTGTGGACCCAAAGTTGTTTTTTTTAATATCCCTTTCCTTTAACACCTGCAGTACAGGTACAGAGATGCCAAGCTGAGGAATAGTTTCTAGCACCACAATTTAGGGAAAGTAAGATCTTATTCCTTTAGGAAGTCATAGGAATTTTTCAGGAAAAAAAAAACCCTTTGGAGAAATCTTTCTCACACATGCAGCTGCCTTCAAATTCTACAGCAATGCAGATGTACTGTCAGAGAAACAACAGCATAAAGGCCATCTTGAGCAGCCCCAGAGGTGGTATTCACTAGACGACCCTGACCAAGGCCTTTGGCAGAGATCCCTGTTACAACCTGGGCTAGAGGCTAAACTTGACAGAACATGTGTTTGAGAAGGGTATATTCTGTGTAACGCTTCTTCTTCCCATCAGTGTTTCAAGGGTTGTATAAACAGCTGAATGCTGCACTTTTATGGACAGTTGGCTTTACTGCTGTCCATCCAATCGAGGGTACTGAAAAACACTTCTCCAATGCTAGGTAAGCATCTTTCTACTTCATTTTCGAGCACAATATGAAGCTACGTGTAGAATCAAGGGTGCAAAGGAGCACGTTAAAAAAGCACCATGAAAATGGGGTCCTGGCGGTAGCAACAAAGAATACAAATGATTTGTTTTCCAAGTGGATCACTATCTGCTTTATCAGACACAGGCACATCCCCCAGAGCAGAAGGAAACACAAGTACCTTTGCATCCAGTTGTCTAAATCGATGCACCATCCTGAAAAAAGACGACACAGAAGAGAGGGCTGAATCCAAATACTAAAGAAGCCTTGGCTAACCACCCTACCTACTCCTCATTGGCCAAGAAGTGTTTACCTACACTTCGTGTTTACTGTAAATACATACAAATCATTGTTAACACTGCACTTTTACATTTTTCTTGTCAAGGCTCTTCCACTTCAAATTTAAAACATCAACTGTTGTTTTTAAACACGTTATCCAATGCTGAGTGCTTTTGTGTAGACTTAACATATTTGTAAATGGCAATATCCACAGCAGGGACAGAGAAGTATGGAAGGCTCTTTTTTTTCCCCACCAATTCTTATCAGCTCTTCTCTTACATTTGATTTAGGGAAATTTTGAAGCTCCTGGACACTGGCTACAAAATTAAGTCATCATACATAGCAGGTCATGTTGCTGTTTTCCAGCTTGCTCTAGTTTCCCTTTGGTCTTATACTATTAGTCTGAAACTGCTGGGATTGATCCCAAAGATAATCAATGCATCACAACTTGGAAGTCTTAGCATTTTACCAACCAGCCCAATCAACTACTTCTGAAGCCAATGTGCAGCAACTGATAGAGAGAGAAAAGAAAAGAAAAAAAAGGAATCATCTTATCAAAAAATAAAAAGGCAACTTTACACTGGGTTTATTCATATACACAATAGTTTGTAAAAATTTAGAGCTGCTGAAAGCTTGGGATCACTAAAAATACTCAACAGAACGAAGACAAAGAAGGGTAGACATACTCTTCTGAGGTATCACTGGCTTTGGTATTGATTTTGACAAGGTAATTTTCTTTCATGACAGCTTCCCATGACAGAGTTTCATTGTCTTCATTTCTTGAGCCTGGGAAATGTACATTAAAAAAACACAGAAAAAACACTAAATTCAGTCCATTTGTGTCCCTACTGGCAAGATGCACAAAGGCTGGGTTAGTGCTTGCTAACTATTACTTTCTCTGCATAGAGACCACTCACAGCCCTGCTTCCCACGTCTGAGAATGTTCTGGTACCTAATGCATTATACTGTATGCTCCTGTCTATCAGAATTGGTTAAAAACCACAACAACAAAAACAAACAAAAGTCTCTCTGAATTTTTTGAGTTTGTTAGTGCTCTGTGAAACTGCAGCCATTTCAGCAAGCATAGGACACTCCAGAAAGTTCCGATGTGGGTTTCAACTTTGTTTGTATTTACTGTTTCTACATTTTCCCATACTGGATTGTTAAGAATAACATCTGTTAGGAACGTGTATAACCTACCATTCAATCCAAACATTTCAAAATGCTGTAATACTGTCTTCTCTAAAAAGCATCTCCTGCTGATGCTGTAAATTAAAGAACGACAAGGAGCAAGACAAACTTGGAGGCATCAAAGTCCTCTAGGACAATATTTCTGCATCTTATCTTGTTCCAACTGGATTAGCTCAAACCATATGGGTCTTAGTAACGACAAAATTTAGCTGAGTTTTCCCATTCAAAAGCCAGGATAAGGCCTGTATATCAATTACAGACACTCTTATCTGTTGGCAACTCCAGACCAACTGCAGCTCTCTGAAGAAGCACCAATGTTGATGTAACCTCAGGAGCAATTAATTCAATCACAGAGGTGTGCAGCCAAGAGCCAACAAATGATCTAAGCCCTGATTCCTCTACACAGTGCTGCTCTGACCTCACAGTCTCAGTTTTTGTCCCAGATACCAATTGGCATTTATTCACCTGAATCGCAACCAGACTATTTCTGTAAGCATTAAGTAGGGAAGCAGGGATTTTGCAAGTCAATCCAGTAGTGTGCTTTCACCATGCAGTTCTCAGTTCCCATCAACACGTCAACTAAAGTGACATTCTGGCTTTAATTAATTCTTATATTTGCTGTCACTACAAGATGCACAACTGTGCATCATCTGTGCAGAAATATCTGTTAAACAACCTTCCCAGAAAGGGGAAGTGGACAGCCAAAACCATTTTAGTCACTACTAAGGAATTTTATAGCCCTAAGATACGCAGCCTTTGTCCTAATGAAGTAACAAATGCTGCCTGTGCTGCACAGCAGAAGTCAGGATGCTGATGGAGGGAAATAAGTCTGTCAATTAACTCAACTTATCTCTCCTCTGCTTCTAAACGGCACTTAATAATTGAAGACATTCCACTAGTTGAGGAAAAAAAGCTTGTTAAAACAATTCATATCTGTGCCCTCTGATAAAGGAAATAAGGGGATTGCTAGAGAACTAAATAATTCCTGTGTTTTTGAGGTGGTTTGCCCACTTTACTGGCCCTCTGGGCACGGACAAGTCTCTGAAATTCATTTAATCACATGCTAACAGATGGAAGAACCTATGAAGAAAACAGCTGTCAGGCTGCCCTTGCAGCTAATAGCTGTATCAGCTAGTAGATAGAAAGGAAAAAAGAAATTCCAGGAGGTAGAGTAGTAACTGGAGACTAAGGCCACCTCTTGTACAAGTTACCTCAACATTTAGAGCAGAGAAAGTCAGGCATCAGTGCACCTGGGAACCATGCAGGAGGAACACCCTACCAGAACCTGACCACAAAAAGTTTATTTTCTTTGTGCAGAACATGCAGATGACTTTCAGCAGCTGCAGCCTCTGAATGAATTTATTCAGTGCTTGTATGGCAAACAGATATACAGATTGTAAGGTAAATAGGTATACAGGTATAGGACCAGAGAGATTATCACATTACAAAGGAGTAATGAAATAAAGAGTTTACCCATGTCCTGGGCTTGTGAAAGGGCTCTAAGAGGAGTGGTGTCCAGATAGATATCCTTCTTCCTTGGGAGTCAGCCCTTAAATGGGGTCTAGGAGGACTGGAGCCTGGCTCCACCCCTTCTGGTCACTCAGATGAAATTGCGTTCACCTGTGCCCCTGCAGCTGACTCAGCACTCACCTCAGGTGGTCAATCAGAGGTTCAGGCCATGATTCAACAGTTCCCATACAGTGCTCTAACACAAAAAAAAAACTTTCAAAGCTAGCAAGCACCACAGGCAGTCCAAAATGATACAATTAATTTGAAGACTTAAGTGATTTATACACATTAAGTAATTCTGCCTCAGAGGACAGGAAAACACTGAATAACTCTGGCACAGTTCTCAAGTGGAGCAGGTATCATGATAGAGCTCAAAAGCTTTCTAACCAGGCCAAATCCAAAGCTACTGAGGGACAGGGAGTGAAAATCACAACAAAAGCAACATTTTTGAAACCTCCTGTTAGAATTTTAGCATAAGATGTTAGCAGTATAATTTCCCATATCCCAGACAGAGCACAACTTTGAGCTGAATGAAGATTAGAGCTGAAAAGAAGCTGAGGCTTTGATTTGTATCTTATCAAAAAGATTTCCAGTGGTTTTGCATTTGATGGAGAACACAAATGAGCTGCTCTTCATTTCCACTCCATCCACCCCCTCAAGGGTCTACACTGCCCTTGAGTATTTCCTGCCCAAACTACATGGTTTAAGCACAGCACATCATGAAAGAATTGCAGTGCATCTGCCACAGAGCTGACTTTCTACAAGTAAGAAATAGTCCTACTCACAACAAATAGATGGCTCTTTACTTTCATTCTTACAGCAGCATTTAAAACATTTCCTCATCACCATGAATATGTAGGCAAAGATGACAAAAGGGAAGGGTATGGTCAAGCGACTGCAGTATTCCTGAACCAAGAAGTAACGCTGGAACTTCCAGACCTGGTCATTGTTCTCTTGTACTGATCCAACAGTGTAACTGACAGGCAAAGAAGGAGAAAACCCAGACATCATTAGCTATTGACCAAGGAACTCCATCAGAGGCAAGTTACACAATATTTCTCTTTATTATACTAGGACGTGTTTTTGTAAGGTCATCCTGGAGCTGGTCATCTTCACTAGTTAGAAGGCTATTGAGTTTGTGTACTCCTTTTCAGAGCAATCTGAAAATGTATGGAACTAAGACAGGAGAGAAAAAAAAAAAGAAAAAGTCAAAAATAAACTCAAAAATTAGAAACAGGGAGAAAATACTCCACACGTTTTCACTACCTTACCTCTAGGCAATTTTCTTTCAGTCTAAACACATGAAACACATGAGAACAGAACACTTCACTGCAAGATACTACATCCCATTAATTCACCAGCTAACATCTTTCTAAGAAAAAAAAAAATAGGCCACTTACAAAAAAAAAAGAAAAAACCCTTGAAATTTTTGTTAGAGGTATTAATGAGAGCTTTTGGCATGGATCAGACCTACTGTACTACTACTTACTGTATAAGTGTTGCATGATCCCAGCAAAGCTAAAGCCATAAGAGCAAACAATTCACAGAGTGCCAGAACTTCCATCGTTGTCATTAAATGGTAAGTGGGTGTTTTCAAAATGCCTGTGTTGAGATCCTCATGGACCCTTCCATGAGATAACACAGGAGCTTAACTGGCAAGAGTGCTGGTGGATATTATCTGTTGTTTCACATAAATACAATCCCAAATTTCAGAACTATCAGTCCAAATGGATGAGTTACTACAGTAGTCTTTTTACGATAGTAAAGCTGTGGTTTTATTAACTGGAACTGCTGTGTGATGTGTGAGGAGTGCCTGAGGTCCCTTGGTTAGTTCAGCCTGGAGCAGAGGAGGCTGAGGGGAGGCCTCATGGTGGCCCACAGCTCTTCCCTCCACCTGGTGATTACTAAGAGCTGTTTAATAGTTTGCAAATGACACCAAGTTATTAGGAAGTTTTGATCTGCCTGGGGGTAGCAAGGCCCTACAAAGGGATCTGGACAGGCTGGATCAGTAGGCTGAAACCAATGAGATGAGGTTCAACAAGACCAAGTGCTGGGACCTGCACTTTGGCCACAACAATCCACCATCTACTCCCACATCTGCAAATGAGACATGCACTCTCCTGCCACTTTCCAGGACTTCAATCCCCTTCTTAGAGAGATACTGATACCGTGATCACAAGCAAATGACCACTCCTTTTTTACATACCCAAACATGGCCACAAGTAGGTTCACAAGGAGGATGTTAGTCGAGAGCATGTAAATGCACACAAGGGGAATAGTAATCCACTCTGGGAAGCGGGGTTGGTTGTTGGCATCCAGTTCCACGCACAAGGGTTTGGACTCATTCCCGGAAAAGGTGCAGCGGTCAAAGTTGTAGGTGGTACCTCAAAGGGCAAGAGAGGAGAGCAAACAGTGAACCTTCTCCCTCTCTTTCTGTTGGTCCAGCCCCCAGTAATGCAACTAAACACAACACGTGTTGCGTCCTCTTTCCCCCCTCCCCACCAAACATAAAACCTTGCCTGTTGCTCTTTGGAGAAAAGAGGACAAAAGGGCAGATGCTGTGCCTCAAATATGGACAGTTATTTCAGCTATCTAGGCAGAAAAAAAGGCTGGCACCTAGAGACATACATGGTAGCAGGGGAAAACTGAACAGCTGGAAACTACTAGACATGGAAGGATTGATTTCTCATGGTAGGCCTTGTTTCAAAGGCCTTAGCCTGGGCAACGAGTCAGCTGCTGATCCCCTGAAGACCACAGATGAAAGAATTCCTCTCCCACTCAAACAGTGGACTGGACAACCACCGAAAGGACAGAACCTTCCACCAATCACAAAAGACAGCTACCGTCAACATCATCGGGGTACTGGCCGAACATAGCGAGGTATGGCTCATAGATGACGGATCGAAATATCCACTCCCAGCGGTGCTCATTCTTCCTCAGGATGCCTTGCCTGGCCACACCAAAGGCCACCATCCACACAGCAAAGAGGAAGAGGAAGAAGAAGACATCTATCATCTGAAAAAGGACAACAAGCAAACATGTCAGCATCCCACATTTCATTTTTCTCCCTGATATGATGTGAGAGTGGAGAGCACATATCAGAAAAGTCTATGTGGTTAGCATCATTTTCATGCAAATTTACAGCCACCAACATGCACATACAGAAATAATTGACTATTCCCACGAGGGAACTTCAAAAAAGTTTAGACAACCATAAAAACAAGAAATTTCAGAAAACAGATTAGCCCACCATCAGACAGGCTCCTTCCACAAAAACCAGATACACATGTAAAGACTATTTGTGGGACAATTGCAGCAGTAAACCTTGCAGCTAAGTGCCAGGTAAAAGCAGCTGCCACTTCTGTAAATGCCACCCCAGGTGACTTAAAACTGGCCTTAATATTCCCAACACTCCAGCTAGTGGTTTCATATATTTCCAGCTTTCAGTAGCATACAGATATGGGAAGACTGGCAATATCCTAGTTAAGCCTTTCCGCTGTTGCAGACCAACCTTCCTCCAGTGACCGAAATACGCCACTGAAACATTCGAAACACGTAAGACAAAAGCTACGAGGAAGAAAAATTTCTCTTCTGTTCTTCAATCTAATCTTTTTTTAGTCTGAAATTCAATCTTGCACGGAGGAAGAGAAAAAGGCCTTGCTCTTAATTAGATCCTATTCAAATCTTAATTAATTCTGTTTAGCAGATTTAACAGAAGGAGTGAACTTGCTGCCATCAGCAGAACGGCAGTGATATGACACCTTGTCATATCATTTATTTAAATGCTCTTGAACAGCTGCCAGAATCTTACCATCCTCTGCAGCATAATAATTTTGGGTCCTAGATTCCTGCTAACGGTGAAAATATGGATCAGTCTCAGAGTAAAAACTATGTAGTCCAAACAGAAAATGACTCTCCCAGAATACCAAGAGCTTTCATTAGATGAGTGAAGCCTGATGGAGACAGCAAAAGAAAGCGAAGAAGAGCATTGGGTAAAGCATACACAGGTGATGTAAAAACACACTGGAACACTGAAATAGGGAGTGAAAAGTGAATAACAGGAAAACAGCACAGCTACCCAGGGTCCCCTCTAATCCAGTCCCACTTGATATTTATGGTCGAACTGCTTAACTCCTGCTGTGTTTACATACACTCTATCCTTGCTATACCACTACTGTCTCCTGTCTCTTTCTAATACTAACAGCAAGGTACCTTTAGGTAATCCCTAAGCCTCATCACAGTGCAACAACCACTCTGCTGCACTGAGGTAACAAGAACTAAGTCATAGTGGAGTAAACAATTACAGTACCATCATTTCTTTGTCATGATTGTTAACCCACCCATTCATGTAAAGCAGCTTATGTGAACTGACGACGTTCTGTTACAGTACTGTAAGTAAAATTACAGTCCACTTAAATACAACACACTACAGGTCAGAGTCCAGTTTACCATACTGAACAGTCAATAATAGGAGCCAGGAAATATCCCAAAGTACTTCTGACTATCTGGGACATTCGCCATTTTATCCTGAAAATTTAATATGCTTTGTATTGCCAGGCACTGTCTTTAAATCTATGTCCATTTAAACCATCCTCTTGTAAACATGCCTATGCTAATCCAGATTAAGAATGGTTGTCACAATGGCCCAGAAAGAAGTTGACTTTGTTTCAAGGGAAAGAGTCAACCTCCATTAAACAAAAGAGAAAATGTTTCATGCAGGTGCTCCTCCAATCACCTTATTTTATTTCTTTAATTGCCGTTCACAATTTAGAGTCAAGACTTTGTTGTATTTGTTGCGTTCATAAAAAACAGGGAGTTTCAGGAACATGTTTCCCAAAATCTCGTTACAAGTTGTAGTCAAAACTTGGAAAGAAAGGGATGTCATAGAATGGCCACAAGAGAAGATGCTACTCACCTGAGCACAATCCCTGCTATGAAGTAGAAGATTGCTAGGGTATCCATAACGTTCCACAGATCTGAGAGATACTTACTGCCATTCATATACCACTAGAATGGAAGAAGAGCAGAAAGTAACAGTCACACAGCACTGGACAGTTACCTGAGGTGCTCATACACGAGTATTTCCTCCCCCATCTCTCTCACTGGATGAATAAATCTTCTGCCCACTGCAACAGTAAGGTTTGTTTCCTTGCCCAGGTAATACTTTGTAAGACACAATAGGTATATCAGATTGTTTTCAATTTACCCAAAAAGAGTTTTTTAGGACACCTAGCAATGCCAGAAATTACTGGCAACATGTTTTTACTGCTTACATCTCAGGATTTTCTGTGAGTTCACCAACTGAATGCTCTTGCAGTGAGACCACAGACACTGAACCACAACGTGGGTTACCACGCTCAGAGGACACAACCCAATCACATGGATGCTGGTACAAGGAATGCTCCTGATGAAGGCTGAGACCAGTGTGCTAAAGGATTACATGAATGAACACAAATGCTCCTCGGGGAGCTTCCGAGTAGATCATAGTATGCTCCAGCAAACTGCTGCCAATTGGGTCAAAGGAGTCTTGCTTTAACCTACAAGGAGCAGCTGAAACAATGTGGGGAGGCAGGAGGGTCACTGCTTCAGGGCAACTGAAGCATTCTGGCTTCTCTTTCGTCAGAGCTCATTCAGTAACCTGTCCCTAGCTACATGCATGTGTTTCAGAACAAAGATGCAGATGTAATTCATTCCTCCAACTACCAGACTCTCTAATTCTAAATTACAATGCTACTAAGAATCTCTACTGTTTCCCAGACTGAATGACTGGTAGTGCTTCCTGGATTGAAAATGCGTGCAACCAACTTCTGGATTCAAGGCAGAGATAGCTTAAGCCACCAGTCCTGAAGACACATTCCACGCCCTGATTATAAAAAAATTCCATTACAAAGGCTCCACAGAATGTTAGCTCCATAACCTTATTCATGGAATCATCTGACTTGTGTAATCAACAAAATCAACTCCAACCCCTTAATTCACATGCAGTTGTTGAAAGTAATTTCATGCAGTGGCAGATAACTGGAGGTTCAACAAGCGCTTACAATGCTGCAGCCTATGTGGAGCGTGGTCTCCTGACACCTGGAAGAGCATCAGCACTTCACAAGGCAGATTTCTGACACTCGGTGGCTCACGCATTGCTAAAGATAGACAAGTATTTGGCAGCTAGCAGGTTGCAAGGCTCAAGATACTACCAGATACTATTTCAGCATCTTGGGACCCATACACACTCCTTTCTTACTATTCTAGGTAACAAAGGTTGAGTGCAGAGGACAGCAGATCTTACACCTGTGACACTGGATTGACTCTAAGAATTCCCTCCACCAAACATAAGTTGTCTTGCTTTCAGTAATCCAAAAAAACCAGCAAGTAGGAATGACAGTGAACTGGTGTTTTACATGATGCATAGGGTCCAAATGTCTTTCACAAAGAAAAAAGCACAGCAATGCACTATAGCTGTATTAAATGTAGCAGGCTTAAGCCTGATGCCTCTGTCTACCCACTCACCTGGATGGAGGCTACATCCAGGAGGCAAAGACGACAGCAGGAAAAAAAACATTTCTAGTAGTTGGTACCTCTGTAGTCACATTACTGTTACGAGAGGACTGATTTTTCCCTCCATACAGTTATCTGACTGCAGCAGCTACACTTGGACATGCAACGTTACTATTACTTTTCCTTTGATGTGAAAGCAAAATCTGATACAAACCTCCTTTTTTAATTATTAAGGACACAGATAATATTTTGACAGCAGATTTGGACCCATTCCGTTGTCCATCAAACTGATACAGTCTGGCTGCTAGCTATTAAAGGAATCACTGGGATCTGAAGCTGTTCTACCTGCTCAATTTAGTGAGAAATAGTGGCAATGGGAGGAAAAAAGGTTTCTACCCCTAGCCTTTCCCCTGCATTTTTGCTGGGAACACACAGGAAATGCATTGACAGGTCTAGAGACACCAGAACCTAAACCAGCAGAAACAAACACCTTTAGCGCTTTCATTGTGACAGTCTTTCACTTTCGGCCCATTTTCCTTAGAAAGGAAAGCTGGCTTAAATAGGGTACTACCACGACTATTAAAAAGGAAAAAGACCATATAGAAATCTAAGCACTGTAGCATCAACACTAAATAAAGTCATGTAGGCTCATGGGAGAGATTTGGTTGGAGAGTGGTCTGATTCACACATGACTCAGGAGCTCTCGTTTGCTTCATAGGACAAGCAAAAAGCAGCTGTACGCTGAAACCACTCTGATGTTTCCAGCATCTTGCAATTCAGGTCCCCAAAATACTGAACTTGATTGAAAACCAGTGTCTTCACAGACAGGCCAAAACCACTGCACATAGGGGAAAGAGGAAAAAACAAACAAACCCAAACTCATCTGGAATACTCATCTAACCCAGAAAGTATTTCCTGTTTAGTAGAAGCCAGAACTTCTTCAAAAAGGGGGTCCTCTAACATGTGAAGCAGAAGAATAATATCTATGGGTTGGCTACAAAGGCAGTCCTGCACACTGTTCCCACACAACACCAGCACAAATATGAAGGCAGTCCCAGGCAGGCCTATATGTGACTAGCAAATACAGTAAAGACAAACAGAAATACGTAATGATATGATGCTGCACAGTGCTCAAAAAAAAAAAAAAAAAAAGGAGTGGGAAGGGGGAATGTAGAGAAAGGAGGACAAGAATTACTTGATATACTGGTGTGTATCTAGATCCATCTTCTGTTAAATCTAGCCTCCAAATTCTCAACTGCCTTGGCAACCTCAGCCAAGCAGCCCTAGAAGCATCTCCAGTAGCATCAGCATACCCACACAGCCCCAAAGCTGTGTGTAAAATAGCTCAACAGCCCCAAAACCTACAGCCATTGGGATGTAAGTAGGAATCAGGTATCGGACGGATACAACCCAGGAAGTAGTTACCCTATAACTCTGAAGCAGACTGTACTGCCTTAAGCTGTGTGTGAGGGAGGAAACTGTCATGGCAAGGCTTTAAATCTAGCGTTAAACATTTTTGGTTTTCAAGCGCTGCCTACTTGTCTCACTTCATCACAAAGCAGGATGAAGACCAGCACATAAAGGATGATCTCCAGGACGGTAGGTTCCTTCTGGAAATCCATGAGCAACACGTAGGCGAAGAGCAACAGGAAAACGATGTAGAAGATAACATTCCAAGAGAAGACTACAAAGGGCGAAGTGAAGAATGACACATAATACAAAAAGAGTTTCTTACTCTTCTCCACAGGTTTTTTCCTGAGGAATTAAAAGAGGGAAAAGGTCTCAAAGCACAGCTTTTATGCCTGGAAATATTTGTGCTCTTTATCAAAGTGAAAATTAGAAAGCTTGAAAAGTCTAGCACAGAATAGCACTGTCAATGTAATCACAGAATCATTCAGGTTGGAAAAGACCTCTAAGATCACCAAGTTCAACCCAAACCCCCCATGCCCACTGACCATGTCCCTCAGTGCCACATTTCCATGGTTTGTAAACTCCCCGAGGGACAGTGACCCCACCACTCCCTGGACAGCTGTGCCACTGCAGCACTGCTCTTTCTGAGAATAAATTGTTCCTAATATACAACCTGAACCTCCCCTGGTGCAACTTCAGGCCATTACTTCTTGTCCTATTGCTGTTACCCAGCAGAAGAGGCCAACCCCACCTCGCCACAACCTCTTTCCAGGCAGCTGTGGAGAGCAATGAGGTCTCCCCTGAGCCTCCTCCACACCAAACAACCCCAGCTCCCCATAAGACTTGCACTCCAGACCACCACAGCTCTCTTGCCCTTCTCTGGACCCACTCCAGGGTCTCAGTGTCTTTCTTGCAATGAGGGGCCCAGCAGTGAGCATAGCACTGAGGTGCGGCCTCACCAGAGCTGCGTACAAGGGGACGGTCACCTCCCGCTGGCTGCACTATTGCTGATACAAGCCGGGACGGCATTGGCCTTCTTGGCCACCTGGGCACACTGCTGGCTCGTGGTCAGCTGGCTGTCAACTAACATCCCCAGATCTTTTTCCTACATA
Source organism: Gallus gallus (assembly GCF_016699485.2). Classification (NCBI taxonomy): domain Eukaryota; kingdom Metazoa; phylum Chordata; class Aves; order Galliformes; family Phasianidae; genus Gallus; species Gallus gallus. The sequence goes on along the minus strand of NC_052538.1, from coordinate 5,654,643 downwards.
ATGTTATTCTGCATTCACTGACTTCAGGCATACAAGTGTATGCTTAACTCCAGAGTGAGGAAACAACCCGTCAAAAGCTTTTATCCACAGAATTTGTGGAGTCTCCACCCTTGGGAGATATTCAGTACTCAACTGGACACAGTCCTGGGCAATTTGCTGTAGTGGGGGGATGATCTTGAGAGATCTCTACCAGCCTGAATTGCCCTGTGATTCTATGATTAATTGACTTGCTTTAACTCTGTTAATGAGAATCCAATTGATTACCTGAATGAAATGAAACCACAGCCTATTAAAGGGAAAAAGAATAGACACAGTATAATCTTCCAATTGTTAGTATCTCTTGAAATCCCTCCATACCACTGCTTGGAAAGGAAATTCTGCAGGGAAGAGGAAAATATTCTCATTTGTTTCAAGAACAACAAAATAACGTAGGAATGCTATCAGAGCACATTTGATTTAGAAGAAAAATCCTTGAGATTTAAAACAAAACAACGATTTCTATATCAACAATACAGTAGCATCAGTAACAGGGGGCTGGTTCCTTAGCCCAGCCATCCTCTAGTTTATCTGACAAGGAATTGAATGTGAGCCTAAGCAGGCCTTGAACTGATTTATGAGGCACTTTACATTAGGCAGTATATATCCACGCTGTGTGAACACAGAAGGTGTGCCAAGAGAGAAGCCACTTTGGGCAGTCTTTATCATCAGGTTTTTGTTTTATTTTATTTTATTTTTTTAAAATTTACTGCTCTAAATAATCTTCCCCTCTCAACTTAGCATTTGTAGGCAATACAGCCATTTCCAGGAGGGACGGAAGCCACAAGAAGGGAATTGTTCCCCACCTGCCCCAATCAGTGCTCTTTGGGATGCATTTCACAGCACTGCAAATGTTGGTTCCCTGAGTATACAATGGGACTGGGCTTTACCACAACCATGCAAAGCTCAGTGTTCACACATCTGGGAAACGTCTCCCATAGGTTCTGTCTTCCATGAGGACAGTGCCTGAGCTGTGGCATTTCCACAGGCTATTCATGTGGATGCAGCATTTTGACAGCAAGAATATTTGCTTTTCTTCCTAAAGTCACCCAGATCACAAGAGTTACAGCAATGCACACACCACCTTTGCATTGATATTACCTGCACCCCTGGCTGTGCAATGAATTGCTGGTCTTTCGCTTCCACTGCTAGTTCCAGGCAATTGCTCCCTCCCCAGGCCTCACAGGAATAGGTCAGCAGCTGCTCAGCTAGGTTTTCATCATTGCTGTAGCACTCGGTGAACAGCTCTGGAAGAAAGAGGCAGCTCCATAAGCGGAGAAAGCACCTCGTCCAGGCCTCTCCCCATCTGGAAACAGCTGTAGAGCTCAAAGAGCAGGAATTATCCAGACTTGTCCTGCAGCATTAACACTCATTCATACAGCACCTGCTGCATACTTGTACATAGACTTCCCAGCACAATCACTCACACACTGAGCTCCAACTTCAGACTCAGTTTTCCACCAACTGGGATGCAATTTCCTCCACTGACTTCAAAAATGGAACATTAAAGCATGCAGACTGAAGAGTCCTTTCCAAATTTTCAGCATGATAAAACAACATGTGCATACACTTTACACATAATAGACTTGCACGTATTAAGCTTCCATACAGAATTCAGGTCGGGATGAAAAACTGTAATATAAAGTCACCTTACACAGAGATGGTGTTAAGGTGAATTCTACACTAAAAACTGAGGAAGTGCTCCTTTCCAGTAATATATTTTCCCAGGCGTTTTTCAAACAGCTTTTAACCATAACTGCAAGGATATACACATATAGCAATACCTTCAGCTGGTATTACCATATGCACTGCAGGTCAGTCCTGAAAACAGACTTCAATGGTCATTTCTCTACGTCAGGCCCAAGAAACCTAGATACCTTTAAGGAAGTCTAAGCAGTTTTCACCTTGTGAAGCAGGAGATCCTTTCCGGTAACAAGCAAGAAATTTTCAGATCTGACCTCCAGATCTGATGCACAGCAATGTTTGCACAACATGGGCCATTACACATTAACCATCATGTAATGTGATTTGTGGATATGACAGCAAACTGCTTGACAATGCAGTTATGGACCTACCATTTGCTATGAGCAGATCAGTCAAGAGAACAAGGCCATAACCTGTAATAAAGCCTTCAGAGGCAACACTGTATTGCATTTTGCTCCAAGCTATGGTATGATGGGCCCCGTCCCAGCTATCTGACACCAATTAGCCTCTTTAAAGAGAAAATACTGGTTACTCCAGCTCATGACATGCAGGACTCAATTCTGAACCACTGTCAACCCTTATAACAGGAGAAACAAGAGGTCATAAAAAGAAAAATGACTGACCTAGAATGCATGATCTAGATCTGCATTCTCAATGAGTGACAGTATTGCTTTTCTTTACAGAATAACAAAGGCTTATGATGTTGTTGTTTGGAATTTAGGAATTCAATACCCTTTTTATCTGCAATTTATTCTCACTCCTACTTTGAAGTACGACTGCAAATCTGAAGGATGACTCCTCTCAACCCAAACATTACCAGCACTCATGAAAGTTTCTCTTACCCTATATTGTCCTTGCTATTTCAGCCTTGCCATTACAGCCAGGTAGCTTTTCTTCCCAAGGAAAGAAATTCTCCACACACACACACACAAACACACCAAAAAATAAAAAAATAAAAAATAAAATCCCTGAACACTCATATTTGGAGGCAAGCTGTTCAGACAGAACACAGTTTCTAATGGGAACAGATGGTGTGGAAAACATTTCTAAGCAGTGAAAATCACAATGTTAATGGAACAGGTGGCCCAGAGAAGTTGTGGGTGCCTCATCATTAGAAGTGTTCAAAGTCAGGTTGGGCAGGGCTCTGAGCAACCTGATCTAGTGAAAGATACTGTGGGATGATTTGGGCTATATGATCTTCAAAGGTCCCTTCTTCAACCCAAACCATACTTCTACAATTTCATGTTGGATAACTACTTTTCTAAATGAAGGTTTTTTTCTACTTCTTCCTGAAACGTCATACTCTTCTTTACAAATCAGGCTAGACTTCTGGGGAGTTTCATTCAGGCAAACTGAATGAATTACATTCCTTACATTCTGCTGAGGAAAATCAACACGGCTTTCATTTTGCATTATTTGCACAAAATGAAAAGACTGTTACCCAAGCATTGCTGTGCACCACATCTGGAGATCACTAAAGCCAGTAACATTCAAAGAAATGGAACAGTTTCCTGATCTCTGACCCTTCTATTAAACTTCTAAAGGACTTAAAGAAGGCACTTACCTACTGCTCTTGTCTCATACTCATTAGCAAGTTCCTCAGACTCACCAGCAGCATTTATATCATTCTTCACTTTTGCCATGCTTTTCAGGAGCTTACTGGCCCCAAGAGCTGCCAAAGTACAACCTCTGGTCTGTGGAGAGAGAGTTAAGTCATGCAAACCCCACTGAAGAGAGAAAGTGATATAATCTTTAAACATTATCCTCTCTTTTTGCAGCTGCTGTGCTCCCAGCACAGCAAATGAGGGTCTAGTTCCATGAAACAAACAGTAACTATCTCTGTACTGGTTTCGTAACAACTTTGTGACCAGTCTGAAAAGTTCTTTTATTTTTTAGTCAGATACCAGCTTTGCATCTCTGACTGAAGGTGCACAGAAGAGGGTCTGTTCTCCCAGGAACTACATTCCTGGTAGTATACCAGTCTGGACCAGTTGACTACTTTAGTATATTCCAGGGAGGAAGCGCTCTGCTTTGGAGACACAGACCAATGCGAGCAGGAGCATCCATTAGCTTTGCATGCCTTAGCATCACATTTGCAGTCTGTGAATTATGCATTCGATGCAATTATATCTAAATGTCTAATCAAAATTAGAAATGGATGTCAATCAAATACCTGGGATCACAACACTTCCATATTGCAGAACGGGGGGCACATAGCATTCAAGATTGAAAACAGACAAGAAAGTGTAGCTATATGTAAATGCTAGTTTGGACTGCTGACATGTATCTGGCATTATGGAAGGAAAGTATGAAATTCATGCCCAAACACAAAAGGGGTAACATTAAACCTACTTACAGAACCACCCTGCAATTATCTACCACAGTTTTGTGGCCAACAGCCCAAAGACAAGGAACAACACCATGCTGTTTACAAACAGAAACTAAGAACAGTTCAACTTACTTGCTCCCAAATGACTTTAGATAACTCTTTCTTGTTCTGAAGAACAGACCAGATGAACAGAGCTTGCAACGGATGCCTTGTGATAGGACACTCAGTCTGAAAAAAAAAAAAAGCAATAATTCTCCACAACAAAGTTCAACTAACCTGCTTTCTGGAACAAGTCCTTAAAGTTCTACATCATCAACTTCTTTGCTCTAGAGCAGTTTGGTACAAAATACCACAGTCTGTACCAGGTTATGAGTCCTAATTATTCATGCCCAGCTAGTACCTCTGTACTGGACTCTGCATTTACATTGGTTTAAATTACAAGCATAATTATGACATTGATGACTGCAATAGAAATTCTTATAACTCAACATCCAAATACATCCACCCATTTTGCTCATAGCTAAATGACCCTTACATGTATTTGTAAAATGGGACCACATGTTAAGTGTAAAATAAGGCTGAGACTGTTAAAAGTAAATCCTGCTATACCAGAAATAAAACATAAAACTTTTCCTTTTTCTTTTTCTTCCCCCTCCTTTTCAGGGATGCAAAATGGAAAGAAATGGTCCATCACTTACTGAAAGATGTATCTCCAGCTCATGCTTGTTATTTTTATCATCTCTTTTGAGACCTCTTCGGAAGTCTTCAACCATCTTCCACACAAACGTGAGGAGCGCATCATTATAGGAGTTCTTGGCAATCTGCAGGTTCTTGAACACCAAGCTGCTGAAGTTGTTGGTGTACAGCTCTCTAAGGACCTCTGTGGTAAGGAATTTCCTCAGATTCAGACCATTTTCCAGAAAGAGACGAACAAATTTGGGCCTGTCTTTCACTAGGGCTGTGAACATGACATCCTGCAGGTCAGCAGACTAGGAAGAAATGGAAGAGTAAATATAAGGAGTCATACGGGACGTGAAAAGCTTACCTAAGGGGCCTGATACCTGTAGCAAACTGCCACATTTTCCTTCAGACTGGCACACTTTCATCAGAAACAGTTTTTCACATATGCAATTGCACTTGTTGGATGGCCTAGAGCACTTCTGGCATGAGCTATCTATGATACCAGTGCAAAGAGGAAAAGGTGATCTTAAGTATCATCACAAAGTGTGGGACGCTGAGACACTGGCTGCTGCTACCATGTCTCTCTTCCCTCTTGTCCCCTAGCCCATACCACTGTACTCAGAAACCATCTGTACCTCCCAGTTTCGGTCATTGGTGAAGATCTCATCACTGGCCAGGTCCAACTGGTTCCACTCCAGCAGCAGCTTCAGCTGCTCATTCCAGTTATCTCTGTTACGTTCATTGGTGCTGAAGGCTGCTGAGGAGGAACAATCCTCTAGGTAAAAGACCAGAGACAGAAGAGCTTCTTGGCATACTTATTCATCTCTGATTTCACGCTCTACTCAGCAAGAGCCCTATACTGATCATCTTTCCCCAGACTCATCTGTATCTTCCTGATTGGGTTTTTGAGGATTCTCAAAGCTTAAAGACACGCCTGGCATGCTATGCATGCATATCACATCTTCAGTTTCACACACCATGCAGAAAATGGGTACTATTTTGTTTTTTTTATTATTTGTTCTAAACTCATTTATATCTTCAATATTAATTTTAGTAGGGAATTTTGCAAGCGAAAATTAAACAAGGACAAGTAAAACCAAACACTAAACCAAACCCATCACCCACTGGGACAGTTACTTCAAGTTTACAAAAATGTTGCATGCAAAAGGACTGATGGTTTCCAGGTTCAGCACATCACTCAGTTTGTGAAAATACATTTGCATAGGGCAAAACCCCACTATTCAGAATCCCAGAGTAACCCATCTTTATCCATCTGTTTAAAAAGCAGCACACAAAAATACCACACACACACAAAATGACAGAACAGAAAGACAATTACTTGCCTTTGTACAGAGCAAAAGCAATGGCATTGCTCACAATTTCATCTCCAGCTTCTTCTGTTTTGATAACTGTCAGTAAATGAGGGTTCTCAAGGACTTCTTTGATCTACAAAAAGAAGTTTCAATTCAAAGCAATCTAGAATGTTTAGCAGTTGATCTCCTAGAGCTTCTTTAAAGGAAATCTTTCATCACACTGTAGCAAACATCTTTCTCATCAGTCCTGTTTCCAAATACAATTAAAATGTACACAAGTCCAGATAGAAGCAGATGAGATTTAAGCTGCCAAAGTATAAGGTTAGTTTTCCTCTGAATACAGCAAATATCTGTGTTTTCTTCCTAAGCAGAACATTATAACCCAAAAAAACATAATACCAGTAATAAGGAACTACTCATAAGTATGACCAACTGAATCTCTATCTGGAGATTGCAAACAACTTGCAATGGTACGTACATTAAAAAGAAAGAATAGTAAATAAATAAATAATACTAAATAAAGAAGGGAGAAAAGTGAGTGAAGAGGACTTACATATACAGGAAGCAACACATCGCGTACCACCCCCCCATTATGAACATGCAATCACGCTCCACCTTCTGCTCCCTCCCATGAACATAGGCAGGAGATAATTAAACAGAAGAGGAAAACTGAATCAAACCCTAAGATAAAGCCCTGGCTTTTAATTGAGGAAGTCAATTAACCTAAGTTAATGGGCTGTTGGGCTGAAGTGTTGTTGGAACAAAGACTTCTGAAAAATAACAGAACATTAAGATTTTCCTAGAGCTCCATCTTTTTGCCCCTATTTAGGAGGGCAGAAGTATATCTAAAACCAGGTCAGTCAGAAGATCAGGTAAATGGAGAGTTAAAACAGTTTCCTGAGTCTGGCCCAAGCAATGTAAGAGAGCAGATGCTCTTCTTAGTTGTCCAGTCTCCCCAGTCTCCAAAAAAACACTCTTGTAATAAACAGTCAGTATGGTAGCTGAATTCTGAGGGTTCTATCTGTGATCAAAGATTAAAAAAATAAAAGGCAAAAGAATTTTCTGCTGTATGTACAATGTTACACCTTCAGTTGCATTCCAGGTATGCAGTACTACTAAGTCCAAGTAAGACACATTCTGTTCCTCCAAAGCTGGCTGCTCCTGACCTCGTTTTCTTTCTACCCTTCTGCTACTTTCAGCTTCAGCAGCTCGCTACAACAGCACATACTTACCCATTTAACCCAGCTTTCAGTCTCCTCTTCTGAGAGCCTTGAAATGGTGCGAGGCAGGTACCTGTGCAAGCTCTCCTTGACGCACGAGGAAGTAAGAGTGTCTTCTGCCTCCATCAAGCTAGCTATAACGTCAGCTATCCGTCCAGAGCCTTCTACGACAACGCAGGGAATTTTACTCTTGATGGCCACATGGATAGACTAGGGAGCAAAGAGGAGAGATGATGACTTGAAGCGTAACTGTGGTATTCAAGAATACTACTCAGGAAGAAAGCCTAGTGATTTTAGTATAGACTACCCCTTCTGTGAAGATAGTTTTCTCAACAACCAACTTAGACCGACAGTCACTACTCTTTTATGGCCAAGTATTGCTTAAGTAACACTAAAGCTGAGTACAAGGGCTCCAGCTTTAATTGTTAGAGGAAAAAGCAATAGTCTTACACATACACAAACTTCTGCAGCATGAAACCTGCTGATCATTTTGATCAGTTTACTCCTGCAGAAGATAGGTTTTGATTTTACCTGTAAATGAGCAAGAAGGCAGACACAGACGTCTGAGTGTATTATTAACACTAATGAGTGAACCCTATGGTTGGCAAGAATGCATCCTTGAAGCATCATCCAGTAACATTTCAGAGGATCCTCCTTCCATGAATGAAACATTTAATCTGACGTGGCTTTTATCATACTGATTAGATAGCTAGTAAATGTGTTATGCATCATGGTGGTTTGATGTCACTCCATACAGGTAATCATAATGCTTCTCAACCAGCTGTTCTTATATAGCATTCAGTACAACTCCTTCTGTTGTAGTAAAATCCTCTCTTAAAAGTTGGCTGCTTGGAACTAAAAGAAGATAGCACTTACAGCAAAGCTTCGCTCTAAAACTTGAATGAATGCTTTCATCTCATCTTTATCTTTGGACTTCTGATTAGCACATTGAACTCTGCATTCATCTACACTCTGCATTCATCTACAATATGCTTGTGGGCAAAGTTAGAATTAATCACCCAAGTGGAATCAAACACCAGGAAACTTAGAGAGAGGCTGGGGTAATGATTTCACAGAGTGATATAGACTAATTGATTAATGTTAGCAATTAAATGGTAACAGAGACCATGCTTAGAATTATTAGTAACATTTTTTGTCACCCAGTTTGACTAGCCTCAACGTGAGCTGCCTTGTTCAGCTCTTTAGATTTAAACTAGATGTGGCCTACAGTTCACAGGATCAGCAATAAAGTCAGCTCTAGCAGGATCTAAACTGGAGTATCTCCAACAGAAGCTAATCTTCTCTGTGTGTGAAATGAAAATACTAATCTCCACTGAACAAGTGCAAGCCGAATTTTGGCAAACCAAACCATTAGGTAAACTTGTACAAAGAAGGTCAAGAGTTACATGGCTGACAAAGATGCTTCTGATACAGAAGAGCAACATTCCTGCTGTCACTCCTGGAAAAAGTGAAAGAAATAAATGAAAAAAAATAAACTTACTTTCAAAGTCTCTTTCCCTCCTCCTTGAGCAAAACATACAATTGGAATCTTACCACCATAATTTGATTCTGTGAAACAGGCGAAAAGAAAAAGGGAAAAAGATTCAACTCGTTAGTGCAGTTTGACCAATCCATTTTCCTCAGTTCAACGACATCATTTCTAAGTTGTTTGTGCAATCATTTTGATACCAGTTCACTGTTCATTTGGGCAAATCTATCAACAACTTATCTTATTTTTAATGAAAACTCAGTTTTGCTTAACATTCTGCCAAGCTGACATCAGTCTTCTCCAGCTTTTTGCTTCCTAGCAATCATAATTTTATTAGCTCTGAAGTCCTCAAAACATTTGATTTTACTCTTTACCTATTGCTTTGATCACTGGGAGTCTAGGTGCAAGGTTCTTTATCAAAAGTTGAAGATTCAGAACTGCTGATTCCACGTTTTCAATGGTAAAGGAAAGTTAAGAACCACATGACTCCAGCAGCTAGTTTTTAAGAGACACAAAGTTAAGAACAGCCTGCCAAGGCCTTTGTATTTTTCCCTCTTAGCAAAAAAGGGGCCAAACAAGAAACTGTTTATAAGCAGGATGCAGATGGATCATCACAGATATTTCTGTAAAAGCAAAATATCAGCTCCTGTGTAGTTGTGCTTCAGCTACCTGGAATTCGGTGCCAGTTAGGCTAGATGCAGAAGTCAATGGTCAGCTTCCAAAAGAAGGAAGAGTAAGAAGGGTTGCATTGCTGAAGCAGATTATTTATTGTGTCCTACACAGGACTATTGTCACATAAGAAATGGAAATGAGGGGAAAGAGATGTTCTGAAGGCCTGGTTGTTCTTGAAAGTGCTCAAGATGCAATGCAGATAACACACTCCTTCTGCTTAGCATTCAAGGGATGATTCTACTGCTCTTTCATTTCCTGGAAAAACACTGAGCCCCAAAGCAAGCAAGTTCCAAGGAGAAGGAGGTCTGCAACCTGACATCCACACCTACCTGGGATAACTCGCTCCGAAATGTACTTTTCTAACTGAGTTCGTACTTCTGCCTCTATTGTTGGGTGCCCGTGGGTGCCATTGTCAACCAGTAAGAGATGTGTGTGATTATTATCCAGGCAATACAGGGGATCTCTCTTGAGATCATCCATTATGTAATGAGCCAAGTAGTACCCCTAGAATCACAAGCACAGTGTTTAACAGAAACGCAAGGGCAAAGCATGGACAAGTTTTGAAGGTCAAACCAGTGGCAGCTGAACCCCCAAATACCAGTTATTCCTTATCATTTAGTAGTCCATATTTTCTGACTCCAGACACTAACAGTCCCAATAGCAACAAAAGATAGTGAGAGAAACCTCATAAAAGAGCGCAGTACAAATATCTTGTTTTCTTTACAAGTACAGCTGGATTTGAGATGATCCTCCCATAACCTCATTTCAGGTAATGGAACAGAATGAAATTAGTTGCAACAACTTAGTCCTTTCAGAAGTTCTGTTAAAAATGCAGAAGGCAAATATGCTTCCTTCAGCCACTGGAATCATTAAATCTGTGGAAAACTTACTTTCAACACATCAGAGAATTGCAGAATTTTCAAGGTTGGGAGGGAACTGTTGAGATCATCTAGTCCAATCCCCAAATCATCTCAGAGCCCTCAGTAAAGTCATCAGTTTTCTTATCTATCTGGATGGATTTTAGATATGTTTGTGAGAGCTAGCTTATACAAGATAAAAGGAGATGTGCCAGTGTATCTGACAGATGGGACTGACTTAATAGGGACAGGTGGCACAGGGTGTCTTAGTTAATGGGAATCCCCACTGTGGGCAACCATGCAAGGATTTCACAGCAGCTGTAGTAACTGTGGAAGAGATTATTCCATAACTCTGCCAGACATTAAATTGGAGCAGCTGAACTTCCATGCAGGTGTGCTAAGCCCACAGCTGGAATCACTGGCTGGTCAACCCCCAGCAGGCCTGATGTTTGAGACCATCTTGCACATGAGAACACCTTAGTACCCTTCTGATTTGGAAAGAGCACTTGGTATTTCATCTCACTGTGACACACGCTGAAGAAAAGCTGGTTCCAAGTTGAATTGTTTCAGGTACACAAAAGCTAACTTGTGTTGCTAAAGTTGTTGTTGTGTTTCTACACAAACATTTCATTGGAAAAAATGTCCAGCAAGCTCAGGTCTACCAGAACATAATAAGAAGACCTCTTCTCTAATTGCTCAAGTCAGTCACCACATGACTGATAGCATCAGCTGAGCCCATTACTGCTGAGAGCAGCAGTCAGGGATGTAATCTGCATGATTTAGAGCAGAGCCCTGTCATTTTTTCCCCCACCGACTGTACATGTTTCTTACCTCATTATCACTGCTGCGAATCAGGCTTTCTCGGTTGGAAATCATGCCCCAGGCTGCTATGCCAATAGCCACCACACTCTCCTCAGAGCTCTGACTGATGGTGTTATCTCTGACCACTTCCCCAATATACTTCATCAGCCCATTATGTGTACCTCCCGTGAAAATCCAGGCCCCTGGGGACAACATGGAGGGATAACATGGGAGGAGGATACAGTGGAATAACTTCCCTTTCAAATACCATAATCCCACTCCCACTCAAAACTTAACACTTCAGTTAAACATAAAATATATGCCACTCAGCCTACCTTACATTGCCATGGGCATCCGAATGACTAGTTCTCAACTCTAACTTACAAACCGATAGATAACATTTGCACCATGTGCACCAGCCAAGCAGAAACAAAGCAACACTCTGCTTCCCTGCTGACCCTCTGAGCAGCTTTCTCTCCACCAGCCTTACGCAGATGTGGCAATGTATATGCATATACAGGTCTTTACCTTTGGACTGGGCAATGTAGATCAGCCTGCTGAATATCTTGCGCATTCGGGGCTTGAGCGCGAAGTTCTTTGCCCCTCCAGTGACAGAGATGACAAGGTTAGGGGTTTTCAGGTGCCAGTGCTGTGTCATGAGGTCATAGAGTGTTTCAGGGTCTGTGTCACATGACAAACGGATGTACTTCAGTGAGAAAAAATAAGAGAAAAATAACAAGAGATAAACACTGATAGCTGGAAACAGACCAGGAATTGTATTTTCTTCTCTATCGTGCACTCCCATTCCAACAGCTGGTAGACAGTGAGCGAACTGATGAAGAATCAGAGCTTAAGTACTCATTTCTTCCTCTAAGGCATCATTATATTCTCCCTACAACCAGACACCACTACTAGGATTTCTGAGGTACTTTTCTCTATTTATAGATCAGATCTACAGATAAGCAATAGTCTTAAAGCAGAGCACTGAGTGGTAGTTTATGACCAGCAGCACAGTGAATAACATGACCTCATCTCAAGTCTCCCAGCTCTGCCTTTTCAGTCCCAAAACTGCAACCTGGTTGAGCTGCAGTGCCGAGACTGTACTCTGTGTTCTGCCACATACATCTTCAACTGCACAGAAGATAAACTACACAGCTCAGGAAACATTTTTGCCACTACTAGTGAAAGTCACTGAGTCATAGAATCACCAAGGTTGAAAAAGACCTCCAAGATCATCCAGTCCAACCGTCCACCTACCACCAATATTTCCCACTAAACCACCTCCATTAGTACAACATCTAAATGTTCCTTGAACACCTCCAGGGTTGATGACTCCACCACCTCCCCGGGCAGCCCATTCCAGCACCCGGCCACTCTTTCAGAGAAGAAATTTCTCTAACATTCAACCTGAAGTCCACTGTCTCTGTACTGAATCAAGACTCTAAGAATCAGTTTGGTGTGAACTGATTACAGTATGACGGTCTGGCAGTCTGGTAAGCATTGTCTGCGTTTGTCTTAGCTTTAGCTTATAATGATGACACGTAGTTATTCTGTGGAGACTGAACAAGGGTGGTGTGGAAGAATGCTGACACCAGATGGCACCTAACAGGCGGTAAAAAGAAATCAATGGGCAATAACAGCCACTGTTTGAGTGTAAATACGCGAGGCAGGTGAAAATATTTTTAGAACTAACAAATCCAACTGAAATAACTGTATAATTCAGAAGCATTGAGAAGAAAGAGCACAAGCAAACTGCCTTGAAAAAGATCTTTACAAACAACTCCAAGCATCTCATGCCCAAGGAAGAAAGGATCCCTCTGGCCAATACTGAAATCCTCCCTTCAGAGACCTGAAGAGTCATTGTAAGGCTTCCCAAACCTCCCATTAGTGGACCTTGCATCCACAGGATGAACACCACGCATGTCTGTGATACAGCAGTTCTAACTAACAAAACTAACTACATCGAACTCATAGTAAAGTTTGAACAGTGTACAAGGATGCCATAAAGAATATTAAATAGATATAACTGGTTTCAGATGGACGTCCCATCTCTCCATTTATGTAAATAAGCTCAGGGTTTTTTTTGTTTGTTTTTCTATGCTAAAAAAACACCTTGAAAGGCACTTATATTGAACTGAATAACACACTCCTGTGTTCTAGGAAGGTTCCCAAGCCTAGTTGCTGCATCTGGCTCAGAACAGCCAATGCAACTCTTATTAGCTCTGTAGCTTGAAGGCATTTCTCCTGGACAAGGCTCTGAACCCTACCATCCACCTGGCACTTTCCACCTCTAGTCCTTGCCAGGCTGTACCCGTTCAGCTGAATGTAGCTTGCTATTTCCAAAATCCAACAGTGCCATCTGCCTGATGCACCCAGCTAGTGCATGCCCAGCAACAGACCAACCTTCACACACAGGCAATGGCAGGTGTTTCTGCATCTGAATTCAGACAGGTGTTCAGTGAAGCAAGCTTTTATTCAGACCGAAGGCCTCCAGAACATTAAATACAGAAACTGCAATGTTCTTGGATGGTACAGGTTCTGAGCAATACTGCAAAAATAAACGAGCTGAAGTAGGACTTACTAAAGGTAGAATTCTTATTGGCCTGTCCACATCTAGCATCTCTGCCAAAATAATGGTGTGTCCTTGGGAGTGGGATGCAGAGTGTAAATCTTCCTGCCCCTCACTGAAGAGGGTCTTTAATTTCCTCGGATTTGGGGAAGATGGGCAAGGAGAAAAAGATGCAGGGGAGGAGGAGGAAAAGGAGACGGGGGAAGAAAAAGGTGAGTGGTCTGAAAGCTCTGTAGGCAGCAATGACATGCTACAATGGTAAAGCCATTAAAAGCACAAGTGATGACTCTGGGGAGTAACAGCCAGGTATGCATGAGCAGCTTCTGTATTGAAGAGCACAGATCCTCAGAAGAAAAGTCCTCTATCCTTCCAGATGTGAAATCCCTATGATTATTATCTCACAAATTCCGTGGCACCTTCAACAGCAAAGCACGTTACCCATGCTCCTGCCCCAGGAGTCACACTGGTGCACACTGTCACACCATTTTCTTCCTAAAGCATAAGTTTATCCACAATGGAAAGGAGTAGTATTCTAAGAAACAACCCTGCCTTAATGTTGAAGTCAGTCAGGAACAAAGCATCTTTATCAGGACCTCAGTTATTCAGGTACTTAAGCTTATTGTGCTGAGTTCACTAGTAAAGATGGTCAGCAAAGATGGGTAAAAGGGTGCTAAGCTGTTCTTCAATACCATCACATTTCAGTAGTGGTGAGGACCACAGAGTGGGCAGTGCAACAGCACACAGATACCCTCAGGGCGCAGAGTCCCACTAGGAGACCTCAAAGGTCAAGCTGAAATTATTTCCTCTAGACTCCAAACAAACAGCAAACAAGCATCACCTTCACCCAGCCATTCTTTTGTCACACTTGGAAAGACCTTCACAAACACACCCATCAATCTACAAAAAAATAACACAGAAGAAATCATTCCTTGGTACATCTATCACAGCTTAAGAAACCATCTCATCTCCTTTCTAGCCTAACTCTTCCCATTTCCTTTGGAACAAAATCTACTTCGGCTTCACCTTCCCTGTTTTTAGGAGCTCTCACTGGCATTGGATTCAGGACTCCCATAGCAGCCTGATATATGGCCTTGAAGAATATCACTTACCTTTCCTCTTTTTTCTATATTTTCAAAGTGAACGTCCCCAAAGGCATCAGTAGGAAGTTCCTTAGTGTGCTTCCTATAATTCCACTTTTCATCGTCATTGATCTGAGTGCCTTCTATATGTTGACTTTCAGGGTATCCGCACTTACACAAATTGCCCCTGGAAGAAGAGTGAATGGGCCTATATGACTTCTTTCCTTACCCCAACCCAAGTTAAAACACCAGCAGCTTAATTTGAAAGCCTATAGGATGCTCAGAGATAGAGCAGCATCTCAGCATCAAACACCACTAGAACTGCTCTTAACCAGGTAGGAAGAATGAAAAGTTACTATTCTGTTCATTATAATCATTTTCAATGTAAATCCAGGGTCTGACTGGCCTAATACATGTTCAAATTGAGGGAAAGGACATCTGCTTCTGCTGTTTCGCTACTGAGCAGCAGCAAGACAACTCAGAATCATCAACATATCCCTCCAAACAATGACGACAGTTTGGGAGCATAGGTAATACATTTCTTACTCCTCTCAGTCAGAGGTACCGGTCCAGGCAGCACAAAAAAGAAATGTATAGATGGTGGAGGCAGGGACATTTATACTGGGAAGATTATAGGGATATGGCCCAGGTGTGGTCAAACACTGGAACACGCTTCCTAGCAAGGTGGTTGATGCCCCGTGCCTGCCTGTGCTCAAAAGGCATTTGGATAATGCCCTCAACAACACACTTTCAATTTTTGATTGCCCAGAAGCGGGCAGGCAGTTGTATCTGATTTTCTTTGTAGGTTCCTTTCAACTGTGCTGTTTCATATAAATGAATCTTGTAACGTATATAATATTAGTGCAGCAGGAAATTTATGTAATTTATAAATTACAGTGTATAGAATGTGTGATCAAAATACTTTGTAGGGCTGAGAGAAGCATCCCAGGGTACCTATCCAATTCTTCTGACCATGACTGAACAATATCCCAGACATAGGCTAACAGACCAAACAAGCAATGACAACCAAAGGAGTTGCACAAGCAAGACTGAGGTGAGTTTACACTGCTAGATTCAGACTCCTAACAAAAAACTGAGTCTGCTTCCCAACCAACCCCTGCCACATGGCTTAGCAAGAAGAAATACCCTCAGCTCCCAACCCCAACATCTGCAGAGCAAGCGAAAAATGTCTGCTTACACTGAATTGCTGTCTTTTGTAAAGAAGACACATTCTCTCTTCTTAAAGTTTTCTCGAATGAAGTTGACCAAATCCTTGGGGCAAAAAAAGAATTACTTTCAATAGCTTATGAAACAGCACAGACCTCAGTAACAGTATAGTCAGTTCAAGCACAAAGTGAAATTGGTGTGATTTTCAAGTTTCCCTTCTCAAAGTGGTTGGCAGGGCGGAAAGAGAAAGCACTAAGGGAAACAGACAAAACACAAAAGACAGCTAAACATCACAAACAGGCATTCAAATAAAAAAGTGATATCAATACTTTTCTATCAAGCATAGTATAACAGAAGATGGGGCTTGAGCACCAAAGCAGACCTTATACCCTATGAATTGCTAGAGAGCTTACCTGAATTTCAGCAGTTGTAATCCAAAAGACCCACATAGAAAACATCTTACTTGAATTCAGTAGCACTATACAGTCAGCTACAGACTAGAGAGCATCTCCATTTGCACGGACTGCATGAATTTCCAAATAACTTACAGAGGTTAAAACTGATGATACTTTCCAAACAGTGGTTAACTCTGGTCTGTCTGACTGGGAAACCTTCATAAAAGCAAAGCTGACACATCAATCAGTCAAACATCTCCCAAGTTTATCAGCAATGTCCTGATACTCACGCTATCATTGCACGACACATCTATGCTGCGAGATATGCTGGAATTGAGGAGTCTGGAACTCTCAAAATTGCCATTTCTTCGGTGCCTCATGGTGCCTGTAGAAACCTGGAACAGCATGGCAGAGGGGAAAGGTTCACTGCCACAGTCATTTCCTTCAACAGATAGAATCAGCAAGGATATGGTGTCCCGGGAGGCGGCAAAGGGAGGGCTTATTCAAATTCAGCATAAAAATTTTACATTGAATTGATTGCTAAAATGTGAAACCAGCACTCAGAGGAAATCCTTTCTCCTATTTCATTCCACAAAAAGACTTTCCTCTTTCTTTCCCCACTTAGAAAGAATTCCAAGACAACATGCTTTGAGAAAGGAATGTATATGCCATCGCATACATCTCACTTCATCCCAATATTTCTCTTTCCCTGCCATCTCTGATGGGCACACAGAGGACTTGTGCTAGTGAGTGCTCATATACCATGAGCAGCTTCCTAGTTTGGTGTGTGATATTAATAAGTAACACTTCCAATCATAGAAAATGAACCATCGTGTAAAAAGAAGTTGGTCCATGAGGACACCAGAAACTTAGAGAACATGCAGCACCACAGCACCCCAATTCAGAGCCCTCACGTCTCTGTCACCTCCTCTACCAATGACAGCCAAAGGATGCAACCTGAAGGAGAATAAGTGGATTTAAAGTTCATTAACACGTCAGCCTCAGTCCCAAACACACTACAGTTACCCTCTAGAGCATGTAAGTGTGCTGGCTTCCCTCTGGTTGAAGGAGCAGCCAGCTTAGGCACAGAGTTGAAATCCCACTGCTTTCAATGCTGCTTTCTCTCTTGCCTTTCTTCCCACTGCATACACTGGGCTCGTGTCTCAGGTGATACCACATGGAGAAATGCTGCCTGCCAGGTGCAGCAGCACTCAAACTCCAGCTCTAAAAAATCATCCCTGGGTGAGAATAGATCATTTCTGAGGACCAGAAACTACCAAGTGGAAAATAAACCATATACTCACAGATTTTGACTGAAAGGGGAAGGGTAGTCAAGGGCAGCTGGAAGCGGTAGTCATCATTAGAGCAACTCCCAAAGCAAAAAAAAAAAAAAGGCAAGTTTTCACAGAAACATTTATATCTGTACTTCACTATCATTATAAAAAAAAAGCAGATAACACAAAACAGGATTGTCTAAAACAACAGCAAATGCACACCACCTCACTTATTTAGCTGTGTGTCTGACGATTGCATTGGGAAGCATAGCCACAAAGAATCCACTGTGCAATTCTCATTATTTCACGTGATTTATTTTTGATGTCAAAATGTTTGTAAAGGTACAATTCGAGATAAAAGATCCACGGGGAGAAATGAGTGTTGGTCTGGATTTGTGAAGCATTTATTGGCCGAGTTTTACTTCACTTGTTGATTTGCCTTGTAAGCTAACATTGAAAAATGGACCATGGGCATAACTGTAAGCAGAGAAGATTAAATAGAAACAAGGGCATTCAATTATTCTTTCTGAGCACTAAAGAATTTCAAGTTTGTCTCACTGCATTTGTAAATAATTGACAGGAAGGAATACGCTGCAAACAAAGTGAGAAAAGTTAGCAATGGTGCAAAGGAACCCTGAAAACCAGGGACAAGCAAAACGGACTTGCTTGTAAGTTTCTGTTCTGCAGAGCTGTGCTGATACCACAGCATTCAGCTGGTATTTGGGAGAGAGACTTGTTAACTCCGTGTCAGAAACAACAGCATTTGTACATACTGTAAGAGATGTGACAGCTATAGCCTCTGCAACAGGCAAACACAATTCACTTTTCATCATGCTTCCAATCCATTCAAGAGATAGGAAGGCATTTTTTTTTTTTTTTTTTTTTTTTTTCAGCACAGACTACTGCATGAAAGTACAACTGTTTGGAACCAACATGTTTTGGAGAATAGTAGTCCTTAGATAAAAAATTATAATCATCCTCTAAGCTGTACAGCTTGTTATACAACTCCACAGCACTTAAAGGAGCATTTTCCAAGGAAATCTCCAGCCTGGAAGCAACTACTGGAAAAAATATAACAAAAGTGGTAAACAAATTTTAATAGAGGTTTTAATAAACAGGCTTTTAAAAAAATATTGCCTGCTACTGAAAAGATCCACTTCCATTTTCAGAAAGGTTTCAGATCAATCTAACCACTATTTGCAGCAACAGAATGCTAACAGCTGGCTTTAAGCAGTACATCTTCCAAAAAGATAAGAGTAGTGCCAAACTTCAGAGGTGCAGACACCTCAGTTTCAGCATATAAAAAGCACACACTCCTAAGCAAAGGAAAAACAAAGCCTCATCATGTACCGGTGCAGAGCACTTACCAGAGTCTCCAGAACGTGCCCCAGCAATTCTACTGAAATCATTACTCAAAGAGGAAGGTTTTGATATACTTCAGCTTGCAAAGCCCCACCTTTTTTAATCTGTGTCATGCTTTCCTTTTAAGGGAGAGCACAGACAACGAGAAAATGCATAGGAATAATCAACAGCAGGATTACTTACCTATTCATTCACCAATTAATAATGAAGGAAGGCATAATTGCAGCAGGATGAAGGAAATAAATAACTGCTGCAGGTTATTCGCAGGAAGTGGAGAGCTGTTTCTGTTCCACTTGCTGCCAATGTACTCGAGAAACTGATAACAGTACTGCAGCTGATTTATCCTACCAACAGCACTATTACAAAGCCAGAGGTATAAGAAAATGCTTGCGAGAATAAATAATCAGATTTTAGTGTATCAAAAGATAACATACAGCTCTAAAATCAATACCCATGAAACTACCCACTTCGGTAGAAGTCATTTCTACTGGCATGAAATTCACAGCAACCGCTGGGAGAGCCAGGTTGTTCCCAGTCTGCTGTCTCTGCAGAAAGCAGAGCCACCCAGTGCGCCCATTTAGCCACACATTTAGGACAGATGTGACCATACGACCACTCCCCACCATCACAATGAGGATGTGCAGCAGGAGGAAGCTAGCTGACTCTGCCGGGAGGCAGCAGCAGAAGAGGGAATGGATCTGCCTTTCCCATCCTGCTGCCTGGCCTCAAAGCAATCTACCATGGAGATCTGTTTACCCAAAATTTCATGTTACCTTGGCACATGCACAGCTGCATTTGCAGAGGCCTTCACTTAGAGGCTTAAAACTTCACTCTGCAGTTCCATAGAATCATATAATAGAATCACAGAACAGCTTGGCTTGGAAGGGACCTCAAAGATGATCTATTTCCAATCCCCCTACCATGGGCAGCATTGCTAAACACAAAATCAGGTACAAGATCAGGTTGTCCAGGGCCCCATCCAACCTGGCTTCAAACAAAACAGCATGTCACCCCTTCAATACACATTGCACACTGGCAATTAATGACTTAGAAACAGGCAGCTACCACGGACTGCATTGCTCCATTTTCTTTCCTTTGTGGCTTGGTATCCAACTGGTTAACCTACAAAACAAGGAACAAAAGAGAAGGAGAAATTAACATTTAGACACTAAAAGCTGCTAGGATCACAAAATGATGAAAACGTGGAACTTCAGGTCCTCACTAAAGTTATACAGCCTGTAATCATGACATATGCATGCTACTTCACCTGTTGTAAGACCTGTTACCCCATTAAGTCTACCCAAAGCTGGTAGTAAAAAATGGTTAAGAGTTCAAACCATTGGAGGCAACTATAGTTTGCAGTTTATTTTCTGAGCAAGGTCAGACTGAAGGAAAATGTTTCCTTTATTTCATTTCCTCCGAGAAATGTAGGATGCAGTTTCACCATCCATGATAGGAACTTTCCCCAGAGTAGCACAGGGCAGTGACCTTTTATTTAAGTCAGGAAGGATTTGAGGCTGCTTGCTCTACATCTGCACTCAGCTCAAAGACATAATTCATCATGATCCACTGCTCTTCAGAAGCATAAGAAAACAAATCCAAGACTTGCAGCTAACTCTCGGAGGGAGCTACAACACTTCTGTACATCTTCTGCCCAGGAAGAATAGTTCTCAAACAAAGCAATTCCTTGTGATGTTCTGTATTCACAATCAGATTTCATAGGAACACAGTTTTCAGAGGCAGCCAGAAGCAACATGGTCATGCATCCATAATACGGTAGTACTGAAGATGAATCTTGACCTGTGGCTTATTCCTGCACTGAGTCCCTTAGCCACTGCCCCGAGAAAGCAGCCCAGCTGACTGATAGCTCTCAAGATAAAGAACTAATGAGTAGATAAAGAGGGAGCTCAATCCTCTGTTTTAAAAAGCAACTTCAGAATTGGGAAACAAACCCTGTGGTCCTAGTATAGGAAAATTGGTGAAGAGGTTTTAGGAAAACTTTATGGTTCTCAAATGTAGTAAATTTGCCTGTACCTTAAGTAAAGGAGCGGGACCCAGGCATAAGACAGACAATATTTTGCGAAGATGAGTTACTGCCCTGGCAACAGTTTGTACTTCGCAGTATTTCTGCATTCTTGATCTGAGAATATACCTCTAAATATTCTAAACCCACATCAATTATTTCAAGTGGTAGCAAATACATTAATATTTACGATATTCCAGCAAATTCAGGGCTCTATTTCCACCAGAGATTTCAATGAGAATGTGCCAAATTCTACAGAGTTGGCTCTCCTTCCCACTCCATAGAACGTACCAAGCAGTATTTCAAGATATCTCCTGTTTTGGACTAAATTAAGGTATTTCTGAGCAATAAAAGAGGTGTCACTACGGATTCTTCTTCAGACTCTGGCTACAGAGCTGTGCTACTGTGACCTGAAGACATGAAAATCCTCATCGTCAGGATCAGCATTTAAAGACTACCTATGCCACTATCTATGAAGGAAGTAAGCACTTACATTACTAAAACACAAAAAGGAAGAAAGATATCTCTGTACACAAATGAACCTTATGATTCTTTAAAAAAGAAAAAAGCATAAAGCAAGGAACAGATCTAGGTCAAACGGTGCCTGAAGTGCTACAGGGATTTCCGAACCCTGCAGTCTCTATTGTGCAGACAGTCAGATGCTATGAGGTTCAGTAGCTAACAGTAAATCATCTTCCAACCCAGGACCTATCAAAGCTTCATGGGGCTTTTTATTGCCAAAGGCAGAATTGGCAGTGCACCTGTGAAGCTGGCCAATATATTAATTCTATTTTTGTAGGTTTTAACTCAGTTAGCCTCATTTCACCACGCAGAGTTCAATTTTTTATGTCAAGTAGTATCAGAGGCTGACAGAATTAAAATTAACAACCATTGGCCCTGAAAGCCATATGAGGGACAAGTTGTTTCAGCTAAGCTTTGAGCCACATGCAATCAGCACTGTTTAAGAACAATATCTCACTGGGAGTTTTGACACTGGTTGCCCATGGCGGCCCTTGGTTTGACATTAGTTGACTGTGGCAGTCACTGGTTTGCTAATGGAGCATTCAATGGCTGTACAGACTGGGGTCACCTGTTCTCACCCAAAACTCACAGTAGAGCTCAAACAAGTATACAGATGGGCTTTGCAGCACTATCCAAGCATGATGGATCATATGGACAAAAAGGTTCTGTTGAGCGCCATCATCATCCTTTCCTCGTCTAAATTACCATGGATCAGCAGAGGGAACAAGATGCCAGCCACTCTTGTGGAACAGCCAGGCTACTTTCTAATTACAGAAGCAAAAACAAAGTGTTACTTGGAGATTCATTAAAAAAAAAAAAAAGACCAAAAAACCCCCATTTCTATCACAGAAATCCCCTTGGATTTATTTTGCTTCAGCTAACACGTTTCTGCTGATGCAGTTTCACATAGAAGCTCATTTACTGTGTATGACTTGCCCTCTGCATCCCTCCCTCTTTGATAGCTTTCTGTAATGACCTGCTTCTTCCCTTTTTATCCAAACAGCAGAAATTCACCTTTAGCAGGGGTAACAGCCTGCATGGCTCTACCCTTTTAATAGCATGAGATTGGAGGAGAAAACAGCCCATTCTCCTCTGGGGAAAACAAATCTGTTTCATCATGTCTCCAATTCAGACACAGTATTTCTAAAGTGTTGTGAGAGAGGGAGAGAAAGCAATTAAAATTCTTTAATGTAAAGTGTCAGACAAGACTTGAGCACTTTCTCAAAAGCATGCTGAATATAATTGGCATGAACTACACGACAAACCGGGGGAAAAAGAAGGATAAACTGTCATTTCAATTTCATCCCCTGCATCTCTCCTACCAGTGGCTTAGGAGAACTTCTTAAGATTCTGCAAGGAGAAAAGTCAATATAACAGCAACAAGTATCCCACAAATGCTTTGAAATAAAGTAAACTCTTCAGATTAAGAAATGGACAAGGATGGATTTCAGCAAAACCACACCCCACTTGTGACCAAGAGAGATCTGAACCCTTCCTGTGTGTGTAGATTGCATCTCTCTTGGCCACCAGTGCTCTATAAGAGGTACAAACCTTAAGCTTCTGGGTAGGAAGTCAAAATACGTAGTGTGGAAATGAGGCACCTCCAAGCTTGGATGCTCTGTACACCTACCAGCCACAACCATAAGTCTCTTTGCTTTTGGACACCACAGGCGATTTGTTGGCTTCACTTCTTGTTTATAACCAGAAATTATACTTAAGTGAGCCTTACAGTTTAATTATGTTTCCCGAGGTGAAGCTTTAATTAGCTTAATATATTAAGGCTCAGTACAATGAGCAGCAGCAGAAGGTGGTTTCGTTCCAAGAAAAGTCAGTTAAACTATTCAAACTATAACAGGCTGGGGTCTTTATGGATCTTGGGAAGCCTAAAGAGCTGGAGCTGTCCCTGCAGAGACCATGGCTCCAGAGATACGGCTCTGCGAACGAGCTTACTCATTCCTCCCTGCATTCAGGAAGGCAAGTGCACTGTTGGACATCAATCAAAGCTGTACAAAAGATTCTCAGCTCCAGTGATTCTTATTTCTATCCAGTGGGAAGTCATATTTCCAGCAGGCTGCTCAAGTCACTAGGATTTCATATTAATTACCAAAAGCAATTTTGTTATTTTTAACCCACTGTTTTCCTAAGATGCAACACACTAGTCCATCAAGTTTACAATGACATTAATGACACACCAGTGCAAAATGGCAGTACGGTGACAATCACAGATACTACAACTGTACAAAAAGGGATTACTAACAGTGCCCAGCATTACTAGAATCCCCCTTCCAAGCGTGCTGCTGGGCTCACTGAAAGGGGACAGTTCTCCTGGATGACTCCAGGTGTTCCTTTGCAAGGATACAAAGGCTTCTTGTTACCAGAATTCACAAATGTGGTTATGACAAAACAGAAAGCTGTAGATCTACCCTCTCTTATTACTTATTCTGTTGTTCCACAAGCATTTAAAATCCTTTTAAACAATTCCTAAATGCAGACATTTATATTTATTTATAATGTGAGAGCGTGGCACATTTGGAGAAATATGGGTGAAATCACTGATGTGCATGTTAGCCCAGAAAGCTTTAAAAGCACATTTTTGTGTGAAATATTAATAGGTATGAACAGAACACTGTCGGAATCTTTCTGTAAAAGCCTTAAAAATGAAATAAATCCACAAAAAAACAATGTCATTTTCAGCTTATGAACGTTCGGAGTGATTGGTGATTGTGCACCTCAGGCTTTTAGGCACTTAATTTGATAGAAATGTTGAGAAGAGGGAGAGAAGAGGGAGAGGAGAGGTTTTGCATGAGATCACATACATAAAATTATATGGCACAAAGGCAAGGGATATCACAACCTCCCTAGACTCTCTTTCCAGCATCTGACCACACTCATGCTGAAATCTGTTTTCTAGTATCTTAATTGTGACTTTCTGACTTCCAGTTTTTGTCCATTGCACCTTGCCCTGTTCCTACACACCTCTGAGAACAGCCTGGGTCTGTTTCCCATTCATTCTTTCCATGTTGGGCAGTTACAGACACTTTTGAGCAAGTGGCTCCATCAGAGAGAATTAATTCTATCCCAGTTCACAGGTTTATTCAAGCAATAAAAATAACCATCAGCTCCAAGAGCAGAAGGGCCAATATACACATCTTCCCAGGTCTAAGCACAGAATGCAAAGTTTCCACAAGTCTAATGAGAAGTGATCTTTTTCTGTTGTACCAACTAGTATCTACATCCCAGTTGCCATCAACAAAATACAGTTGTCTGTCCTGCTGCTAGCTCCTAGTCGGATACAGCTAATGACACTTTCATTACCTTGAATAAGATGCACTAGAGAAGGAGTCACAGAATCATTAAGGTTGGAAAAGACCACTAAAAATCAGCTAGTCCAACCATCAACCTATGCCCACTAGACCATGTCCCAGGGCAAGGACACCTTTACCTCTTGTAATACAGAAGCTGAGTTCAACCACACGTGGTGAAATAGAAAGTCACAGAAAATCAGGTGGCATGGAACACAGAGGATGCAAGACCTCTTGCCAATTCCATGGAAAAAAAAAAAAGAAATAGTAACAGCCACTCTCTAGAATTAAGGTGGGAAAATCTGACTGAATTATCTGTGGCCACACAGGGGATTTGACTCCTGGAACCCTTTAAAATACTAAAATACACAGCCCTTCATTCTCTACTGCCACTGTAAAGTCAGTTTGAGAAAAGTAGGACCAATTCCTTCTCCCCAGTGATGGGAGGAAACTGTTTTCAAGAAAATTTAGCTGAGGTCAAACTGAGCAAGGACTCCCAACCTAGATGAGACTGTTCAGAAAAGTTTTCAGCTAAGGACAGTCTTAAAATAAGAAGCATTAAAGGCAACATTAATAGAGAGAGCAGCCAGCTGTGCCAAGAATTTCAGCACACAGGGAGAAGCAAGGAGACAGAGAGACAGTTAAAGGAACACAACTCCTTGGGGATGGTCAGGCTGATCAAGGCACAGTTTCAGTCATTATCCACTGCAAACCATAGCTGAAAGCAAGCAAACCCTCAAAACCCGTTTTCAGAGTCCTCCAAGGAAAAGGCACTCATGGAAAATATATGCAGAAGCTTCCAAATCATTAGAAATTAACAAAGATATATTTCTTTCACTGACCATTATTTTCTGTTAATTATTCATCAGCTGCCACTATCAAGCCTATGTGCTTAAAAAGACCTCGCTGCCATCGATCCTGACAACAAATGACTCTCTAGAACATACTGGTCTTGCATACAGAATTCAAACTTCAAAATACAAACTCCAAGACTGGGCACACTTGCACCACAGCCAATATGTCTTTAGCAGTTCAGCAGCACAAGGTGTTCACTCATTCTTTCTCCAAGATGCCACATCCACAAGCTTAAAAATGACTCAGCCCCAGGACCAAAAGTTTCCTCCTACGAGCAGCAAGTGATGTAGTTGGGTGCTATGCTTATTCTGTAGTATACCTATGGTGGATACCTACACTCCCTGGGAACGCCATGAGTCCCTGGTCCACCATTCAGCTGCAGCAATGGGAGGAACATTTCTCCAGTTTCTGTATTCTGTCAACTTTGGTGCCAGCTGGAAGCATTCCCTACAGAAAACAGTTTCACTGTGCAGTCACAGTACTGAAGGAGGTATCATTTTCTGGTAAAGAACAAGGCTAACGAAAGGCAAACATTATCTTCACACCCACCATTAAAATAGCAGCCATTCCTGTCAACTACAACCTTAAAGATAACACTGTTCCCTTCATTGCCTCCTTGATGTTTCTTACCATTACCATTCTTCCCACCTCTCTGTCTGGAATAGAAGTTGACCACCCTCCAAGTTGAAGATACACCTTCATTTCAAGGACCTGAGCCACCTGATGGACTACAAAACCATGGAGAGTGTAGTTGAGTGCACGGGGTTGTTTCTCAGCCTAGAAGTTGAGGGGGGAAGTGTGTGAGGAGGGCACTGATGAGGAAGGTCAGCAACTGTTTGCTGAGGTAGCACAGAGCTCAACAGGGTTTGGTTTCTAAAACCATTCGGTTTATCCTATTTGCAGATCAACATCTGCCTGGAAGAGATAAGATCCACCAAAACCTGTTTTGGGAAGCCAGCACAATGGTGTATCTTTCTGAACCGCGTGTTCCCCAATGAACACAGCACAGTGTAGTTGCAGGGTCATGATGTTTTCAACTGGTTGTTCTGGATTCAATGTTTTACAGAGGGTGTACCAGAGAGTCTTCCCTTCTTTTTCTGCAGGGAGCCATGCATTTGAAATACAGTCTCCTCCTTGTGGAACACGTTTTGTTTCAAATGCTGTGCTCCTGGGCACTCTTTGAGAGACTGTCAGTACTCTTCCCACTGTAACGCCTATTTGTTCTAAGATTTCAGCAACTGCTGCAAATAAATGATGCTCTAAGAATTACAGAAGACTAGTAGCAAAGTAGTTATACAAATCAATCCTTTTCACCTGGTCCAGCCCCACAAGCCTCAAAGCACAGGCTTAAATAAAACAATTAACCACCTCCTCATCCAAGACTTTGGCCATTCACTAACCCAGAAATGCCAAATAAAAGATGAGGGAGCAGATAGATCCTAACACAATCTTACCTCTCTTCCACTGATTTTAATGTCTGTAAATGTGGAATGCTTCCCCAAATAACAAACTGCACATGGACCAAAATGGACATTGTTTTGATATTTTTTTGTTTTGTTTTGTTTTCTTAAATCATTTCTGTTGAGTCAGAAGCACTGATATCCAGAGCAAAGCTGCCATCAAAACAAAGACACCAAGATGTGGCCCCAGCCATCCAATGGAATGTGATGAACCACAGCAATTATTGCTAATTTAGGAAGTAGGGAAAAAGATAAGCTGCAAAGTACACTGACAAACAAGGATCAGTGAGACACTCCATGCAGAACTGTGGAAATGGGAAGGATAAGAAACACTGTTAAAATCTGAAAGGCCATAAACAAAACTTCAAATTTCTAACTTACAAATACAGCTGCCAGCAAGTTATTTTGCATCTCAAACAAGAGTCTCAATCAAGCCAGCATCACTGAACCTTTCATCGTGCAAACGCAAGTATTAGAAAGATCCGTTCTAAACTTTCACATCAGCTTCAACTTTCCAGCTTCTCGGGTCTACCAGAAAGCTGAAGCCACAAAAACAAGGCATGTGTTTGGAGCTGCCACTCCCTCCTCTGTGAGAGAACACATTCTTGATCAATTGAAAAAATAATGAAAGCATTTATGATTTCCAGTTTCTCTGGAACTGCTGAGAAAGTTTTTCACCATTAACAGTTTGTATTAGCTAGCCTGGAATCTGCAACCAGCAGCATTTAAAAAGTAATTTGAAACTGAGAGCATACTTTTGGGGAAAGTGTCTCAAATGTCAGACAGATCTATTAAAACAGACCTTGACAGACTAATTGATAAACCCTTCTTTTTTTAGTGTGATATTCGTATCGATTTTTTAAAATAGCAATCCCATTACCACACATTATCAGCACAGAGAAGCAGCTCTCAGAGAGTATTTAGCATGGCAACAGAACAGAGCAAGAACAAGAGGGCAATCATTTTCCACCGCATAGAAAGCAAGGTTAAATGGTGAAGGAGCTAGATCAACACTTGGTGTCAGAAAACGAAATCCATCTCTAAAGCAGCAGCAGAGCTGACCTCTGTTATTCAAATCTGCTCCGTGCTCTCCGCTCCCTTCCCAGCAGCCAGCTCTAAGCACACCCTGCCCCTGGGCTACCTCCCGAGCTGACAGTCCTGGAAATTCCCTCTCTAATCCATCTAACTCTAAACAGGTTCCCATTGTCACAATGTTAAGGGCAAGGGAGGAAAACCAAGAGCAAACATACATACCCACGTGGGGCCGATTCACCACCAACATAGGGAAAGACACATCCTGGCAGAAGATAGATGGGAGAGGCAGGCATTTGTCTTCACAGGAGTTTGGATTTCCAGGACCAAAAAGACTGCCACCTCCTCTCACGGAGCCTATAAGCTTCTCTACAAACCTGTCGCATTGTCAGAACTGTAGGGCTGAATTTCAACAGCGCTGTTTTACAGTTAAAATAAATGGACACTATTGCATCAAGTCCTATTCAAGACACTATTGCATCCAGCCCAGAGGCTGCTCCGGCCGGTTCTGAGCACACTGCTCCATGGTAGTGTCAGAAGATAACACATTTTCCTTCACCAGTTGCCAGAGGTGGGTAAGGTAAGTTGTAGGCCCAAAAGCTTTAAGGATGGGAAAAAAAAGAATTGTACATCAGGGCAGTCTGCTCCTTGCAGACTGTATAGAAGGATGGCTACTGAAAGACATGCAGCCTTGAAAATTGCAGATATTTATAAGCATTACCTAGTAGATACTTTTGCAGAAAAGGAGGTGTGTAGAGGAGCAAAGATGCTTTATCTGGGCAGTTGTGTGACATTTGCTTCTGAACCATGAAAGAAGACAGCCTAGTCCACTCAGACATGCAGAAAGCTGCCTTTTATCCTAGTTTTCCTATGGACAACAGAGAGGAACAGTCCACTACAGGCTTATGAAAGGAAGAAATGCTCACTGTGAAGGGTCTCAATGAAAAGAAGTCTCTCCTCTAATTCAAAGATCACTGAATCACAGCAATATAGAATGGTTTGTGTTAGAAGGAGCCTTTAAAGATCACCCAGTGCAAACCCTAAGCCATGGTCAGGGACATCTTCAACTGGACCAGGTTGTCCCAGCCAACACAATTTAGAACACTTTGAATGACTGGACATTCCCATCTTGGGTGGGCAACCTATTCCAGGGTCTCATCGTCCTCATCATGAAAACTTCTGCATTATCTTCAGTATGAATCTACTTTCCAACTACTGTCCCTTGTCCTGCCACTACAGACCATAGCAAAAAGTCTGTGGTTTTTTTTTTTTTGTTTGTTTGTTTTTTAATTAGCTCCTCTTTATATATCAGAAGACAACAACAAGGTCTCTCAAGAGCCTTCTCTAGGCTGAACAACCCCAACTGTTTCAGCTTTCCTTCATAGGAAAGGTGCTCCACTCTTTAATACACCAGTACTGCCAACTGCTCTTGATCCACTCATCACCCACTCTATGCTGATATTTGGAATTGCCCCAAGACCTTGCACTTGGCCCTGCTGAACTTCATGAAGTTCATGAAGTCCAACTGTTAGCTTGACCAGGAAGGCAACCCTCCTCTCTAGCATATTTACAGCACTGCTCTTCCTGATGTCATCTGCAAATTTGCTGAGGGTGCACTCAATCCCACTATCCCGTCTATATAGAGGGCAAAAGAGAAGACCCAGGAAACTACAGAGATGTTAGCTTGAGCTCTGTTCCTGGAAAAGTTATGGAGAAAACTTTCCTGGGGGATATTGAAAGATGCTTAAAGCATAAAGCTGTTATCTGGCATAGTCAGTATGAGTTCGTGAAAGGAAAGTCCCTAGTAATACGATCTCCTTCTATGACAAGGTCACCCACTTGGTAGGTGAAGGGAAGGCAGTGGTTGTAATCATTCTGGGTTCCAGGGAGGCCTTTGATACCATCCTCCATGGCATCTACCTGGAGGAACTATGCAACTGTAAGCTGAACAAATTTGTGCTCCACTGGGTGATGAACTGACTCCATAGCAGGACTCCAAGGGTTGTAGTGAATGGCTGGTGGCTGGTGACCAGCAGTGTTCTCCAGGGGTTGATTCTAGGGCCAGTTCTGCTCAGCATCTTTATCAATGATCTGGATGCAGGACTGGAGTGGTACCTCAGCAAGATTGCTGATGATACTAAACTAGAAGGTACTACTGACTCCCTCGGAAGCCTATTCCAGTGTTTGACCATCCCCATGATAAAGAACAGTTCGAGTACCAGGAAGACACCTACTGAAGCAGAAATGTGTTGCACAGTTTCCATAGGGCCTCAGGCAATTCCTGCTCTTGCAAGCTTGCTCTCTCCTCAGCACACCTCTTTCCTACATTCAATTTCCCCCCTTTCCTCTCAGACAACTTCTGTTCATTTCCTACAATTGCTTTCTCTAACTCCCCTCTTTCAGTACTGGAACGAGGTAAGAAGAATAGACAGGCACATAATTGTTGCTCCAACTTCTTTTGCCCATGTTCTGCTGTGTTTCGAATTTGCGTTTATAACAAACACAGTGGTGTTGTGGTTGTCCCTAAGCAGTGCTCACACAGAGTTGAGGCTTTCTCTTTTTCTGACTCCCAAGAGTACATTTGGAACATGTAAGAGATTAGGAGAGGACACATCCAGCCCAACTGAGCTAAACTGACCCAAGGGATATGCCATGCTATGGATTGTTGTGCTCAGTAACACAGAGGGTAGGGGTATTGGTGGGGAAAGTTATCCCTGTTGGAGACTGGCAGGACATCTGCTTGTGGGAGATAAGAGAATGATCATTCTAAAGAGACTGCCCAGCATCAAAGTGCACATCAGCCCACGTGTAGAGGTGCTTCAGTGCTGAACATGATGGTTCCAAGGGGAAGAACCATAAGCTTCTTCACAATTTCAAGTGCATACACCTACTGTATATGTACTTCAGCTAATCTTTCCATTACAGGATCCTATTACCTAAACACCCAAACCTTGGGGTCAAAGGGATATCAATTTACTTTCTAAATGGATTCTGTGCTGTTAATGGAGAGGAAGAAAAAAAAAAAAAAACACAACGAAACAACTTGAAACAAGGTCATGTACCAGAAAGGTGATATAAAGCACACCATTAAAGCAGAGATTTAAAGCCAGTCACATCATTCTACAAGCATAATTCTGATAGAGAACTGAAAATTCAGATTAGTCCTTCCAACTCCATCAAAGAAGACTGCCTGCATAGGCTTCTACTTATTTAAGTAAAATAAAACTAAAAAAAAAAAAACCAAGAAAAAATCCATTCCACTGTTATCACAATCCTCCTTACACAGAAAAGAAGTGAAGAAGCTACATGATGCCCAGAAACTTGTTGTGTAAGACTACTGCTACACAGTACACCAAGCAGCTGTCTGCCAGGTCACAAACACAGGCACACGTACCCATTGAGAGAAGCCTCATTTGGGGGGAAAAAAAATATTCAAATTGAAAACTAAAAAAGTACAATGTTTTTAAATGGCCACAAGGAGGAGTGAGGGTAGAGCTGATACTACAATTGGAGTTGCAAAAGGAGCAGACTGCCTATGTTACAAACTCCCCATCTGCACAAGGCACAAGCCTGAATTTGCTTCTGCGATAGAATCCTCAGCTGACAGCCCTAGCCACAGTGCATTAAAACAAAACACACACACACAAACCCCACCATTCAAAAGCATCTTCAATTAAGCAACTTAGCCCTCAGAAGACCACCTATTGCTAAAACAGCAGTTTAGATCAGAGCAATCATAGATTCCACTGCTGACCTACGTGAGGAACAGAAAAGGCTGCCTGCCGTATTATGTCTTTGCTTTTCACAGACAGTGATACTGGGAACCTTGCTTGAATGTGAATAGTCAGAAACCAGGACTTCATTACCCAATCAATATATATCTCTGAAAACATTTCCCGTTCTTACAAAGCTTTTGGAGCAGCAAGCTTTCCAGGTAGCATCATCATGGGGAAAAAAAAAAAATCAATGAAGACACTGTGTGAAGAACTAGAGGGCTAAGTACTCAACCACAAAGATCATCACATTGTGGACTACCAGGGCCCTGAGGGTAAATAGGCGTGCATTGCCCTGAGCAGACTTACCAGGAGCACCCAGCTGCAATCATCCCCATGGCCACAGACACCCATTTCCTCGGACCTTGCCTACAGCCTCAAGCCTTCCAAATCCCTAAGGGAATCCCATTTTACTCTGTTCACAGCCAGCGCAGCACCCTCCTCCTTTGCCGACATGCAAATACACCCACTGTCATCACCAAAATGCTCTCCTGAGCGCCATCTGCCACTGTCACTGGAAGCAGCTTTGCTCATGGTTCATGCATGACTGTTTAACTTCGCCGTGTGCAGACTCTGCCTTGCCTAATGGGCAGCTGTGTACTGTATCCAGAGTTGATTGCATGTACACAACCTGTGTCTGACATGACTTGCAAGTGCACTTGTCCCCCTGAAGCACGATGTGATGAACCAGGTCACAGACCCTCTACCAGCCCACAGGAGAAAGGCACAGCAGGAGGACCTCTGCATTTGCTATTCCAAAGCAGACTGCGACAGCTAAACACAAGTATCACCTCAAGCACTTGTTAGATCAGTGCCTGCCTTACAGACAGATAAAAGCACTGTTTTTGGAAAGAGGAACAGGCTGAATACATATATTGGTTTCTCTTGCCAACTCTACAAAGTGTAAAGAATTAGGCAATGCATATTTGGACAAATACTTCAGAGGTTGTCCCAGCACAATCTGATGAAGCATTGAAACAGGAAAAGGTACTTTCCATTATCGCTTCCTTATGAATTAAAATACGAAGGCCACAGATTGGCTTGTTGAATTATTCTGCAAAGCGTTACTCAAATTAAGTGCTTTGGTTACAGTTCCAAAAGTCTTGCATACATTTCTCACTTTCACACACACACTGTATTATAACAAAAAACTGTAGCGTCTTCAGTGGATTTGCTTACCTCCAAAGATAAGAGCTGTATGTGCCCTGTTCATTGCAGGGAATGGGACCAGGTGATCTTCCAACTCCAAGGATTCTATGCTAGCACTGTGTGTTGGGGAAGGTCACCAACTTGGCAGTCCTTAAGCGTAATTCAGTTTAACCCATAAGGCCCAAATCCTATTTTTCTGATTTGCCCAACACCTGACTTGGCTGAGAGTCGAATTATTTGGGGACAAGTGCTAACTTCCCAGAACAGTAATTGCAAAACCTTCTACTCTGCCACCTTCAGGCAAACCACGCACTTGCAGTGCAGCTTTGAATGGAGAATTCACATGGGGCCCCTCCATTGCCTGCTGTTTTGACTTTGGCTCGTAGTGCCATACCTCTAGTGCCATACCACTAGCATTCACCACTGATGTCGTGGGTTGACATCATAAAATAGGAGGCATTACTTTGAGAGCAGCCCTCATATACACGACTGCTCTGCCTGGGGGTCTCTGTCATGCACAGGAATGAGAAACAGCTTGGTTAGAACCTCCCTGAATTTGCTCTAGATGTTACGATGAGATCCTGAGGGCAGGTGGCAATTGCTGGCTGAAGTTACTTGCTGCCATCCACATCTCAGCAGAAATGCTAGCAGGTCTCACCTCCGTAGAAAACAAGCAGAGCATTTCTGCGGTCACAGGTAATTAAGCAACAGGGTTTTCTGTCCAGCAAACATGCACTAAGCAGTGCTACACAACCGCTCAGCTTCTAAGGAACCCAAACAAGCACTTCAATACATGAACCAGCAGCGGAGGGAACAGCTGACAAACACCGCAGAACAGACGTTATGTCAGCAGAAAAGCAGCCTTCCTCGGGGTAAGCAAAGCAGGAGAGGGAGACCAGCCATTTATTTCACTAAAAAGAGGAAATGCACGGTTTTGCCAAAGCATTTCAGCACAAATGCAGAGATATCAGTGTCCTCCTTAACAGCACGTGGTCCTCCTCCTGAGCCACACAGAAATGCTCCTGCTGATGTAGCAGCAGCAATGACAAACACACCCTCCAGGTGGGGAAAAGAGGCAATGCAACAGATGGAGAAGTGCCAAAGAGAGCAGGATTTTATTTTACTTTTTGTAGAAAACTCGTACTACAGCACGATGTAATTTTGTCCATTCAGAGGCAGCTACAGCTCGAGAGAGAAGTGCTCTGGGTCCATACAGAGCCAACCTCTGGTCCTTTTAACTCTCCCACATCACCCTACAGGGAAGTAATAAGTAATCGAAATACCAGTGCTTAGGATGGTCATGTATGAGGCTCTGAGAGCACAACTAAGTCCCTTCTGAGCCACTCTAACATGTACCTTGACATGGACATGTTCCCAAAGCACAAAGAAACAGTTTGACAACTGCCTCCCACCTACATTTCTTAAATATAAGGGAATTTTCACGCATGTATGGCACTGATAACCAAAACTAGAGAGAAAAAAATACATGCAAAGAAGCTTAGTAGTAACCATGTCTTTGTTAGTGCTCTCCCTCTGAATCCAAAACTAAAAGCCTTCCCCATCTGCTTCCATCTCCAAAGGACCAAAGGGATTTCTATAGAGCTTTCTCCTTCCACGCAGTAAGCAGTTTCCTGCTTTATAATTTTTTATTCCCTTTGCCCAAGATTAGGTGATTAAGAAAATGTAGGTCTATACAGTCATACCCTTTCCTTAGGAGTTGCTTAAAAATCCAGCGGTAACACGACATCCACAGAGACCAAAATAGATGCCATCACACCCGTTTTCTTTGAAGCCCATGTTACAGCTGCTCACATCAGGAGCCTGACAGTCTGAGATGAAATGAAACCAGAGCTCGGAGCTGGAAGCTCACACCCAGCGTTAGGGGATACTTCAGGCACACAGAATACAGCGAGCTGACCCTGTGGAAACAGGCACAGCTGATTTCAGCCACCCAGCGCCATATCACTTAATCTGGTCTCCCTGAGTCAGCATTCCCTGGCCAGCACTGGAGGAATTGGGCAGGTGTACAGTTACCTTCTGCCAGACCACAGGAGTCTCGGTCTCAAAGAGGAAGATTTAAGAAATATAGCATTTCTGATGCTAAAAATAAGGCTTGCTTTCCACAGAGGAAATCCTCCCCTGCATACCTGGTGGCAGAGCTCCTCCATCTGTCAGAGGAGCTTTGTGCAATCAGTGCTGAATAACCCAGCGCCCCATGCAGTAAGTACCAACAAAGTGCAGTGTGCTCAGGACTGAACCCACCGTATCTAAAGCCCACAGGGGTCTGTAATTATACACATACCTTGGTACATACAGAATCCCAATCAGGGCATTCAGAATTATCACAGCTATGGTCTTCAAATGACAACAAGATGCTTTACGGTTTCCATTCAAAACATCTTGGTTCTTGTTTTGTTGCAATGCCCGGCAACATACAAGAGACATATGTGCCTCATTTCTAATTATGCTACTAGTTTGCCCTGGGACATTTTAGCATTTCAATTAAAGTCCTATTTAATTCATACTTTAAGTCTCATTACAGATACGTAATGAAGAAAGTACATTCTGCTGCGAAACCTCATGCTAAGAAATCCTGGCAAGCACCACTGCAATGAGAATAAATTTCCTCCAGGACCATGTCCAGGCAGTACTCTCTGCTATGGATCTCAGCCACAAAACAAAAACAGAGCCCACTCTGCTGAATGAGAAAACAGTCCTGTGCCATGGTTGGACAGAGAAAATGGAAGAAGTGGCTACCGTAGTGCCATAGCCAAGTAATCCTCGACAGAGAGCAGCAAGGACACGTTGAGACCTCACTCTGGGATTGAAAGCTTTCACACCTACTAGACTTCAAGGGATATGCACTAATCACAGAAGTGTAAAACCATGCAGGTTGGAAAAGAACTCGAAGATCATCCATCCCAACTGTGAACCCATCACCACCATCACTAGGTATTAACCTAACTGTTAGAGGAAGAAGAAACATACACATCAGAGATGATATGGCCCAAACAGCTCACGCAAAGATTCTGCGCAGCGATTGCTTTCTTCTTAACCCCTGGGTCTCACACACTACAGAAGTTGAGGAGCAGTTTGTTGGCACTCCCCTCAGCTCCCAATGTTTCTGGGCTGCAAGCCTTGGAAATTGCACTGGAGCAATCCCTAGGGCTTGGGCCAATCTAGAACTGCAAGAAGTACAACTCATTAAGCTGGAGTCATAACACAGCAGTAATACAGAGAAAGAGAAACTCGAGGGAGAAAAAATCCTGGCTTTTGTTGTCTATCAGTACTTGAAGACCAAGGAACGTGTTTTCCCACAGGAAAAATAAAGATGCCACGCACAGTCATAGAATCACCAAGGTTGGAAAAGACCTCCAAGATCACTCAGTCCAACCACCCACCTATCACCTGCATTTCCCCACTAAACCCTGAGTACAACATCTAAACATTTCTTGAACTCCTCAACTCAATGTACACATTTCCTGACCTAAAAAGGATTTGTAGCACAGATGTGTAGCAACCAGTAATGGCATGCAATTTCAGACTGCAGACATATAACTAAGCCAACAGAATGTGAATTTGAACGTATTTTTGTCTGCAAATAGCAATCTCAAAACTGTCCTTCTGTGTGTCCTACAGGCTGACGCTTCTGTGCAGGTCTGACACAATAGAAGCAGTCCACCTCCTCCTTGGGGAGGACAGTAATCCAGGAGTGTGCCACCAAATCTCATCAACATGCAAATTTAGTTACAATGAAGAGCTGAGACGTTAATTTGGCAGTTAGCAGCCTTCTGCATTTGCTTTGGTAGTTTTTCTGTTACTGTTTTGACTGTTGTCTGTGCTTCCACATAATTAGGAGCAGCATATTGTCTACTGAGTGCTTCTAAT
Organism: Gallus gallus; assembly: GCF_016699485.2. Taxonomy (NCBI): domain Eukaryota; kingdom Metazoa; phylum Chordata; class Aves; order Galliformes; family Phasianidae; genus Gallus; species Gallus gallus. The sequence continues at coordinate 5,617,691 of NC_052538.1, read as the reverse complement.
TTATGAGGCTGCTTTTTCATGCAAGTGAAAAAAAAAATGTAAGCAGACATTAGCAAGCAAGGCAAATCAACACAATGCTGGTGCGGGTAGACTTCACTTTCTGCTCTGAGCAAAGACCTGAAATGATGAGCAAAACACTTTGCCATTCAGCTGTGAAGCACCTTCAGTAACCTCAAACTACACTTCGTGCCTTATACATTTCTAATCATCAAGCAAAGGCCAACTAGAAGATTCAGCATACAAGGTGTGTTGAAAACATGCACACCCCACTCTCTGCCAAAATATTCCAGGAAGCAAGAATTAACTGGTATCAAGTTCAGCCAAACACCTACATGGAAGTATGTCATTTCTACAGTAAGTGAAACTCATTTAAATCAAGGAATTTCTTTGCATTGAAAGATGAAACCATTCCCTATGGCGAAAGATCATCACTGCACACCACTGAAGAATCTGGTCTCATCCACTTGACTCTCACCCACTATAAATTTATGAACAGTGATGGGACTCCCCCTAATCCCTCTCCAGACTGAACAGTCCCGGGTCACTCAGTCTTTCTTCATAAGGGAGATGCTCCAGGCCCTTAATCATCTGTGTGAACCTCTGCTGGGCTTCTTCTAGGAGATCCCTGTCTTTTTTGAACTGGAGAGCCCAGAACTGGGCCCAGTGCTCCAGATGTGGCCTCACCAGGGCAAAGCAGAGTGTGAGGATCACCTCTCTCAATCTGCTGGCCACCCTCTTTGTAATGTGCCTCAGGTTGCCATTGGCCTTCCTGGCCACAACAGCACACTGATAACTCATGGCCAACCTGTTGTCCACCAAGATTCCAGCTCCCACTGCTCTTGGCTTTACCTATTTTATTCCTTCACCTCACAGAGGGCTGCCAGGGACCCTGCTAGCCCCTCAGTAGTGCTGTTAACAGGTGCATTTGCAGATGTGCCACGTGCAAAGGCTGTGGGACTTCCAGCCTGCGGCTTAGGGCACAGCCTCCCTGGAGTGTCCCTTGTCTCCCAGCTCATCCTCTGCTCTCACTGAACAAACCTTTCAACCTCAGTGAGCTTCAGACACAATTTAATTCTTTGGTTTAAGATGCAGTTTAGTAGAAGAGGCACTGCCTCAGACCATCTCTACATGAAACACTTCTGTTTTCTGCACAGAGTCATGCACGGACTAAAGCATCCATCTGAAAAATGCTAGGCTCTACTGTCAACATCACCAAACATTTCCTTCACAGGCTGGTGGGGCCAAAAGTTCAGGACGGCTGCTTGAGGAACTCTTCCCAGGAAGCGTTTTAGCACCTGAAGCAGAGCGTGGCTGCATTAGCACACCTTCATGGACGCCCTTCCAAGATGAACTGCTGAACTCTGCAGCTCAGTATGATCGATGTTGCCTGACAGCCACTCTGGTACTACACACAATTGAAATCCCCAGGACAGCGTTCCTTCAGGCTGGGGTCAGCTGCCAGACAAGCTGCCTGTCCAACAGGAATTTGCTGTAATATCTTGCCATCCCATTAATGTGATGGCTGTGGAGCAAGAGGCACCAGTGCCAGGCTCGCTCTAGCAGGCTAAGGACAAAGCTTGAGAAAGTGGATCTGACAGCATACACCAGAAGAAGGGCTTTCCATCACTATAGTGAAATAAACCTCGCTTCAATTTGATTTCCTTAACCCCCCTACCAAACTTTTTAATAAATTCCTTACCTATGAAGAAAATCATACAGCACCACAAACTAAACCTAGGCAAAATTAAATCATATTGAAGTGAAAGTAGCCACAAAACTGTCCTCCTCCTGTAACAGCAGCACCATTCAGTGTGCCCATCACGGCTATGTCTATGGGTGAAATATGCACTTCCTTAACCTCCCTGTCTTTACACACTTAAAGCATGCACTCACCCCTGGGAAAAAGATGACAGAACAAACAGCATGTGACAAACATTCCCCATGTCACCTAACATACTGCTGGACAGTGCTGGGATACTGCAGAAGCAAGCACAGCCCAGGAATGTGCAAAACAAACAGTTTTGCTTTTCATTTCCTTCCCACACTGTGGAAAAGATGTTTTGATCTCCAGGACTCGAATGTTTCCCTGCAGCAAAAGGTGATGAGATCAGGCACTTTGCTGGCCAAGCAATTATGATGACTCTCCCAAAGGGAACTACTCTGTCTTCAGCCACTGCATTCAGGCACTCAGCATGCACGACAGCAAATGTTCAACCAGGTAATTAGGAATCAATCTTTTAAATTACAGGGAAAACAACCTCCCTCCCCTGCCAAGCTAATAATCTTCCTTAGCCAAACATGCCTGAACTCTTATTTATGGCTTGAAAGTGCTGAGGGCATGGCTTTAGATACCACTCTTCAGGCTCTAAAGGGATGGCTTACTATTTTTCACCATTAAGTGTCTACATCTGCAAACAATTCCAGTGCAGATTTCAGGAGCCTGCTGTTTTAAGCCTTTCCCGTGCAGCCAAACAGATAAATGAAAGGATCGTGGTGCCTTGGCTTATCGAAGCCTAACTACAAGCCAGCTGACAGCACTGCTGTCAGCAGAGTCATCCAACTCATCATACCTAAGACGGGAGGAAGCAAGCCTATTTCTGTAGAACACAGCAACATACTACAGACAGGCCTGAGTGAGGACTGAAGAAAGATAAAGGGAGGATTGCAACTTCAGGGAAACTGCCACTCCAGCTAGAGAGCAGCCCAGGACTTCCCACAGAATACAATATATTTGCATGGATGATCTTATTTCTTCTTTGGAAATGCGAGAAGTCAAGACCTCCTGTTTTAACACATTCCAAAACTAACGCAGTTAGTAAATGCAGTTCATGGAAAATACATGTTTAAGCCCAGAATTGGTGCAAGGTGCATGTTTGTAGAGATTGAAATTTTACCTGCAGCATTCAGCTATTCTTGCAGAGAGCATCCTCTACAGGGCAAAGCACATCACAAGCCAGTGGCCCCCCAGAAGCCCAGACCCCTCCAGAAGCATCTGCCCATTGATTCATATCCTCATTTGCTACCTATTTTCTCCTACTAATGGGCTCAGTAGCCTAGACCCAACCTAAAAGAGCCTACATCTACAGAGCACTTGCTCTTTCCTGGCATCACAAGGCTTTCTACTGCACTTATCTCACCAAGCTGGGCATAGGATAATACTGGCAGAGGATGTTACTGGCAGAGAGTGGTCTTTCAGTCCAAAAAGGAGGAGTCTTAGGCTCAGAGCTATTCAACTCTCTGTGAGTGGATCACAGTTTCAGAGCCTGCTCTGCGGCAGTAAATGAGCCCAGAATATTCTGGATTGATATCTGCTCACATGCTACCAGACTGTAATGACAGGCAGCCATTAGGAAAGCCTAAATTACCTTCAACACTGTTGCCATTCTTTGCTTTCCTTCACTGAGTTGCTGATATTTTAGCCAGTCAACATTTTGGATGAACCATGTGCCACACATCTGAATTAAGGAATGGTTAGCTGCCACCTATACCAATGTGCTTACAGCTTGAACTGAGAACCAGCCTAAGAAGCATTGCCAGAAGCCACTTCTGAACATTCTTAAGATATTTTCTCCTCCAGTGTGAGCCTTCTGGTCCAGAGTATTTCCCAACAGGAAAGATGCTAACTTTGTAAATGCCAAATCCTGAATCAAGGTCTTAGAAGAGAACTTACCCCCTTGTGCCTTCATCCGGACTGCCTACAGTTCCCCTAGCAATATAACACTCCCAGACAGGCTATTCCTGCTTGCCTTATCCTTTACCTTCTTTGGAAATCCAATTACATTTTTCCTTCATAAATCTTCCCAGGAACACCACAGAAGAAAGCCACAATAAATCGGGATGAAAGACCACTTGCATTTCTTTCTAATCCTCCATCTTACCCTTAGCCTTTTGGAGACTGGCAGATGTTTCATCAGATGCACAACATACAGCACGGATTACCTAGTTGGAAGCAAGCTCACAGTTCTCCAAGACTGAACCATGCGTGCTTTATTATGACATGATTTCTTGATGGTGTATAGCCTTCCAGCTGCTTAGGATTCACACTCCAAGGAAAGCATTCGTGGAAGCATTTTCCTGTGAGACACCAAACCTATCAACTATGAGTCCAGCTCACGCAGAGATTACTCAGCAAAGTTATTACATTAAAAGCAGTAATTCATGCTTAGCCACGCCGCTAGAGAGTGTGCCAAAGCTGATTAAAAACCTTGATACAGCCATCCTATTCAATGTGCCCTGGTTGAAACGAGGAATTAAACTCAGCCTCTCCTACTGTTGAAACATACCCAAAGCCAGATTGTTCATTCACATTTGAAGGAAAAGAAAATTTACAAACATCCACCTTTAATCACATGTAATTAACTCATAGAGGACACAGTAGTCCCCATTCACCTATTGCCTGCACTGGAGTGCAACAAACTCCATTGACTGTGATCAGTGCTGAGCATACGACTGCCAGTAAATGCTAAATGGAGCTTCTCCCTCAGTTTTTGGGGTTTTTTTTCGCCCTTATTTTATTTTAAAGGTCACATTCCTGGAGGCATTCAAGGCCAGGCTGGATGTGGCTCTGGGCAGCCTGGTCTGGTGGTTGACGACCCCGCACACAGCAGAGGAGTTGAAACTAGATGGTCATTGTGGTACTTTACAACCCAGGCCATTCCATGATTCTAGAATTAGTCATACTGAATACTCCAGAGCTGCAGGCTAAAGGATCAAGTGTCCAAAGTATACCAGGGAAAGAAGGTTAGCAACTGTTTTTTTTGTTGTTGTTGTTGTTTTCTTTTTATCTCTAGCACCGAACAGCCAAAAAGCAGGTTAAATGTTTTAGTTTCCCCCTGGGTTTGGGCATAGCAATACTGAGTATTGCTCACTTTCCCCAGCCTCCTTTATATTACCTATTAGTGCAAGTACAAGAAAAAACTGCTCTGCTTGGTCACCATTATTTATAACTATTCAAGCCCATAAACGATAAGGAAGTGGATTTATGCTCGCCTGGGTACAGAAATTAAGTGATACAGTACGGAGCCCCACTCAAAGCATGCCTGACACAGCACTTAAAAGATTTCTTACTGCTTCACTCCAAACGAGAGCTGAGGCAGTGCTGTCACAATCCTTCTGAGCCAGCTGACCTTAGGGGAAGTCAGTCTCTAGGTTCAGCACAAGGAAGAAAGACCCAGTAAGGAACTTCAGACCCACTGGGCCACAGAAGTACCTTTGTCTGACCCAGCCCAGACATCATTAAAAATAAAAGCTGTTCAAATAGCAGACGTAATTTAAATCTCCAAGCAATTCTGCACAGGAAGACATGAGCTAAGGTTAGTCAGTGCTGTTACCTCTGCAATCCCAGGTACAGCCTGCTTTGTTGGGCATTATAATATGCATCTTGACCTCAAACTCCAAATATTCTCATCTCAACATATATATGCTGATCTCATCACAGCTCCTTCTTCAAAGCATGGTTCTCTCTGTAAGTTCTCATTCTAGCTACCCAACAAGCTATGTCTTTCCTTATGAGAAAGCATAAACAAAATCCCCAAAGAACATTCAGTCGCAGCAGACCATAAAAGTTTGTGAACTCATGACCACAAGTTTAAGTGAAACAGCCATATGGATTTAAAAAACAAAAGTGCATCCCAACAGGGAAAGGTGACAGAGGTTAGAGCTATTTGCGTTGCCGAATGATGGGAACTCAGCTCTTCCTGCTGATCTGATGATGCTGATTTAAAATCCACTGAAACCGAGGTGATTCGGAGACTACTGGGAAGGCTGTGAGTGGTTTGATCCATATTTGCAACCTACATTTAAATAAAATTTTCCACATCCATTTGCCCAAACAGCCTGTTAGAGCCAACCACACTAACTACATTGCATGGCTGTTTTATAAAGCCACCAGTTGGCAGCCATTTGGGGCGCAGTACAACAGAACAGCTTCTCTTGTTGGGTTTATATGGCTCATTGTAGAGCTCTGGCATCTATCCCTAATGGCATAAAGGCCTCTTCAGAGCACACTGATGGTTACATATCAATCCCTGGTCCAGCACCAGGAACAGAGTGCTGTGCAATCTGATTAAAGCACAGCTACTTTTACTGACAAACACTATACATCAGTGCAGAAGTACTGTAGATTTGTTTTGGCTTTTTATACCACTCCTCAAGATATACAACTCAAGGATAATGCTTTCCATTAAAGGATCTGTTTTGAACTCATCATTCTCAGGTAAAGAAAAAAATATTTCCAGAAGTCTAACTGAGCTGCATCAACCTCAGATTTCAGACTGGTCTAGGACACTCTTGAAAACCAGGCCACTCATGAGAACCAGGCCTCCCATGTTCTTTCTCTGCTGTCAGACTCTACATGAAGTCTTATTCTCCCCGATTATTGCACTGCGAGGCAACTACCCTCACAGTTTCCAAAAGTTAAATATTTAAGTTATGCCAACACAGATAATATGAAACCACTAGCATCTTTCTAGAAGGCAATTGCAGGAACTTTTAGATACTAAAAAAGCAACCTCAGCCAGGTAAGCCACCTTGCCACTGTAGAGATAAAACCGCATCACCTATCATACAGAAGACAGCACCTAAGGGTAATTTCACAAGGTCAGAAATGTGCTATGAGATCTTAAATTCTACAGTAAATTCTATACTTACCAGTATAAACTACGGGAGCCAGAAACTGCAACTTGCAATTCTGCAAGAGGAGTAAAAGACTCCAGTTTAATAGGCTCACTCCAACATCCACAAATATTTGCAAACTACATGGGGAATCTATTGAAATAATCTGCACAAGTGAGCCTGAGAAAGCCTGATACTTGTTTGGGAGGGGTGGGATCATGATGAACAGCAGGATACAAGGATCAAAATGAGCACAAAAGGGCAAGTGTAAAGCCAACAGCTGTTTCTTTCCTGCTCCTCTCAGCTCTATTTTTATTTCTGTGACAGATGATTGAGATCATACTGTAAACAGAAGATTAAGACTGTTAGCAAGGAGCAGCATAGACTGCAGCCTTATTTAAAGACAGCTGACCAGAACAGTCAAGTTTCTGCAATCCCAATAGCATTAGCGATCATCTCTGAAGGCATAAGATTTCATAGCATAGTATTTACTACTGCAAATATGTTGTGGGAGGGATGCTATTTAAGCCAAGTGTTCAGTTTCTAAAAGGGAACAGACAAATGATTATTTGGAAAATGCTATTTACCCCCCACCTTCCTACCCATTTCATCTCTCTGTAAAAACCTCCTTTTTCATCAACTTGAGCCCACCACTGAGACTTCTTGACACTGCAGCTGAATGGATCATCTCATGTTAAATAGCTGTTATTTTCTGCCACTCCTACACAAGCTGACATAATTGCAGCACAGAAAACAGTCATTAGGGAAGCCATGACTGTCCCAGCATTGGCAAAACATCCGCTCTACAAAAATAGAGATGACTGTAGAAGAGACAATCGTATCTCAGATAGAAGTACATAGAGCCATACCATGAGGTGTTTGCGCCTGTGGGGGCTCAAAGTGAGCCTTCCTATCAGGAGAGAATTTAAGAAACTGTTTCCATGCCTTCTGACCAGGGACATGGAAAACATCTCTGCCAGGATGCTGCCATTAATACTAAGATCAGATAGGTTTACATGGCAAGATTTTGGTAGCAAGGGAGATGCAGGGGAGATACCAGAGGATGAGAGGAGATAGGCAGACCAAAGCAGGATGGTAAGTGGTGAGGGATCTTCTTGTATTTATCTTGACCAACAAGCTTTTCCATCTTGTTTCCTCCACCTGTCCTGCTGTGGTGGGGAGTGAGACAGCAGATTGGTGGCTCCTGGCAGCCAGCAGTGGTTAATGCACCCCAAGGGAAAACAACACTCTAGTCAGAAACGGAGAAGGCAAATATTTTAGAAGATGAATGGCTTGAAAGAAAGCAGTTCTCCCCAGGGAAGAAGGATCGCTAAAGGAGTTTAAGGTTTGCCCAACTTTTAAGGATTGCCTTAATAGTACGGCACCAAATTAACAGAAGCTCAGGGGTTTTATTCTGTACTCTGCCCAGGAGGGAAGTCGTGATGTTGTATACATACAATCATAGAGTGGTTTAGATTGGAACATGCCTTAAACATCATCTAGGTGCAAGTCTTTTGCCATGGATAGGGTTGCCATGCACCAGATTAAGCTGCTCAGGGCCCCATCCAATCTGGCCTTGAATGCTTCCAGTGATGGGGCAGTCAAAGCTCTCTGGGCAGCAGTGCAAGGGCCTCACCACTCTCTGAGTGAAGAATTTCTTCCTAACATCTAACCTAAATCTCCTATCTTACAGATTGAAACTCTTCTCCCTTGTCCTATCAACTGTTTGCCCATGTCTAAGGTCAGTCTACCTCCTCTGTACAGGCTCCTATTAAGTACTGGAAGACCACAAGGAGGTCTCCCCAGACTTTTCCTCCAGGATGAACAAGTCCAGCTCCCTCACCCTTTCTTCCTAAGGGAGGTGCTCCAGCCCTCTGATCATCTTTGTGGCCTCCTCTGGACAAGATCCAACAGCTCCATATCTTTTTTGTTTTGGAGGCCCCAAGAATGGACGTCGTACTCCAGATGGGGCCTCACAAGAGCAGAGTAGTGGACAATCATCTCCCACTCTCTCCTGCCAGCCCTCTGTCGATACTGTTGGCCTTCTGGACTGCAAGAGCACACTGCTGGCTTGTGTCCAGCTTACTGTCCACCAGAACCCCTAAGTCCTTCTCTGCAGGGCTCTCAAGGAGTTCTCCCACTCTATACACATACCTGGGATTGTCCTGACTCAAGTGCAATACCTCGTTCATCCAGGTCCCTCTGAATGACATCCCTTCCTTTTGCTGTATCAACTGCACCAGTCAGCTAGATGTCATCAGCAAACTTGCTGAAGGTGCACTCAATCTCACTGCTTAGATCACTGATAAACATGTTGAAATGCAACAGTCCTAAGATGGACCCCTGAGGGACACCACTGGCAACCGGCCTCCACCTGGACATAGAGCTGTTGACAACAACCCTTTGGCTGCAACCATCCAATCAACTCTTTATTCACCTAACAGTCCAGCCTTCAAACCCATCTCCTTCCCATTTATAGATGAGGACATGTAGGAATAAAACCATGTCAAAAGCCTTGCACAAGTCCAGGCAGAGAATATCAGTTGTCCTGCCTACGTAGGCTGATGCTGTAACACCATCATAGAAGGCCACCAGATTGGTCAGGCACAATCTGCCCTTGGTGAAGCTGTGCAGGCTGTCTCACCTCCTCATCTCACATGTGTGCTGACATCTCTTCCAGGAGGATCTGCTCCATGATCTTCCCAGGCAAAGAATTCATTGAGTATCTCAGTCTTCTCCATGTCTGTAGAAGCCATTTCTCCCTTCTCATTTATCAGAGGGGGTACACTCCCCGGGGCCTATCTCTTCTGATCAACGTACCCATAGAATCTTTTCTTGTTATTTTTCATATAACTCGCCAAGTTCAGTTCCATTTGCATTTTGGATTTCCTGGATCCATCTCCGCACATCCAGACGGCACCCCTGTATTCTTACCAGGCATCACATCCCTGCTTCCACTGCCTGTACATTTCCTTCTTATCCCCCAGTTTGACCAGCAAGTCTTTGTTCAGCCATGCTGGTTTTCTGCCTCTTCTGTGTGATTTCTTTGCTGGAGGATGGAGAGTTTTTGTGCTCTCAGAAGCATGTCCTTAAAGAACTGCCAGCTCTATTCTGTTCCTGTGTACCTAAGGACAGTTTCCCAAGAGATCTAAGACTAAAAGATATTAATATCAATCTTTGCAGTCTTATTTCCAATGAGAAGTGAAATTGATACAGAAAAGATGCAAAACAGACAGTAGCTGGCCTTAGAGGAGTAAGAGGCAGAAAAAGAGTGACAATGCTGCTAAGGATCCCTTGCTGTATTCTGGCCCACTCCAAACAAGCACACAGCTGTGTGCAGCCAGCAAGACAACAAACGTCTGACTTGCATCTGTCTGGTGCCTGATCTGTGACTAGAACAGTATAAAAGCAGCAGTACAACAACACAGAAGCTTGTAATGATATTATGACATAATGATATTAACTACATTCACAGAAAAGCAACTTATGCAGCTGTCTGGTCCAGTGTCAGCAAAGCCATTGCCCTTGCTGTGCAGCATGACAAAACAATCACACGTGTTTGTGACAAGCTTTTTCTCCACTTTGTCCACAGCCAGTCTCGTTCTGCCTGCATAGCACTGAGCCAAAGCCACATACAGATGTTTAAATTCATGATAAAAATGCACTTGTCTGCATGGTTCAGTTCTACTCAGTTTCATCTTGTTTTGCTCTGTGCAACTCAGAAGTAGATGAAGTTGTTTTGTCCAGTCACTTCAGTTTGGCTAAATTCAGGAATATATAGCAAGAGTAGCATTTTTTCATTAGCACAAGGACATAACTGGAGATTTATTTTTCCTAGAACTTCTTCATTTATGCAAGATGTGCCACAGAAATCTGGAAGAATGAAAATAAGACAGTACAGCTCTTAATTCCAGGAACTGTGCTGCTCAGAAAGCCTTTCCCAGGCAATTTACAATCAGTCATCACATAGTACTTGCTGCAAAAGGTCTTGCCAAGCAGGTGCCTATCTCTCTCTTTGCAACTTATTTCATCAGCCATGGATCTCTGGGACTCAGAGAGGACAGGACAGCAAGAGCTAGCACTGCTATTTCAATGGGCAGCACTTAGACACACTGCAGTACACTTTTTAGTTGTCTCTACAATGCAGTGGTCCAGCAAGTCAAAAAGCACCTTAAAAAGAAATGCAAATCCTACAATGAACTAGAGTTTCTGTTTTCTATAATACCTTTCTTTCTGTGTTGCATTAAAATTCACCCTGTCCACTGAAGAATCTTGGTGGTATTGCATTGCCACTGTGTTCTTCTCCCAGGCACAGTGAGGCAAAGGAATTCAGTGCAGAACTGTATTAATATATGAGCATACAGGAGATGACAATACATAACTACCTAAGCTGAAACAAGTAAGGATCACACCCGGCTCCACACCTGCACCAAAGAGGACAGTGACACACTGCTGAGAAATAAAGCACAGAGGAAAAAAGGTGATCTGGTCACCAGGAAGAGTGAAAAGGGGCTGATATGCAACACGTTAACAGCAGGGAAATCACATAGCAGGTTAAGCATCATGGAGGAGAAAAAATAATACCAAAAAAAAAAAGACAAACAAAACTCCTTTAAATCTGGCACCAAGATTAGCAATGCAAAAATTATGCTTAAGGTTTTCAGTGCCACACATTTTCATCTCAGCAAAGGACTGAAGAGCTCTCCCATTGCCCCTCTGGGGTCACTGCCTATTTAGGAAAGTAATCCACACAAAGATAATCTCCAGAGGTGCTTCATCCTTTTAGGCTAGATTTAATTTTGAGAAGTGCCCTGGCAAACCTATCATGTAAGCCTAACAGAAGAAGCAGATTACATAAAAAGCTGCAGCTCCTGTGTGCGCAGGTGGAGCTCTAACATATTTAATCGAACCTATATCAAGTCAGTAATGGGATTACTGACAATTTCTTCTGTTAATCAACATGTAGCAAGCACCTTGAAGCACATTGTAGTACCAGAAAAGCACTACCTGAAGTTTTTCACCTGGTTATTAGTGTGCTTGACTTGCTTCTGCACCAGCACAATTTTATTTCGCAAGCGTGATGACAATCATCAGACACCTCACCTCAACCAGCCAGTGCAATTTCCAGAACATTAACAGGATGATGAAGTAGTATTATGGACCTTAAGCGTATGAGAATTAAAGTAATGAATAGCTGTAAAAGACTACTGTCATTAAAGGGATTACTGATTCTGTGCGGAGAACATATATAATACTTTTAAAATATACTGACATTACCCAAATCACAGCCCCATAATAACACATGCACGTTATATTAGAATGTAATTACATGGCAATTTTCATACAACAGTGAAGAGGAAACCCACTACGTCAACCAACACAGTTCCTTTGAAATCAACTTAAGTATACTTGGAAAATATAATTAAGCGGCAGAAGGTGAGTTGTTTCCAGATGGTAATTACATTACTCAGTATATATTCAAGTAGGTCACTTGACAACAAGGAAACCGAACTCAGCCAGAATTCTGATGCCTGTGTAAATCCTACTGCACAGCGTTTGCAGCAGTGGAAGCCCAGTTTTTATGGGCGTACCAACCAAGGTCATTTGTTAAAACGCTTTAATGGCAAGAAGGAGGCTTTGCCCCTTGGCAAGCTTTCAGGCAGCCTAATTTTTATATTAGACTGATACAGATTAGTGTTAGTATCATAAGTAGGACTCACTCTGCATTTCTCAAAAAAAAAAAAAAAAAATGTGGCTTAGGGGAGTAAATGCTGTTTTTGCAACTGAAGCAGACCCGAACCTGCAGCAGAGGGTAAGCTTCAAAGCTGAGCTGTGCTCGTGGCCAGGCTTCCATTTTTGCGTTCCTGGAAAAAGCCATACTTTCACAAACATGCTCAGCTACAGAAAGCATTGTATGTTCGTTTGCTACTCCCTCTGAAGACATACAGCTTCTACAATGCTCCCTATGAAAAGCTACAGCAAAGCACAAAAGTATGAACTTGGATTTATCATTTCCCAAGCTGTCTGAGACAATAAGCTATCAAATACTGGTTGTTCTTGTCACGATATCACCTAACGTGCCACAGACGGCACAAAATGTTATTACTGCTTCTTAAATTTTGTGCCCAATCACACTGCAGTTTTATTTCCAAACTGGAAAAACAACCCTGCTTTTGTGGAGGAACCAGGGTCACCCTGTCACCATCTGATTTTTGAGACTTCGTGGGCAAAGAACTGCAAGGCTCAGTGTCAGCTGCATGTTGTAGGTACTCATATTTTGCAGGTCTGCACCCGGAGCCCTCTGCCCGCCTCCCATAAAGCCTCTAGTGGAATCTACTGCAATCTGATATCAACCAAGCCTGCTAACAGCCATTATCACCCACTTTCTCCATCCCAATGTCCTATTTTGGTTTGGATTGAGTTAGTTTTCTTTGCAGCAGCTCATACAGTACCATGATTTTGATTTGTAGTGAGAACAGTGCTGATAACACACAGATGGTTTAGCTTTGCTGAGCAGTGCTTACACAGTGCCAGTGACTTTTCTGCTTCTCATACTGCTTTGTTAGCAAGGGGCTGGGGGTGTACAATGGGCTGGGAGGGGACATAGCCACGATATGGCATTATGCTGAGCACTAAAACTGGGGGAAAAAAGGAGGGGGCTGTGAGCTGCCAAAGCAAACCAAGAGATGATGCAAACCCACCTACTACATGTATTGGTAGAAACACAAAGTCACAGGAGAAAGAACACCTCACCCAGACAATCCAATGACTCCTGAATCCTTGTTCGTCAAACTGAATTATTGCATTTCCCATTCAGTACCTCTGCCTTAAAATCAACTATTTAAGTCCCTCACAACTTCAAGAATCCACAAGATTTCGCATCTGTTTAGGCCTGAGACGTTTGTTGCACGTTAAATAAACAGAAGAAGGGGAGTAAAAGGTCAGAGTCCAGATTTCAGCAAAGAACATGGCCTTTTCTGAACAAAAAGCCCAGATAAAACCAAAAATCTGATTATGCAGATTATTCCCTCACGTCACACTTTGATACTCTGTTGGGGGCATTTTAAGGCTTCTAACACGCCTTTCAGAGAGCAGAGTTTTCAGGAGTTCCCCAAGGAAGAGCTAAAAAGGAAAGATGGAGATTTATTCTGTAATTCCAAAAGCCACCACAGCCACAGTCAGAAGCCGGGAGGGCCTGGCGCCCTGCCACTAGACAAGGCAGAAAGAAAACTGTGCTGCTTTTAAGCCAGCCACGTTAAAAGTAAGCCTACAGTTTCAGTACGTTGAAAGCAGATCTTACAGCTTAGTTACTCTACTCCCAGAGACTGTAATACACAGGCTCCAAGAGGTGAGAAGTAATATGTTTTGGTTTGTTGCGTCTGCCACCTACCAAACAGATAAACCACGAGGGACAGCAAACCTTTCTGAAAATAGAACTCACTGCCAAAAAGGGGAAAATATACAGCTGCACCTAGACGAAGGAACGGCTTTGTTTCTTTCTGTTGATGTAGAGATCTGTCCACACTCTTCACACTCTCCAGATGGCAGCTTTGCAGTCTGGAGTCCACCTCCCAGGACCAGCTCATAGAATCAGAGGATCATCAAGGGTGGAAAAGACCTCCAAGATCACTGAGTCCAACCATCTCCCTACTACCAATATTCTCCTACTAACCCACGTCCCTGACTACAATGTCTAAACATTTCTTGAACACCTCCAGGGATGGTGGTGACTCCAGCACACCCCCGGGCAGTGCCATCCAGCATCTGACCACTTCCTGAGAGGAGAAATTTCTCCCCACATCCAGCCTGAATCTCCCTTGGTGCAACTTGAGGCCATTCATACTCCAGATCTCCCCTTGCTCTCCCACCCTACTAACAAGCTAGTGAAAAGCTAACAGCCTCCTTCCAGGAGGATGTGATGCTCATAGCTTTGCTAACACTGCACAGCTTAAGGTCCCATTGTCTTTCACTTCTAAACACTAACCTTGTCTTTCCCCACTCCTCAGTTAAAACAGCAGAATAACAGAGAGGTTTAGCCCCTTCCTATTAACACCTCAGCAGTACTTGCCTAACAGAACAAAATAATCCAGAGGCACATTAAATCCTCAAAACCCTTAAAGAAATGTTGGTATTTTCTTTCACTGAGTCACTGGTCTGTTGCCATTGCCAAAGGAAAGAAAGAGTAAGCAGAGCACCGCGGTTACCCAGAACTACCAAAGCAGTTGTGTGCTTTGTAACCCCAGCTTGATACAGCTGGACTGGAGGGGCTGTATTCATGGCTGCTCCACAGCACAAGAAAATGGCCCCAGCCCTCTGATCACTCACTTCCAACAACCGCTCAACCCCAACCCTACTACTAGCCTTACAAGCATCAGATAAAAATGTCTTCGTGGTAAGATGCTGGCTGAGGCACAGGACCCCACACTGAGTGCCTACTTCACCACCATGGAAAAGCTGAGCCAGCTGCTTCTGTGTTCCCCAGTTCCCACAGGGGACAAATACTGCTCTACCAAAAGGTAGGAGCAGGGGACCAACTACATGTATCACAGCAGCGCTTCTGGCATGAATGAAATGAGACTGCAGACTGGCTATGGCATTACCCTAAGAGGTAACAAGATTGTCCCCTGATTTCCATTCCCTCTGAGACTTCAGGACAAAAACCAGTCAAGTCATTTGCAGCAGCTCAAAGGGAACTGACAATTTTTACTCAGTGTATTTAAGAGTTGGTTCTGATTTGTTTGCCTCAAGCTTCAACTTGAACCTCTTAAACCTGGCTAAAAGCCACAGTTCTCTGCAGAAGCCAGCAGTGCTATCAAAAGTAAATTCCATCCTCTTGTCTCCAGGTTATTGCTAATCTCGTGTAACAAAAAAGAAAAAAAAGGTCACATTTACCAGCTAGTTTCATCCTCTGAAAGACCGTAATGCTTGACACTGCACTGATAGCTGCATTAGGGGTTAAGAGAAGTATTGCCAGTGATAGCTGCACAGAGCTACACAACCGGATTATCACAAAATGGGAGTATCGTGCCTGCCATACACTAACTTGCCTGTTTATTTTTCCTCACTTCCTGCATTATGCTGGATAGATGTCAGCATTTCTTCCCATTTCGCAGTCCTTGTTTGTTAAAGGTTCATATTTTAACTGGAATTTGGCACTGATTTCACTCGCTTCCTCCTTGTCCCCCTTACCTTTTCCATTTGATTGATCCTCCAGAAAGAAAAAGGAACGCAATCCCTGCCTTTGCACTGAGTGTGCTCACTCTTTAAACTCCTTGGCCCTCCCCTCTATTCAGACCTTGCTCCTCAGAGCTCACCCACACAGAGATTCAAGCATCTGTCTCTTTGCTTCTGCTTTCTCATCTTCCCATGCTGCAGGCTGCTATTGCTAACTCCACCTCTCCTCTTCTCTCTCTCTTTCCTCTTTAGATTCACTTCAAGGCTGAACTCTCTTCCTTGCTGCTGGGCTCACACAGCTGGTAGTGTAGAAAAGCAGGGGGAGGGTAGCAGAGCAGGGAGCTTTTATTCAGCAGCACTTCCTCAGCTAAGCAGCTGCTTTGAAGCTCTGGGGTCCAATTTCAGCTGCTGAAGTTGCTAGTAATAAAAAACAGCTACATATAACACTGCTTTCAAACTGCAGTTTGGAGATAGCTGACTCTACCTTTAAAGCTCTGTCTCCGAGACATGATTAGAAGCTGTAAATACACAAAAGCACTTGGCTAGGACAGGTTAGCAAGAATTCAGGCTACAGTCCTCAGCCTTCAGGCTTAGCCCATCTCTGCTGCCCTCCAGGCCATGAGCAAGGTGCTGCCCCGCACCTGGCTGCAGGCAGCACACAGCTCTGCAAAAGGAGAGGAGCATGGCTTTGCTCAGGAAAGCTTGCTCAACACTGCATGGTGCACATATGCCCTCCTAAGGGCTAGCACGGTGTGATTTAAGCTTCAATCCTCCACCTGAGTGGGATTTACACTGCATTCATAGTGATTCCCTGCAGAATTCAACATGTCTCCCAGTGCACTTGGTACTATGCTAATCAGACACCAGCATATTGCTGGATTTACAGTTCACAATCCTAGCACAAATGTGTTAGTCATGGAGGCAGCCCTGTACTAACATCACTCTCTGGTACTTTCAGTGACATTGCAGGTCATTAGACGTTCTATCATGCTTTTCCTCTGTGTTTTATAGTGCCATCTGGTAGTTAAGAAAGGGAAAACTAATGGGCAAATTAAACCTCAGGAACCCACCTGTCAATATAGGACTTGAAAGAGTTCATCAGAAGCCACCAGCTTCACAAGGAGCACAACATTTGTCACTGCACAGCAATGTCAAAACACAGTAGCTAAATAGAAATTAAAGCCTGGAGGGCTGCCAATTTACAGGCTAAGCTGATGAGAGAACAGAGCAGGAAAGGAGAGCCTTGTGAACCAGGCAAGCAATGTTTCTTTTCCCTGCATAAAAAATGTCATGACCATCCATTGATCTTGTTTGTTGGGGTGCATAACACTTTCCTGTCTGGAAGTCACTGGTGAGAAAACTATTAAAAGAGGAAACAGAACAAGGAGGACACAGAGAAAACCATTCCAGTGTTATTGTCCTCCCAGTGACAAGACTTACAGGTTACTGGAGGAGGGTGTTAGATCTGCAGACATAACCCTTAAAGCAACCTCATGATTTTGTTGGGTTAGCATGAAGATAAAACAGGGAAGGTTGGCTGGTTTGCAGTGCTAGGCTTTGATGCTAGGAAGGTGCTAGAGAAGGGTCTTGCTTTATGGTAAAGAAGCATTGCTCACCCTTGCTGCTACATTTCCCTGAAGCATGACCATGTTCATTACCAACTGTATGTTTAGCATTAGCAGAACCTTGTCACTTCTTTTCATAGGAAGTTTCAGTTTGGCCTCCTAAGAGCACAGGATTATCTGCAGAGTTACATAAATGGAGATAAGAGCTGGTGGGGGCGAGCTTCAGTTTACAAATGCTGTCACAGGTACAATTTTGATGGGGAAAACAGAGGTATCCATACCCTCAGTGTTGTTTTGTTGTTGTTTCCGTATTTGATTTTCAAATCCGGCCTCTTTTTCTGAGATCTATGAGGTCTCAATCTATAAGTTGCTGTATGCTGCTATATATCAGATTTCAGATGCAAGCCCAAGTTCTGGCAAACTGTCAGGTAAAGTCCCTCTTACCCTAAAGACCTGGCTGCTATCCCTATGAACTGCAGCTCTGCACTACAGTAGGTGCATCCTTCACACCATTGCTTGGGGACACACCTTTGTGTAATACAGCATGATGCACAGCACAAACACCTGCATTGCTATAAGGCATCTTAATGAGCCTGCCACATGAAACGCATAAATGCCATCAGCCACAACCCCCCATTCACCTATCAAGAGGCCTTTTTTGAGGCTGCAAGCAGTAGCTAGTCTTAAAGCCTTCAGCCAAGACATAGTCAGCTTGTCTTCTATTCTGCCCCTGTTTCTGCAGGGAGCTGTGGAGATTTATGCAGTGCAAAAACAAATATGAACACGGTCCTCACTTCCTACTTGGCAGCTTTATCAAAACATTACATTGCTTGATTAGGCCAAACAATTTCATTTCAAGATCTACATAAACCCTAAGATGAGTCAATTTCTTACATACGTGGATGTTTTTATACTACATTGGGTGAAATGTTTTCTAATGTCTAAACATGACTGAAGCTAATAGTTCATTGCTCTTTGCCTCTGAAAAACAGCCTTGTGACCCCCAGGAGATGTCTGTATTTAGAAATCTGAAAAGCTATCGTAACAGGTTTATTTCTAAAATATTACTGGACAAATGCAGTGACAGCTTCCCAAATTGGTTGTTCTCAGCTAAGCCCTGTCCCCTACTCATTCCTACCCAGCTCTACTATGGGCTGCACAGCATTACTCCACCCTGTAGAAAGGCAAACCAAATGTCTCAAAGTATCCAATTCAGAGAAAATGGGATATTTCCAGTTCTTAAGGCCCTACCTTTCATACTGGTGTTTGAACCCTGTGTCAACTGAGGAAGATAAGAAACTACTGCAGATTTTCCCAGCTCCCTCTTTCAGACTCAGCTGACTTTTGAACCTTCCATTGCTTCGTCTTAAATGAAGCACACTATTTCACTACCAGTCCCCGGCCTTTGAACAAAGCATCTCTCACCTGGGTCTGTGTCTAGGACTTCTATCCCGTCTATTTGTTTGCCACTGAGCTTACTTATTACCCAAAGCTCAACCAAGTGTTCAAGTTCTCCCAACTTTTTGGCCTCAAGAATATCCTGGAATACATTCATAGACTGACTTTAACTGCCTATCGCTTGAGCTTCTATGTGGTTATTTTACAAGCTACTGTAAAAAAGGCTTGTACAAGCTATTTACACACAGCAGCAATGACAAACAAGCAGCAGTAATTCTCAAAAAATCAAACAGGAGGGCCAGACTCATATGAGGAAATTACTTATTTTCATAAGCAGGTTTTGAAGGTATACATCACTTCTTGCAAGCATCTTTTTTCTCACTGTGAAATACTCTCTGCTGTTCAGAAGCTGAAGTTGCACTTGCACAGCTTGCATGCACTTCCACTCAGAACTGAGGATACTTTAAACATGCCAAGATTTTACCTCTTGGAAATTATAAGTGAAAAACATAGGTTAGAGACACATCTGAAATTCTACTGAGAAAACAGTCTTACAACAAGGGCAGCAATAACCACAAAAATAAGTCAGTGATTAACTTAATCTGAAGACAAAGGAGCATTGTTAAGCATTTTTGCATCTTCCAGAGCAAGAAATGCAGGGCCTATACAGTGATACACTCTCATTGAAGGAAGTAAGCAGACTACATGCAAATGAGGTTGAAGCCCCTGTCACATCATTTCCAAGCTACCCACAGCCTTGATGGTAGTGTCATGCTCTCAACATACAGTTAGAGGTGGAAGAATCACAAGGAGAGGACATCATAGCTTCTGGTGCTGTGGCTGATCTCAGATTCAGGTGCTGCCAGAAGCATGGTGCCTCTCCCAAGGGCATGTTTCTGGCCTAAACATATCCCTGGCTTCAAAAAAACAAGCACTGAAAAGCATTTAGTAGTCTTACAGCTGTTTATTATGTCTTTAGTAGGGAAGCATCAGGAGATAAGGAGGGCTTAATGATCACTGCGCCCATCACAACCACAGCAAAGACCTGTGGTAGCCTTGGGCTGGTTACTTCATCGGAGCCTTTAGTCCCCAGCCATGAAACAGTCCAGCAGCACTGATATGTGAGCTTTGTGAATACAACAGAGATCAGTGCTCAGCTCCCAAATCCCATCATAAAAAAGATTATTCTGCCTCTCAGATCTAATGTGTTATTCACACAACAACTTCCTAGCTTAACTTCTTTGACAGCTTAGTTTCCAAGAAGAGTACATGAAGAGATATCCTTGGGATTATACTAAGCCATGGTAATAACTTTTCTTTATTAAATTTCCAATAAGCAGCCCTACTGCAAGTTTCTTTTTATAGCTGTTCAAATTAAACATGTATGACCTGTCTCTTCAGCAGTCAGCATCCATGTTATCTCTTTGCAGAGAAATACAATGGAAGAACAACATCTCTTCTGCAGCCAAATATTTTTTAATCACATTAGACATAGGAACCCTATTGGCAATCTTTCCTCTGGGTCCTCCCTGTTCTTAAACCAGAGACTGACAGAGAATTCAATTAATATTCCCCCCAAGGATAACTCATTCAATAACAGTAAGTGACGAAAAACATGCTCAGATGAAAAACAAATCCCAGCTCCAAAGTAGAAAGCTTTTGTCCCAGTAGGGAGAGTACCATTAGTCTCTGGCAGTAAGGAAAGGCTTTGTGTCTTCACCTTGTCAATAGAACAGCTGGGTTTGCAAGCTCTGTTGTTGCTGAGGGCTTTTCCCTTCTAGGACGAGTTTCCATCATAATCTAGGGAAGCTCAAAGGAGTTCCCAGGGTCAAACCTTCAGAAAATCAGTGTTTGGTCTATTGCACTGCTTCACTTTCCACCATCTGTATAGCTAACAGCTGATGACTGTAAATCCTGTGCATCACCATTTCTACCACTCAGATTGCCAGAGTCTAGAACGTTAGTTAATTAGCATGAAACAAGTGTGGATTAAATTCTGACCCTTTCTGAAGGGCATTTAAATATGTTCTCAAAGGAAAATGGTTTTCAGACTAAGGCTAACCCTAACCTACTTTAGTTAGAGATTTAGCTCAGCTTCACCATGTCATCTTCAGATAGAAAATCCAAGTTGTAAGCACTGTAAGAGCCGGCATTTGCCAAGACCTAGCCATGCAGACCTTGAACAAAAATGACCACTAGTTCACTCCCACAGCGGAAAGTGCCTATCAGCTGGCCTTAACTAAGTATTGCACAGGCACAACATCAGAGAAATGCTAACACCCAGCAGCTGGTGTTTGCTTTGCATTCTTATCTGAAGGAAAACTAGTCAAGTGCTACCTTGTGGAACACGGATGGCAATACACACAGAGCCAGGGGACACAACCCTACTGCAGGCATGGTCAGCTGTTCTCTGAACTTGTTGCAGCCTCCAAAGCACCAGCAGCTCTTGGTCCTGCACTGCCATGGCATGTTTTGCAGGGACTGTAGAAAGATCTCTCTTCAGAGCTGACCTTTACTGAAGAATTTGCAACCTACTTCCATCTCTCATTCCTCACGCATATTCAAAACCAACTTGGAGATCACATCTGCAGCTTTTAATTCATTTGATCTCCACATCGCAGCAGCCTTATCTCTTTGTTTCCATTACAGCAGAAGTCATTCTGTAGCTGAGAAGACTGCAGCTTTAATAACATGTATTTAAAGTAAGTTTTCCACATATCCTGTCACAGCAAGCTAAAATATGCTGGCACTGTGTAGAGATGCAGCTTCCTAAACCACTGCACTCCACTGTCAGCAGCTTGAATGCTGCACAAACACACCAGCAGCAGCTGCTGAGTCACAGCAGCAGTGGTTCCCTGCTGCACAAGATTATCCAAGGTCTGAGAAATCCAATTTCAGAACAGAAACCACTGCCATTCCCATCAGCTAGCAGTGAAACAGAACAGAGCACTGAGGGGAATAAAAAATGAAAACAAAGCTAAACTGTTGGCTGTGTTGGGTAACTTTCCTAGTCTTACCAGCTTGTGACAGTGGCAGATGGCCCAGTCTGTAAATTAGCAACTACCAGATGGGCCCACTAAGTAGCTTACTGCAGCAAATTGATTTGTTCGTGGATTTGGTATTAAAATGTCCTTCACTGTCTGGGTACCATTTGACCACAGAGTTGCAACTTCTAGTCGACTGCCATGAAAACCAAAACCCCAAGCACCCTGGTAGGGCAGCTACTTCTGCAGCACACAGGACTACAGAGAAACCTCCCCATTCTCAAGTCCCATAGGCATGCAGGAGATATTTGGCTCTGACAGACAGCAATAGGTAAGCACTGAGAACAGATGATGGGAATTAATTCTGGCTACAGATGACAAATACAAAAAAAACTTCCCACTGAGCAGCTAGAGAAGGGCACCATGACCTAGGGAAATATCCTTCTGCCTCCTTGAGGACAAGGCACTCAACGTTGTGGCTGAAGATATCAGTAGGTAAGGTAGCTGCTTACCTCAGTAGCATCCCTGTGCTGCTCTCCACATTCCCTTTTCATCCTTATCATCTCTTCCAACCAATTTGGCGCCAGCTCGCTCTTCTGCAGAAGTTGCTTATGCTTTGCAGTTGCACAGTTTGGGCCCTTTTTTGCATATTTTGCCATTGACCTTCAGTAGAAAAGACGGCGGTGGCAATGCACATTATCTTGGTGTTTAGGATGAGGTTTGGACTATGAAAGGCTAAGTCACCTTTATCTTATACTACTAACCAATCTATCTAAAATATGAAATTTCTAGAAAGAAAAAAAAACAAACACATAACATCATGACAGAGACTGACAGCCAACATTTGCTAGTTTGGTTGCTTTCCTGCCAGACTTCTGCTCAGGTTAGAGGAAATTGTTGGGAGCTGGAAGCTGGAGACTGACATTAATTAAAGCGAAATACTCCACATTCCATACGTTTCTTCATAAAACCACAAGTATTTTCATCTTCCTAGAGCTTCTTTGTCCTGGCATGACACCCTTTAAGTCTCAATCCCAAAAGTCATACGTTTTAGTTCGGGTCAAAGACTGGCAAATCAAGATGCAATCCTCCCAGTGTCACACCATGACTGCAAAGGCTATAAAGTCACCAAAGCTAACTGGCTAAGAGAAATGACTCAACATTTCTGTAAGAGTACTGTCACACAGTGTTTTGCATCTGTAATATACAGATAGCTGGCAAAGCAGAACAAACAGCCCTCTGTCTAAAGGCCAGATAGTTAAATCATTTGTCAGCCTGGAAGTTCAAATGTCCTTATTTTACACTGGTGACAACAACTGAATGGGTAATGGAGACTTGACCCAATACGTGAATTGCTCCATCTCCCCTTTCTCCAAAAGGAAATTTTGAGACAGAGTCACCTACCAGAAAGTATATCAACCTTCTCAAGTCAAAACTTGACTTGGCAAAGCTTTCAGAGCCTTTAAGTCTTACCATGACCATATTACATAGTACATATTATTGCTTCTAGTTATTATTAAATCCACCAGGACATCTTCACGCACAAACCTCAGTCCCTAATCCAACACTTCATGATCAAAATGTAATCCTTATAACTCATGGAAAGACCATCAAAGACCATGCTAAGACATTTGTTGTCTTAGTCCCTTTGAATGAAAGAAAGCATTTAGTAAGAAGCCAGGCAGCATCTAAAAACACTGTTGTGCTATAAATCATTACTGTTGAATCTTGTGTTTTTCCTGCTGTAACTGAGGTAACAAGGTCATTTCAGAAAAGTTCTTAGAATAGGAATGTGGAGTTTAAAGGGCTTTGTGCTCTAGCTGACAAGGCTGTTAAAATCCAGCGAACCGTAACTATTGTGTTATACACAAGCTAACACATAACTATTTATTCCTCAAAAAGGCATATGCTGCACCAAAACCAGCCCAAGGAAACCACAGGGCTGCTACATCAAGACAGGAAGCAAGTAAACCTCAGTCTCAAGAGAGCTCTGGGAACTACCAGCAGCTCTCTCACTCTTCAGTTTCATGACTGTATTTCTCCAGCAAGTATTTTCCTTCTGAGTGCAGACAGGGATAGTTCTTGCCAGAAGATGCACATCTAGGGAAAGCAAACACTGTTCTCTATATAACCAAGCCTGCAGAACACTCTGTGCAAAGGGGACTGGGCTCCAGCCTACTCAGCTTCACAAGCATAGGGCAGTGACTAGCATGTCCTTCTTTCATCTGCAGAAATCATTTATTATCCCAGATCTTTAGTCCCTGAAATCTAACTTTCATGTATGCAAAATCTGACTTCAGCAGGAAGAGCACAGCACTTCACCAGCATCTGAACATCTGGCACATCACATTTTCCCCAGTGAACTAACTGTTTTCTCTACTATCCCACCAAATGAAGCCCTACCCTGAGAACGGAGACAGATACTCTTTCTGGAATGAAAAACAATCTGGCATTTTTCAGGATAAGATTTATTGTTGTAGCTTCATTTCCTGTTGGTTGTTCTTTCTTCCCCAGCTCTCTCCTGCTCAGTCTCAGTTGGTCTGCAGATTTTGCCCATGACCTCCTCTGACCTGCCTTCCATCCTCTGTCTCTCAAACTGCTTTACAGTCATCTCCTCCTCCCGTCCAGAAAAAAAAAAAAAAGCCTGTAACAACCAAGCAGATCTCTCAGCAGCAAAGCATGCAAATTTGCATTTAGCAAATTAACTGTAAGCCACATAAGCCCACAGTTCAGGAAACCCATCTCTGCTGCTAGTCTGCCATCCTCATACCAATGATTTTCTGCCTGCCCTTATCCTCCAGCTACACCTCCGCTTTCTGCTGCCTTCCATACCATCGATACCTTTTCCACAGAAGCCTAAATTGATTTTTCTAGATATATCTTCTGTCACTCAGGAGGCTAATTAGTGTGCTCTTACCAACCCACGCACCGGCCCTGCGGCCACTGAGGGCAACCAGTATGGGAACATGTTCCAGCCACTCCTCATTGCAGCTGAACTGTTTTTTAGCACAGTCAACTGATATCTACAGTTAAAATAACCATTTCTGTTCAAAAAGGAAAATTTCCCCTCTAAGCCCAATCTGCTCACTGCAACACTAGTTATCATAGCTCACTAGTAATAAGTACCTATTTTTGCCTCCCCAGACACAAAAAGCACGGTATGCCCTTCCTAGATCTGTTTTCTGAGTCATTAATACATCTGGACTAGAAGACGAAAGCAAAAACTTGGGCCACAGCTCAACCTAGGCACTCTGTTTAGTTTCATTTAGGGTTTTTCCCTCTATTTACCATCCATTCCAGTATAAAGAGGTGGTGGCTTCACTTTAGCATGTTCCATTCCTGGTTCACACTTCAGATCCCAGCTAGCCTTCCTTGAGAATAAGTAGAAGAATCTTGTGCTTCTGTTCTGGCATTTTTCTTGCCCTCCCAGCTGCAACACACACTGTTGGTTCCCTATTATCTTATGGAAGCCATGCAGGCTAGTTATCTTCCTTTTTAGAGGACTAATGTTATTTATCTAACATTTCTCTCCCCCCATCTGCTGTCATCATCCTTCACTACACTTGTACTTTTCTGTCTTCCTTTCCTTCTTTCCCTTATTTTACTTTTTAAAGTGTAATGCCCACAGATGGGAAAAGATTCACAACACAAGCTGTACTGTAGGCAATGCAGACTCATGCAGTTGATACCCTTGACTGATAGAATGCATCACCAGAGCACATCATCCAAGGACAAGCCAGAAAGTCGCACGCATTGCACGGATAGATAATGAGATAAAAGCAGGTCAGATGTTGGGACTATGATCTGTAACACTTTCTCATCTTAGGGTCACCTTAACCTGCATTGTTCATGGCTCGGCAGCTTCTTTGAAGCACAACCAGAGAGCCTGAGCCCCTTTATGACACAGGAGAAGGCAGCAGCTCTCTGTGTGCAGTGAGTGCTTTCTTACAGCACAGATTATGACAGCTCCATGTATTATTTTTACTACAAAATTTTTATAGCTTCTCTTCCTCACTCTGAACTGACAATAAAAGCCTTGCTCCTCTTCACTGGCCATAGATCAAAGCCAGGACAAATGTTCTTACTTGCTTGTGCTCCTACCAGGCTGCTGGGAGCCATAGAGACCTACAGAGACCCTACACCTGTAGAAAGTCCATGTTGGTGGCCTGGCTGTTGGCACAGCAGTGTCCTGCGTGCCCCATTACTGTCACCTGCCACACTGAAGCATATACAGATTTGATCACATTTAGACATGGAGCAAGAACCCACAGTATCTGGGGATCCCTTGATGTCAAGGTGTTTGGAAATAAAGAACAATAACCAAGTTATTCTTTTCCCACCCAGTCTACAGATTGCTCGATTCCATTCTCTTCGTGCCAAAAAAAGAGAATATACCAGTTTAACCTCTTCTGAGAGAAGGGACAAAACACGAGTTATGAAATGAGCAAAGCCTGAACTTTGTTGAGCCACAGACTAAGTGCTCCAGCTCAATGGTCCCACTGTTTACAGCTACACTTCTGCACAGTTCAGCTCACCTCTTACTTTTTTTTTTTTAAACAGTGAAGCAGCAAAGTCTTGAAGAAGGCCTGTGAACTGATTCCTATAGCAGTACAGCGTAACTTCACTCCTCAGCAAGGCCTGAATTGGCCTTCATCTTGTGACAGGGCACTGGTGCTATGTCTCAGATTTATGGATGCTGTCCCAGCTGCCCCTCTGACATGGCCTCTTTGCTCGCCTGTTCTGCCACCAGCTGGCTTAGGCCACAGTCCTGAGGAACTCCTCACCCAGCAGCACCGTATTTAACAACATTCTGTAGTGGCAGCAAGGAAGCACAGATGCAGTGTGCAACCTACAGCCATACCCTCTGCTTCTGCTCCTCTGCCAGCTGGTAGGGCTAATGAAAAAAAAAAAAAAAAAAAAAAAAAAAAAAAAAAAAAAACAACCCACCAACAGTGTTGTGTATTTATACATAAACAAGGAATACCACACTGCAGTAAGTGAGTGTGGGAAACTTCTAAAGCATATTGAAGAGTATTTCCTGTCACAAGTACTGAGCAAGCCAACTAGGAAAGGTGCTCTCCTAGATCTGTTATTTGAGAAGTGGGACAGCCCTGAGGGAGAGGTGATGGTCCCAGACACAGTGATTATGAAATAGCTGAGCTCAAAATTTCAGCTGTAAGAAGAGAAATGGTCAGCAGAGTAGACACGCTAGACTTTAAGAGAGCGAACATGGAGCTTCTCAAAGAGACTGCTAACCAGCTCCCTTGGGAATCAGGTTAAGAGAGCTGGTCACTTCTCAAGAACCACCTTCTGAACAGGGAACTCCTTGTAGAAGTAGGGCTGAAAGAGAAAATATGATCTCCAGAAGCAAGGTCAGACTTGACAGGGAGAATACAGAGCTGCAGTTTGCACCTGCAGGGAGAAAACCAGAAAAGCCAGAGCTCAGTTCGAGCCAATACTGGCCGCTGTGGTGACAGACAGCAAAGAATGTATGTAATGACATAGGATGTCCATGACTAGTAGAGCAGTGACTTTCCATCTTTGGTTGCTGTAGTAAGAGAACAGTTGTACTGGACACATGTTAGTTAAGAAGTCCACAGGGCATTCATGCCGTAGTACTAAAGGAGTTAGTAGATGTTATAGCTGGACTTCTCTCAACAATTTACCAAACGTCTTGGGAGTCATTGGAGGTCCTGGCTGACTGGAAGCTAAACAGCATTTTGCTCATCCACAGAAAGGACACGATAGACAACTCAGGAAACAACAAACATGTCAGCTTAACCTCAGTCCCTGGAAATGTTACAGAGATTATCCTGGGGGATACTAAAAGCTTTGTTCTCTGTGTGTCTTTTATCAAGCATGGGTTCATGAAACGAAAGTCCTGCTTTAGTAATTTTATCTCCTTCTGTGATAAGGTCACCATCTTGGTGGATAAAGGGCAAGAGGTGGGTGTAATCATTCCGGATTTCGGGGAGGTCATTGATACCATCCCTCACAGCACCCTTCTTGACAAATTGACCAGCAGTGAGATAAATAGGTCCATAATTTCTGGGCAATGAACTGGCTCAACAGTAGCCCTCAAAGGCTTATAGCGTGGGGGGCTACATCTAGTTAGCAGTGTTCCCCAGGCTCTATGCTAGAACCAGTTCTGTTCAACACTGTTATAAATTATCTGGATACAGGACCAGAGTGCTTCCTTAGCAAGTTTACCAATGATACTAAACTGGGATGTGCTGCCGAGATCCTGGAGAGATAAGAGAACTTGGAGAGATCTATATACAATGAAGCATTAGGTAATCATAAATGGTAACAAGTTCCAACAGGGGTAAATGTCAGGGTCTGCACCTGGAACAGTGCAATGCCAGACAAGAGGCATTGGATAACGTCCTTAATCATATGCTTTGACTTTTGGTCAGCCCTGAAGAGGTCAGGCAGCTGAACTTGATCCTTGCAGGTCCCATCTAACTGAATATATTCTAAATGTTGAAATCCTTGGAAATACAGAGCAAAGCAAGTGCAAATCCTCAGCCACAAACACGTGGCAAGTCCTGCTCAAAGTGCCTCTACAAAGTAGGCCTGGGGCTTAGTTCTCAGCTGGCTCACAGGAAAGCATGCCTTTATGTAAGGATCAGAGAATGTGAGACAGGAGGTTAGGTCTTTAAGAACTTCAGGATAACAGCCCTGAAGTTAAATCAGTACTTCCAAGACTGGTATATTGATAGTCACTTCTGTCAAGAAAATTATTTAAGTAAAGTACTGCAATAGAGTCAATTAACCTTTGAGGGACAATGCATACACTGTAGGGGTTCATATAACATTTAGTTACGAGTTTCCCATTTTTTTCAAGTGCTTCCAAAGAGTTAGCCGTACAGGGCAAAGCTGCACAGTCAAGATTACAGAAAGGTACCAAAGGTTAATTCTGCTAAGTACAAGTAGGATAAGTGTACTACACTGCTTTATATGCCCAGAAGTGCTGCCATTAGGGTAAATCATGCTGACTTCAATGTTCCGCCACAGAATGTTGATAAAGGGTCTCAACTCTTTGAGGATCCAACCAGAATAAGCAAGTAGCCTTTAGTTAGTGACTATATTTTTGGGACCCAGCAGTTTTTATTAATAGTCTCTGTCCAGTTTCACTTCTATGCATTCTTAAACAAAGGCTCACATTGAAATACCACCCCTATCTCCTGCTATTCCTTCCACTACTGTTTTCTTCCAGCCTACAAAGAGTTAAGACCTGCTTTTATTTGATTGCCATTACCACCTGAAGTGTTACTTTGGCTTTTGGAGAGCCCAGTTCCATTCCTCAAGCTGTCAGCTAAGCAAACAATTACCCCGCTTCCTCGAATTATTTGGAACAGACTCTGGCAGTTCTATGTGTCAGTGCAGACTATTTTTCTTCTGTAGCAATTAAAAGCTCAACAATTTCTGCAGGAAAAAAAAGAAAATCCCCTAATTAAGTTTCCAGTTCCAACCAAAGAAAGAGGCAAAAAGCACAAGAACAGTGGAATAGTACAGAAGAATACTTTCTCCTTTCTGATAAAATTTGGACAAGTAAAAGTTTGATACCACGGTCTGTTTCTGGAAGCATCTAATTGTCTCTAATATCAACCATTCAATATCATAAAGCCACTAAGTTACTTAATCTCTCAGGCATTTACAAGCAGTTTTAATTTGTTGTTGGTAATTGTTAGGAAACATCAGTTGCTAGTACAAGCCTTCTCCTTTACATAAGTGATAACTTAGCAGTTGCCTTTTAGCTGTACCAACATCCTTCTGTTGATAAATAGCAGCACACAAGAGAGGAACACTTGACCTCTGTGCCTTAACTCTCTCTCCTCTTGCACCAACTGCTTTACACAATTTGAGCTTCGCACTCATTAAAGCATCATCAAATTTTCCATGGACCGGATGGATTGCAGATAACCACTTTCACTTTAAGCTTACATTTCTGCTGGAAAACAGAACTATGAGTTGTCTGATGATGCCTGCCCCGGGCTCCTCCACACGCATCTTCAGTGTGATTCAGCAAAGGAACATTTCATAGCTTCCTCTTCCGAGGGAATAAAGAAGTTGCAGTTCTGCATGTTAAATCTGCATGAACTGCAGTCCAACCCAATTCAGCTGGGGGTTAAACAGGGCAAATAACAGTAGTTATCTAAAGCTGACACTGAGATGCTTCTCCTGTGCAGAAGACAGCTAAAGTTTGGATTTATATTTAACAGCATTCTGGTTTCCACCGAAACTGGAACAAGCCTTCATTTTCTTCTGTCAGATTGGGTAAGAGAGACACACCGCGTCTTGAACACAAGGCATTCATGCTGCCAGATTTAAGCTTTTCTTAATCTCCTCAGAGAAGTAATTATACAGAGGGACCACTTGAACTCCTCTGAAACCACAAGGTCCTTCAGTGGCACACAGCCAAGTTCTATAAAACCTATCACTATAAAAACGAATGTATATGGTGAAGGCTCCTGCTGATACCAACATGAGACACTGGAGAGGCTGGGGGGTAAAAACTGCATGTGCAGCTAGAATTAAAGCCAGCTCCATGCGGGAGGAGTGTAATAAACCATGAAATACTGCCAGCTCCTGCATCCTGTTTGCATCACTGTAGTTTTCCACATGCACACTGACATGCTTAGTTCCAAAACAGTTTACGGCAGCGTTAGAAATTTGTCACTGCCTTGTTTTGTTTGGAGCCGTTAGCTCCTCGCTCTCAGGACTGACACCGCATGCTTGGTGTGGGTTGACAGACATCTCCTAGCACTTTGGTACAGGAATGGAGAAGTTTGGGAGCATCCATTCATGTGGTACCAACTTTCTTCTGGTCATGAAAGGAGATATCTAGTAGATAAATGTGGATTAGAAGCCTTATTTTTCAGGCTGACCATCGGAGCGATGCTGGGCAGATCAAGCTTTGTCTGGAGTCAGAGACTCATCAGTACAGACATCACAAGTAAGGTCTGCTTATGATAGGGCTGATCTATGGCAGTCAGTGCTTCCCAGTGACTTTTTTGCTATGAAGACATCTACAGCTCCAGTTCTCCTCACTGAAGTAAGGCTGAATCACTGTCTTCAAAGAGGCTTAAGAGACCACATAGGCCCCAGTCTACATCAAAACCAAAATAAATCACACTGATGCTTTACAGCCCAACAATCTGGCAGCAGGGTTTGCAGGCTCCTGTGAACATTTCAGTCAGGCTCATTCAAGTGGGAGATATTAACACAGGGTATCTCAGGTTCACGAATCACATCTCTTTTTGAGAGAGATGCCGACATAAACCTCAGGCGCTGCAGTGCAAGCTTTAGGTGAACTGCTGTGGTTACATGAATCACAGTGCTGCATCACCAGCAAAGAACGTGAGTTAACCTCAGCTTCCTGAAGGGCTCCCTAGAATGCCAGTTAGCATATGCAATAGAAGAAAAATACACCCTCCAGAGTCCTGAGCAGCAGTTAGTACTAACCAGTGACAGTAAATGAGTGGCATTCTAGAGGTTTTGGTAAGGGAGCCCAACTAATGACTTTAACCACAGCAGACAGAGACTGCTACGAGCTGAACTGGAGGAGAGCCTGCTGTGACATCGCACCTTCTGGAAGGGATAATTGGATTCTTCTGTTCAGTACAATTCAGCACAATAGCTGGTGCCCAGTACAGTATTTCTGGTGCTCTGAATACAACCTTCACTTTCTCGTTACAGAGATACTGAAACCCTGAGGCATGTCCTCCCCGAGAGGGTTGCACTGTTTAGAGCCCAGGACTTGGTGCTGAAGCACGCACTGCCGTTCTGGAAGCCTGGCTTTGCTGCCAGGGGTTGACTTTTCTTGTTTTGCACAGTGGTCGCTTGCCTGCACAGAGCTGAGCAGCTGCAGTATCCATCAGACTGGTTAACAAATCAAAAGCCACATGTAATATAGCATTTCAAATACCACTCTATTTCTCCTGTTTTAGTTCCTGGAACTGCTAGGCTGCTTTTCTACTTCTAGCTGGCAGTGCCCAGCAAGCCTTCTGTGACCAGGCCTCCTTCTAAATTACATCTGGTATTTAACAAACAGTAGAAAAATGGCTCCAGAACTTCAGTGCATTGGAGGCTAAATAGCCAGACATGCAGCCAACTGTGACAGCTTTGGGAACACAGACTACAACTGTTCCTCCTTGGTAACTGGAAATCTATGCATGGTTCCAGCCTTACCTATTAGGCATGTCCTCAGGGTCAGGAGGTCTCACCTACCTGCGTCTGGGTCTGCCACTGCATTTAGCAGTGCAGCACTAACCCTCCTTTTCAGGAGATACTGTAGAAAGGCAGAATATCACTGATCTAAGGCCTTCCTCTAAGTCAAGCCTCACTAAGACATCTAAAGGAGCCAGCAGACAGAACACTGAAGCAGAGCTCTAAAGCTAGAATTAGGATGGAAGAACCAAGTTTTTGCAAGATGCTTGCAAAAAACAAACAAACAAACACACACACACACACACAAAAAAAAATCTAAGGATTCAGAAGAGAAGTTCTGCATGCACAGAAACCCACCAAAATCCATCTGGGCCTAGATTCATATTTACGAACATACACAGTCACAATTGTATTTTACTTCCCCTATGACTACAGGCTTGCTGCATCTCACTGCTGCATAAGCAGGCTTTCCACCACTATTATAAAACAAATTATCTCATGCATGAACAGCCTTAAATATCAGTTCATGCTCTGAGCCATTCTCCTCTGCTGACATATGTACAGTCCGGTCATTTTGCATTGCAAAAGGAATATTTGCTCCACAAACCACTGATCAGATAAAGCAGTAAATGGATGAGAAAATAACACACACAACATCAGCACTGATAGATTTCCCATTATCCCGCACCCTTTGCCATGGGAACCCCCTGCTTTGCTGCTCAGTGTAAATGCAGGGTTACTGGGCAAGCAAGAGGGCTTCAACATCTCTCTTCATTTCCATCCCAGCCTCACAGAGCATGTGTTTCTCCACCTGGCATAGCTACATAGCTCTTTACCCATTAAGACAGTTATATAAAAAGGAATGAATTTCGACCTGAGCAGAGCTGGCTATCTCAACTAGTAAATATCCATAGAAGCATCATCTACTGACATAAGAATATTATAAATAGAAATATTCCCTATAAGCAGCTTGTGACTAAGCTCACTTTTGAGCTAATAACTTCCCATGGAGATAAACTCGGCAGGAAAGCTTGCAGAGCTATAAATACCCAGAATTCATTAACAGATCTTTTTTGCTGCAAAAATTCTTTTCCGGCCATGCCTCATGACACTGGTGCTCCCAACCCATTCTCGTTTCACAAGCTGCAATTGTTTTACGTCCAGATCCAGCTGCTCTCAGAAATCCACAGGAAGAAAACATTGGGGCAGTTTTGGAGAATAAGACATTATTCCAGTGCCAAAAAAAAAAAAAAAAAAAAAAAAAAAAAAAATACCACAAGGAACATATACTATGTTGTGAACATCTCTTAAGTTTCATACTCTGGAAGTTTTAACATTCTGGTAATCAACCACTGGTCCAGTGAAAAATAATGTGTTTTAAGGACCTATGAATTTGTTCTGTGGGTATTGCGGTAATGAGAATCAAGGATTTATACTCAATTCCTGTATCTGCTCAGCCCAGATCTGTTTCCCCACACTGCTCTGCTGAAATGGATGAATACTGACTGATGGGAACCACTGGAACAGTGCATCCTATGCAGAGATGTGTTTGCTTCCCAGACCTAACCCTACATCAGAGCTGTACACCACTCTTTTATTTTTCAGGAGTTTGTGAAACACAGCGTTGTTTGCAAGAAAACAATCTCTCACTTAAAGGTATTCTCTTGTGCATGTACTGCGATGATCCCTTGAGCAAGAGCTTGTCATGTCTAGTCCAGCTTGAATTCTTTTTGTTACATAGGCACAACCTACAGGAACCCAAGACATTTTATTATGTTGAAAGCCAAAAAGAGGAGATCACTGTGCTTTCACCTAACCGTCTGCGCTGGTTTGGCCTGGGATGGAATTTATTTTCTTCATAACAACTGTATGGTGCTGTGATTTGCATTTGTGAATAAAACAGTGCTGATGTACACCAATGGTTTAGTTGCTGCTGAGTACACATTGACAAATATCCAACTGTTGCCTTGGGTAAGCCTCATGGCTGAATTCCTACTTGCTAGTTCAGAGATACAGGGGCAGCAAGTTAGCCCAGGTGACTTGTACTCAACTTCCAGTAATCCATCCTGTTCACTATGTCCTTTAGTCCTCAGCTGAAGTTAGTAAAGCCTCATTACCCAAATACTGAATTTACTGAAAGTCAGCTACCAATAGCCCTTTGATTCAGTTACAGTGCCTAACTCCAGCTGCTGGCAACTTTTCTACATTAAATTCAGTATTGCTATGCCTTTCAGACACTCAAGATTTCACTTCACAAGTCACGCTTGGCACCAAGGATAAGAGGATTTACAAATATTTCTTGGTGAAGGTTTAACAAAAGCTTCAACTCTACCCATCACTAATAAGGTTTTTGAGAACTGTATTTCAGGAGTTAGAAGCAGCTTTTGAATTATCTTTTTTACAGTATAAATTTAATGAAAGCCCAAAACGTCCCCACTTATTTCACTACAGAGGACTTCATTTACATTCCATTTAGCTGAATCATCTCCAAGCCTTCCGCCCACACCGGGCATGCAGCCTACACAATTTACATGTGTGTTGGTAAAAGGTGAAAAAACACTTTGCCAGACAAGTTTCCTAATTCATTTCTCATAATAAAATTGGGCACATGGGGAAGAGATTATGACATACTGAAGGTAAAAAGACACGTTTAGAACTACATCTCATGAAGACCAAGCTAAATGTAGTCAAACCATGCTTTTGCTGTGGTATTTTTTCTTGGAAAAATGAGCATCTTTACTCATTATAGTTTTTCAATTGAATACAGAACCACTTTGCAAAAATGATCATCTAACTGCATGCATTTATGCATTTAATTCTTTTCCACTGACTATCATTCCAACAGGGCAATGGTTACTTGTTGCAGTTTTCCTACCTAATTGAAGCACCTGATTTGCAAGTTGAAAGCATACAGAGCTGTGTATATCTCAGACCCCAATATTAAAGATGCAGTAGTTGTCTCCAAGTCCTGTGCTGCAAAAGGCCCTCAGTGATCGTATGGAAGCAGTTGTCTGATAGCACAAGTGAAATCAAGCAGTTCACGTTATTTATTTCTGGCCTCTGACTATATTCCATCAATGCCTACTGTTTGAGGATTAGGGGATGAGTTTATCTGTAAGATAAAAAAAATGACATTTCATTTTACCTGCAGTAGTTGTCGTACAAGTACCTAAAGCCAATGGCTTTAACAGCTGCTAGATATCCAAGACACAAATGAATTCACTGTTAGGTTCCAAAGAACAACATCTTTTTTTCCAGCAAGATATCTGAGGATATAACAAGGGATTTGTTTACAGCAATCCAACTCAAAGCTGACAATTTGCATGTTACCTGCTTTGCATTTGTATCTGCTGCTGGGTAAATAAGCATTTCCAGAGCTCTGCCCACACTAGTTCTCTGAAGGGTTAAACACATTACTCTTCATCCTAACCAACCCCCTCCTTTCCACATTATTTCTTCCACCTGCAGTCTATTCACAGCCTACAGTGATTCTGCATGCCATGTCTAGGCTGGTACCATTCTTTGGCATGTAGAGTCACTTAACTCACCATCTATGTTCAAGAACCCTGATTTCATTAACACAAAACCGTACTGCAAGAGAGGCACTGGGGCAAGGTAGACAGTACCAATGGAGGCAAGTACTCTTTAGAAAGCAAATTCTGTTACCAACTCAGGTTCTTCACTTCCAAGTCTACAGACTTAAAGGGATTTGTAGCTAAGCGCTGGCAACTAAGTTTCCAAAGCAGACAGATCTACTTAGCATTTTATACTTCTGGTTAGTTTCATCTTGCTACTCCAGCGTCTATCCGTCATCTCAAAAGAAACAGAAAGGTCAGACCCATCTGCTTCTGGTGATCCTTTTCTTGTCTCTTAAAAGGGAAGGAGGGAATGTTCAAGTTGCCCCATGCTGTTCTACCCGTTGTGTACCCCCCCTCTTGTAACATTCCCACTTGCTTCAGTTTCACACTTCTCCTCTTGTTCTCCTTGGTGTTGTCCTATGCTCGCGGGCACTTTCACAGCTGAGTGGTGTCTACACTGAAGTGGCTCACTGCTCTCACCTGCTGCACAGCATCTCTTCCACAGTCTCCTGCAATTACAGAAGACTAAGTAGCAAGTCAAACAGCTGTGCTACAGAAGGAAGTTCTGGATACCCGATAATGTTAAAGAATAGTATCTGTCATATTCTGAAAATCTACTGCATGGGTTGCCAAGAAGCAGCAATGCAGCCAGCACCCAGTTCACCCCCATTCTCAGATCTACCTCCCTAAACCACTGTTGTTTTAAGGAGGACTGAATAAAAAGAAAAAGAAAAATCAAGCTCAGGTCAGCAAACAAATGGTCTAGAATAGTCTGTCCAATTGGATTCCATTTCAACTAAAGAAAGTGTTGCACCACTGTTCATTCTTCAGATAATCATCAGAAAATTCATGTCAACCACTGCAAAGCAGATTGTTTTGGAACAGTGCTGCTATAAAGGAAATATGTATATACTTGAAATCTTCATAGCTCGTTTTTTGAAACTCCAAACTTCTACCACAGAGCTGGAAGTAGTGATACAGCTGAGCTGACAAGGGTAGCAGCCCACTGCACCATTATACAAACAGAGAGTAGATGAAGTGAGCTAATTTAAAGCCATACCAGCTGCAGCACACTCCAGGTGAAGTCTTTAAAGATATGTCTAGAGGTTTTATTCTCACTTCAAAGTAAGAAGCATATCCAGAGGAAAATCTGGCAGGAGAATAGGCCAGACTTTTAGAGACCACCAAGGATCTTAGTGACCATCAAGGATATATTCCTGAATCTGGACTAGAAACACATGTTTGTCACACATTACTTTGCACCCTATTCTTAACACACAACTGAATGAACCTCTTGTCATGTCAAGTGAGGAAATAAAACAACTTATGGTTAACAGCTCTTATAAATATCTTCCATCTTCCCAAATTAACAACCATTGCACTAAAGAGCCTCAAGAGTCAGCTGTGAGCTACAGTTCAAAGCATCCCCCAGGTTGTGTATCAAGACCTTCCACCCCCCCGGTCTGGGAAACCCTCTCAGTTCAGGGCTTGCTCTCCAGACCACTCCTTATTTACAAGTAACCAATGCCTCGTGGAGAGGTTACTAAAGGCCATCTGTCTAAAGAATTCTTGTTTATATTCCTCTCGCTTTATCCTTAGGAAAAAAACAGTTGCATAAAAGCAGAGGTATTTAAAGCCTGACCCATCTTCCATCATCCCGCTGGAAGCTATAATCTGTCCGTGCTATCTCAACTGATATTTATGTAACTGATTACGTTGTCCAAACAAGGGATTATGATCCTGATTTGGGGGATAAGCAGCATGAACGGAGGATGTCTGAACAGATAAGCTATTTTTTTTATTCTTCAAGTAAGATTCCTTGAACAAAAGGGGAAGAGAAGCAATGTGCCTTACATAAAGGGCAGTTGTTTCCAAATGGAACATTTCATGTTTTTCCATTAAGTATGAGCTGCTCTAGCTGTTACAGAATATTTTATTGACAGGTTTGTTAATGCGAAGCCCAGTTCCAGCACTGACTGCATGAGGAAAATAAGGCTAACACAAGCCACCCTTTTGTCTTTTGATTTTCTCCTTTCACATACATAGGATGAATCAGAATATTATCTTCTAGTTGTTATGAATATTGGATGAATATTCCTGTGTCTCTCACATAAAAGACAATTCCTCACACTAGCTTCTCCATTTCTTCACCCAAATTAAGGGCAGGATGTGCCAGACTTGGCTTCCTGGGCACTGACCCAAGAAATACATTTGGTCCATGACATAACCTTTGTCACACAGCTTTAGAGTCTTTAGAAGACCAGACAGAATCAGGAAAACAACTGCACAATGCGTCCCACAGGATAATTAAGATAAAAGATTAACAAGCTCTGGACATTTTACCTTAGGGTCTGGCCAACTGAAGAGAGCTATCACCATCCATGGAATGTTTTAAACCATTCATTGCAAGTGAGGACAAGCTGTGCTGTTCAGATAGCCAAGAACACCAAGTTACTTTGGGATGCACAACCCAAGCAAGTTGTCTGCTTATTTGCAGTGTGCCAGGCCTATGAGGACATTAAGAAGGATTATACAGCTCTGCCCGAGGCCCAGCTTTCCCATTCTATCAAGTTGCAGAGTTTCAGCTCAAGAAACCCAAACCAAGAGCAAAGGTTACTAAGCAAAGGTTGCTAAGCTCTTAGACTACTCTTTGTTTTTTCTTTTATTTATCTGGCCCATCCTTGCCCTGTCCAGACAGGAAAAATACACCTTTTCACCCCTTTCTGTAAACATACTTCTAAAGCTGGATTGTGGACTGCATTATATTTTGAAGTGTGAAAGAAGCTACTACAGAAAAGTAATTAAGAAGCCCTGTTGAAACAGATAAGAAGGAAATTGAATGCCACAGTTTAACAGATTTTTAAAAGGTCTTTCTGAACACAGATGGAACACAAGATTATTTGAGAGCAATATTTGATCTCAGGTTTAGACGGTAACAGAATGCTGAGAAAGGTTAGATTCCATTTACCTTTTATACATGGGGTGGCTTAATGCCAGTGGGCAGCCAACCTTCACCACACCACACTCTCACTTCCCATCCTCAAAAGGATGAGGAGAAAATAGAATGAAAAAAACTCATAGATTAAGAATAGGGAAATCACTCACCAATTGCCATTATGAGGCAACAGACTCAGCACGGGGAAATTAATGTAATTTATTGCCTATTACTACCAGACTAGAGCAGCGAGAACTAAAAGCAGACCGGAACACCTTCACACCACCCACCAGCAAAAAAGACTTGTTACTAAAGCTGATTAAGCAGTTTCCTGGGAAAGAAAGGTCATGAAAAGTCTAGTTTTTCAGAGATTGCATCAGAAGATACAAAAATAAATGTATCATGAACAACTGCCAGAAATTCATTGTTAATGATCCATGTTTAAGCTGTGGTTTTCTGCAGATCCACCTACAAGGGTAGTTATAAATACATTTGAAATCTGCAGAGCATTAACAGAGGTACTAAACAACTGAGATGGCAGTCTTACAAATTTTGTTTCAAGACTTTGACTACTTGAGGACTTCCTAATACGACCAATTCAAAGCACGAACACGTGAACCACTATTCATAATTCTGAGCCTGATGGACAAAGTTTTTTTGCTCATACTCTAAGGCCAAATAAGGTTTGAACTCCAAGTACACAAAAGTTGCAGAACAGATTTGCCAGATATGGCCATCTTAAGTTTCCAATCTGGCCAGCCACAGCAGGAGAGCAGGAAAGTGAGAAGTATCCTGAGAGCATCACAACTGGGACTGAGAACCAGCCTGAGGTGTCCAATTACTTCACCCACACTAGCACACCATGTTTGCAGAGGCAGTTGTGGTCCAGCACATGGACACACCAGGTTATGAACTGCATGCCTTATGCATCTACATGACCAGATGCATGTATCACAGCAACAGCATAAGGGCAGTTGGAAAAAGCATTGTCAGGAGGAGCTAAGAGCAACATCCCACAGGCTCAGAGGGATCATCTCCCATCCAGAAGGCAACAGGAAGGAGTGGGCAGAGGAATTTCTTTGCAGTGACCGACTACACTGAACTACTTATTGTGGATATACTTTCCAAGCCCATAAACTGAGGCTGCACCTCCTGCAGCTCAGCTCCACAGGTCTAAGAAGCCAAGAATCACAAGTTATCATAAATACTGCTGATTTCTTATAACAATTTGTATTAAATAACTGTCACACCTGAATACTGCAGCCTTTTAAGTAACAATCAATCAAATCAAACTGATGTTTCTAGCATACTTTTATTTTCCTATGAAGATGGACAGTATAATTCTTTTTAATTAAGTCTCAAGAGAAAAGCTAGTAAGGAACTCCAACAGCAGCTGAAGAGTAGCACTGCTATTCCGAATCTGAAAATCATCTATCATGCTGTTCCTTGGTGTAAAATATTATGCTTAGACACATCTGAAGTCAAATTTCCTAATGGAGACAACATAAAACGCTGTGGGTGTTCAGAGAGAATTTTTTTCAGTCTATTCAGTGTTGTTTGGTTATTCTTAAAGTTCCAGTAACACATTTTATTTTGTCCTATGTGTCTGAATCCTAATTGTGATTCAGTTCCCAACTGATATTACAGTTGACATTGGCATTGTAGACTTGGTATGGTTCAAAAAGCAAACTGCAAAGAACTAGGAACCATAAAGGAAAAGTTTTTATTATTATCTTGCAATGCTGGAACCCATGTTAATTAGCAAAGATTGAATTCAAATTATAATTAGCAGAGAGCTTCTTGATGGGAGATGATGAGGAAAAATGGCCTAGGGAAGCTGAGTTGCTGTATTTCCTCTAAGGCGGACGCTTAAGTGTTCTGTTCCATCTTCCTTGATGAAATTTGCCTTTTTAATGAACATGGTACAAATCAGTGGGCCATCTCTACTTTGGCCTTTCTAGTCCACATCTTACATACCATTTTCTCTGCAAGTGGCA
The DNA here is from genome assembly GCF_016699485.2 of Gallus gallus. NCBI lineage: Eukaryota > Metazoa > Chordata > Aves > Galliformes > Phasianidae > Gallus > Gallus gallus. Next base: position 5,577,275 of record NC_052538.1, on the reverse strand, counting down.
GAATGTGCTGTATAGTACAAGTACCAACAAGCAGCTCTCTCCAGCATACACTAGACTTTGAACAAAGTCAACATGAAATCACTTGAAGTAGGTCCCCAGCACAGTAGCAACAGGAGTCACATCACTATCAAAAAATAAGTGCACACAAACATACACCTATATACACATAGAGGAATCCCAGCAGAGAAAGTAATTTTCAACACAAGAAAGAAATTACTAGATAAGCTCAAACATTACTTCCATCTTCAACTCCGTAAAAGGACTGTGGAAAGCAATTAAGTGCTGTCGAATAGTACAGCACTCCTACATCAAGCGCCTTCTGGATAGTTGCTTTCTTGCCTTGACAGTTGTGTGTGGCTGTATGTCATGCTTGCTCTTCATTGTCTTGGACAGTAAATTTAAAACTGCAGGAAGTCAGCTCACTGATAAAAGTTGTGACTGCTCTTCTTGCTGCTAGCTTCTGGTGTGACATCTAGTATCATCTCACACTCAAGGCTACTGTTTGACCAGTAAATAACTTGTGTTATCAGTAAATATGCAGTGAGCAAATAACACAGCTGATAGGTAACATATGGCACTCTCCCCACACATGCTATTCTCTCACTCCTCCCAACCCATATAAATGATGCAGACAATGCAGAACACATTGTGTTATACAGTCTGCCAGCACCTACCCAGGTTTTGCCTGAACCTAAACCCAAAGTTGTGTGGCTTCTTTCACAGCACAGCTACATAGCAACAACGATGATAGCTGCAAAATGCCACACCCAGAACTTCTTAGAACTCACTGACTTCCGACATTAAGGAAAACCTATAATATAAAACCTAGATTAGTGTTGCCTTCCCCTAATCAATATTAGCCTTGTTAGGGTGTAGCATTCTGTGCCAGTGTAGTCGACTAATTACATAGCTCAGAGGTAGACACCCCTGGACAGAAGGAAGAATATTCCTTAATGCCATCCTAGTGTGAGGGTTACCTAACAAACATATGCCTGAAGAGTTAAAGATATAAAGCGACTTATCTCTGCCTCAAGCCCTCTCTACAGTGCCTAAAGCTTAGCTATCAGTGCTCAGAGCAGTACTGTGATAACGCCTTCCAAAAAGTGATATGGAACTGTAAGGAACCAGATGCAGCAGACTCAGGGAACTACAATGCATTTGACTTCATACATTGGAGCCATCAGTTACAGTAATTACTGATCAGTAGTTTCCACCATTGATTGAAGACAAGAGCCTCACTGCTGTTACCACACATCCATTTCAGTTTTCTTCTGAAGCCTTTTCCTGTTTCATTTTCCACATGCTGTAGTTAGTCTTCTAGTTAGGTCATTTCTGAGAAATCAGCCTGCACCTTCTCTTATATTAGGAAGATGTGGTTGTTTTGCCTGAATATCAGAGGGCAAGCTTCTCCTCTGCCCATGGAAGTGAAAGCACAACTGAGCACAGAGCTTAAATCCTCCTGACAGCCATATGGTTGTGGGAAGTGAGTTAGAAGCATTTCAAGAGCACTGAAGAGATAGCACAGGCAAGGCTGTCAGCTGGGATGGTTCCATTCAGAGAAGATTCATTGATTCTAAGATGATGTCAGGGGAAAGAAAGCTGGAAAAGGAAGAGTTTTGTGCTCAGATTCCTTAGTGCACCAAAACTCAGTACCAGTCCATTTTGTTCAGTGTCTTTTTAATACAGTAAAAAACAGCAGCCAAATGAAGTTGTGACTACATAGCTGGTAACTGTGAAATACTTCCAGCACTCAGACTGAAGTTGACGTGCCCACTGCAAACAAAGTTTGTTAGAGATAGGTACTGCCAAAACACAGAAAAGGCAACTTCAGTTGGGCAGACTGGCCAACCAATGTGGATAACAGATGTGCTCTTTAAACACAGACATTTCTCAGATAGTTTTGAGCATTTCAGACACCCTTAGTAGTTTCACTTACTAATCCCTCTTAAAAGGAAAGGAAACTAGCAATGCAGTTATGAGACAGGCCTGCCAGCCAGATTTAAGCTATGCATCCACCATAGCATTCCTCCACAGAAGATTAGATTCTCTGCTCACATCTCACTCAAGTATCTTTATGGGAGATTAAGTTGTTTCCTGACTAATAAACATTACTTCACTTAATGTAAGTGAACTCCTGTAAGCCAGGGCAGACTCCTACTTGGAATAGTCCCTACCCATTGATTATGAAAATGAATGTAAGAAATTAATTTCTTGGGTGCCCCCAAGCAAGAGAATTCCCAATGCCAAAAGCATAAAGCTCCACTACAAGTCAGCCTTTCCAAAACACAGCTATTAGTTAATAATAGTTAATAGTCATTATTATAGCATAGTTAATAAACAGTTCAGGGAATACAGCAAGAACACAAAACTCTAAAGTGCAAGCTAGGCTCACTGAAAATAGTGGAAACAAGTGATAGGGGCAGAGGCTGAAGAAATGCATGGCTGAATATCAAGTAATAACATGTTAACACCCACAAGTGAGGTCAGCTGGCATCTCAAATGAAAGATCCTTAGTGTGGAGCCCATGCAAGGAAATGGACAGAAAGTTTCAATGAAACATATACAGAACAGATTACACAACAAGCTTTTCAACTCAGCATGTCGTTTCATTTAGGTCAGGCTGCTGCATACTTGTGCCTGTATTGCACTACGGAAATAACAAAGGTTGTGTTTAGGATTACTTTCTCTGTACTCAAGTATTAGTTTTCTTTTTGTGTAAGGATAGTGAAGTGTTTTTACTAGAATACTAGAAAAAACTTTCTGGTTGAGTATGAAATCTGATCTACTAATTTGCAGCGCATCATATCCAGTGACATCTTCCAATTTGATGCTTCAGCAAGACAAGCTGTCTCTTACACCAACTCCGCATTCAACCATCATTTATGCTAATACTGGCAGAGTCTGTCAGGGGCAGAAACTAAGACCTAAATAGGATTGTTGCCTTCACTAGCTGTAAGCAGGGCATCAAAGCAATAGACATAAGGCATGGCAAAACATATTGGTGAAGTCTGGTGTTTGCTCTCACACCTACAAAACACTTCATGCACCAGATTGGAGAAGACTGACACAAATAGTGGAACTGGGAGGGAAAAGAGCAAGACAGTTGCACAGCTATGAGAATATGCTCATGTTTATGCTGTCACCCCAAATGCAGTATGTGTATACCTTAATGTTGGGTGTCACATTTTTCTGAACTCTCCTTCTGTTTTGTTTTCAAGTTTTAAGTCCTAGAACATTTATATTAACAGAAGTAGAATCTGTGCTTAGAGCTGCCATTCTAACAAATACATTCAAGGGATTCATTGTGCTTTTACTTGTTACCTTTCTATGTGATGCATCACTTTAGAAACACACCAAGCCTGTTATAATCTTGGACATTTTTAACTTTTGTCAAATGACACAACCCTGTAAAACCTTCAAGCAGGTTGGTTGTAGAAACCTTAACTACAAGACAAACTGGGAAGACCACACCCATGCTGAAAGATGAGCTAGAACATCTCACAATTGGTGCCATGAGAATATCTTAGCATTTGTCTAGCTGTCCAGATAGCTGGAAAAAAAAAAACAAGATAAGCTATTTACATGCAGTAAACCTTCTGGTCATCCTTCTTTCATTTTGCCTTCCTGTGCCAGATAATAATGACTTGGGTGCTGGATAAATTTTAACTTCTGTATTATCACACTACTTTGAGTGTTCAGCTTCCATAAATGCTAGCATAATGAAACCTTTAACATCCCTGCAATACAGTTAAAGCTACTTAGGAGCTGCATTAAGGGCTCAGTGGCTCAATCTGGCCTGCATATCTGAGACAGCGAGGTGACAGGGACATGCAACTAGATCTATTAATTACTGACTAGGTTGCTGCTCACCTGATGCTGTGCTCATTTAGAAGTCACTGGAAGCTCCAGCTGAAGCATGGAGGACCCATCTAACCTTACAAGGTAAAGGTGACTTAATTTCTAGGCCATCTTCTAAAAAGAATGTACCATTCTTACATTCTAGTCAGTCTCTTGCAAACCTGTGCTACTACATATCACACTTTTTGTCCAAGTAAAAAGTGGCTGATTGTATTTATGAACGTCAATTTACTGCATTCATTTACCTGGTTCAGATCATCTTTAGCAGTCCCAGTCAGGAAGAGCAAGGTAATTAGGAAGCAGAAGCCCAGTTCTTAGAGAAAAAGCAACTATGCTTCTCTGAAGGACAGCATCTAATTAAACTCCTACAGAGATCTGCATTCACAACTTACAGGTTCCTCAGGGACCTTTCTCAGAAGCAGGTTACTAAACAGAGGCATGCTCTCAGTGAGACAGCGAGAGCTGATTACTGTTTCTCCTCAGTTTGTTCTTTCCTGGACAGCACTAAACCTGCACTGAACCCACTACCTTTCTCATGTCTAGTATCAGGCAGTCTCATTCAATAAGATGCCTAATAAGATTATGCACAAAAGCTGCATGCCACTCTTTCCACATTCAGGGCATTATCATTTAGCTAAGGAGCAGGTTACAGTACCTTCTAGGCAAGCAACTGCATGATTTGGATAGCAGAGTCCAGATAGGCACGATCTCTGCTCCAGCAGCCCACGGCATGTTAAGGATTGCCATCAGCCATAACATACAGGGGAAATCCTTGCTATGTAGGACCAAACCACATTACTCACACTAAATCACATTCAGAGATTGACAGAAATAGGCATCCGTTCAGAAAGGGGCTTTCAGTGGATTCCAGTTAAAAGAAACATTGCATCCCCTGAAACCCTCAGACAGATTTCTCTACAGAGACAAAGTCATCCAGCAAATGAAAAGGATGACTGATACTGACTTCCAATCCAACGTATTAAATATGTTCAGTTCAGAGACTTAAATCTGCTTTATTCTATCCATTCACCCCTCCAGCAGACAAGGTCAGTCAAATGTTTCTGTATGCTTAATCAGCCTCGATGAGTTTATCAGGGCATTACTAAGTATACACATTTTTGTACAGTGCATATTTCTCCTTGCACAGGGCTATACTGCCACCCCCTTCTTCTCCGATGTCTGTCTGCAGAAAATGAGCATGTCCTCTTCACTAGTGATGGCAAGCTGCATCTTGCTAGGTTTTAAATAGGCATGACTGCCATTCCCTCAGCCAACCCATCTTACTTAATACCCAACCTAACACCGACACCAAGAAAGAGTTACCGCTTTTAACCTTTAGATGTGCTCTCAAGACTATATCATTGCATCACCATCCACCCCATGCCAGGCCACAGAAAAGGTCACTGTTTCTAATATCCAATTTCATTGATGCCAAAAGCAGTTGCCTAGGGAAGAACACAAAGAAATTACATCATGACTCCCCCAGTCACATACAGTTTCAGCTCAGATATGGTTTTCTGTATTTAGTAACTTACATAAGTCCCAACTTAGAAAAAACAAAAACTCATATTGAAGTACATTAACAGCTTCATTCATTGAGAAACTTCTCTTCCTGTCTTAAGCTGCAGTACCCAAATGCACATGCACAATGATTTATGCAAAGCAGTATGATGCTCCATTCAATTCCTTTTTTGCCTCATTGCCAGAGAGCTAGTGTTTCCATAGAACCAACCACAAGCTCAATTCAGAATGCTAAATCATCTGAATTGAGCTCATTGCACATGAAAATTAAGAGTGAGTAAAGGCAGAAGGTAACCACACTGCATAGCTTTGTCTGCTGTCCTGTTCATGCAGGATGGTTGCAGACCTGGTTCTTCAGCTGTTAACCTCAGTTCTCACTCCCCCAATCTCATAAGTGACTGGAAGCAAGCTAGAAAAATATAGTGACAAACTTCACTAGCAAAACCACAAATTTACCACACTGGCTTCTTTGTTTACATGCACCAAGAATGTTGGACAGGGAAGAACATCAAGCCAGATTTGAAAAATGGAATAACCTCTGCAATAGAACCTGGCACCTATACACTGAGGCCAAAGTCATCAGCTCTGTGGTCAACACTGTGCCAATTGAGCTCAAAACATACATGAAGGCTCCTGGCATGGGTGGCTGCCAAATGCCTTCAGTATCAACCAGTGCCATCAAGGCCTAAACAGCAGTACAGTTGTCAGGGATGGGAACAGGATAATGCCTGAACTAAAACCAGTGAGAACCTGCTCCAGCTGAGGTTCTGCTATACTTAGCAAGAGCTTTGTGTGATAAAGCTTGGTATTCTCCATATCTGCTCTTTCCAGGTGTAAAATTATGTCCTCACAACAGTCTTTCTTGCAATAAAATATACCCATAAGAAACATCAAAGCATGTGGAACTCCAAAATGACTTATCCAAGTAATTCTTTCTTTTTTGGTCTTTGCAAGGATGTTTATCATTAGAAAGCAGGAAGCATTTGCCCCAAAGCTCATGTAAAGTACAGGGATGCTTTCTTTCAGTTGAGTCAAGTGTAAACCCTATTTCAGGGGAATAAGTATTCTCTTGGAAGAGCTCATAAGCTCCTCTAGAAGTCACCCCATCACCTTTTAACACACTTATACTCTTTATTCCAAAGAAATAAATGCTGAAGTGAATGTCACTGCCAGAACTCTACAGAAGGCAGCCCAGTGACTAGACACACTAGTGAAGCTTGTACCAGGACTGATCATGCTGAAGCACACAGTGACAGCTGACATCCCTTACTTCAAACAGGAGTTAAAGCCACACAGGGAGTTGGACAAGACACAAAAGCTGCTCTTCTATCATGTGCATTATGGCTACTCATTACAACTGCACAGTTGATTAATCTGCAGTCTCAGATATCTGACAAACTCATAGTTTTGTTAAAGCTCATTGGGTCCTGGATAAAAGCAAGACTAAGAGTTGGTCATTACTTTAACATCAGCCTCAACTTTAGTCACAGAAAACCTCACACAGTCTGTTAAGGCCAGTAACCTCTACCAGCAGAATTAACTTCAGGGTGAACAGGTCATGCATATGGTATTCTGCAGCATACGGCAATACACAGTATTTCATCTCTTCTTACATTGTTCTCGTTACCAACTGTGCTTTTGTCATTGCTGGGGTGATTTTCTCTACAACAATGCCATGTCTCTATTGCTATTACACACATACTTTGAAGCAGCTGAGAGCAGCTTACAGCACTTCCGGCTGGTTTACAGTTCATTCTTTCACGTTATGTTGATTTATAACACCCAAGTACCACAGTTTGAATGTTGAGCCCTTCATACACCTTCAAAAAGCATTTGATTAACTATTAACTGGTAGAAGTTGGAAGCAAGCCTGTTGGTATTTCCCCTTGGAGAGCACTCCAGATTGTTTCATGCCTTATATTGCCCATACCACATGTTTCAATACAGATCAAATATGATAGGTGTTATTAAAAGTACACCTGCAAACTACATTGTACAGCATTAAGTCAGGTGCACTTTAAAACACTTCATAAGCATTTCAGTATTTCCTTTCAACACAGGGAGCAACAGCTATTTGCTTACTGTCACTCAGCTGTCCCACAACAGAAACCAACCTGCCCTCCAAAGGTAAACATCATCCAGAGCTCTGTGCAAGGGACCACAACAGTTCAGACTTCTTTCCCAGCACACTTGTGCCAGGTGATCCATGATACATGCACTACAATTGAAGATTCATAGCGACCAGAATGCTGCCATGTTTTGTTTTTTTTTTTTTAAACGGGCCAAGCATTTTCCTTACAGAGCCAGAACAGATCCATGTATTACACAGCTGTCACTGTTTTGTGAGTGATTCCCAGAAATATCTAAACAGAATCAGAATTCTGGATCAAATTTTGAACGTCTCTCCAGACCTGGTAGAGTCTCAACCAAAAAGCAGTTACACACAGCCTCACGTTACCAGTTACCACAATTAGCCACTCAAGATCCCAAACAGTACCACACTTCCAAGTTGATTCTAATTTTGCTTATAAGGTCAGAGGCAGTAGGGATTCCCCTCCTGCAACACAATGAAAAAATGCCTTTGAAAGGTTTCTAAGCAGACTGTTTAGCGGAACCAGGAACACTATTTTATCTTAGTTTTGGTTACTCCAACAGGGGAAGCTTCAAGTCACTCTAAGATTACGCACTCCTGTAAATGCCTCAGAGGGAATTCCTTTCTGGGAAGTGGCTCCCCACTTCCCTTTATTTCTTCACAATGCTGCAGTTTTGAAGTTGTTTTGCTCTGCTCTGTCTCCCCCAGCTATTTCCCCATTTCCATTCAGAGGCATGTTTCACATAACTGAAGGGGTTGGAAGGGACTTTTCAGTACCTTTTCAAAATAATTAAGATGCAGAGTTGGTGCATCATGCTTTCTTCTTGAGATTAGGCACCTAAAAATTTAAGAATGTACTGCTATGAGTTCTGTAACAGATGACAAATCCCAGCAACAAACCTACGGATAATACTCATGCAGGAACAGTTGATTTAGTCAAAGAATCCAGAATACTGTGCATATGTAATCTCCACTGAGGATGTACTCTTCATTTTCCTTCACCTTAGTAGACCTTGACATCTTGCAGATATCCTTGGTGAGCAACCATACTCCTGGAGCAGTAACTCAAAAACTAGTGTATTTGCAGTACAGCATGCCCCCTAGGCTTTATCAGCTGTAAGAGGACTGGGTTCCCAATCCCATCTTCTAGTCTTAAGAACTAGAAGAACTACTGCAATATTTAATTTCATATTTAAGAGGACTTTATCCCAGATCCCTTACGTATAGCTTAACACTACAGTCATCTCTAGAAAAAATATTGGCTCAGGGAATACCTAGAGGTCCACTGCAACTTTTAAAATCAAATACTGATTAGATAAATTCAAGTAAGTGTTTACAGTTCTTAAGACAGTACACTTGAAGCTATTAGTGGACACAAGAGATATTTTTCACTTTAAAGTTTTATGCTGTCTGATTTGACTTCGAGCCTTTCTGACCCAGAACTTGCAGCCTTGTCAGGAGCTTTGAGGAGCCTGCAGTGATAGCTTCAAACACATCCTATGCAGGTCATCAGAATTCAACTGAAATCATCACATCACAGTCCTTGGGCTACCTGTAACAGTCGAGATGACTGAAAAAAGTAACAACCTGCAACATACTTCTGTCTTACTTCATCCCATCTACTGTTCTGAGAACTACTGCCAGAACTCCACTGGTTTTCAGCCCTTAAGATCTGAGTCAGTAGAAGCCTGATGCATTCTACTTTGAAAGTAATGCCATTTCTAAGCAAATGGCATAGACATGTCTGCTCCCAAGCCCCTCACCTGCAAAATACAACTCCACTATGTCAGTAGTTTCCCAAAGTCAGTTGAGCTTGAAGAGTCTACATTTGATCTTTCATTTCAAAGTAGTAGCACAAATTAAAACTGTAGACAAGATAAAGCTAAGAAAGCCAGGAAAAGATACAGCCAGGATTTTTTTTTTTAAAGAAATATCAAAAAAGACTTTACATCACATGGGAATAGGCTGAAGGCATTGGAAGCACAGGAAGCATTCTTCTCAGTCTCCCTGGAGACTAGGATCCAGGCAGAAGGAGAACAGATGAGTTAAATGAATGGCTGCATGAATGGTGTTACACCCAGGACTTTGGCTTCTACGATCTAGAACACAACTCTGATAAACCAGGAAGGCTGACACAGGATGAGACACAACTAAGTAAGAGTATACTGGGCAGCAAGCTGGCAGGGCTCATCACCCGGACTTTAAAGTAGATTTGGTGGGGTAAGGGAACATACTGCCAAGAAATAGAGAAGAGTCAGGGAACACTGTTGCTTTAGGAAAGCTTCAGATTTCTCCCAGAGGTTTTTGTGAGCTCCTCCAAGAATACAGCAAGGCTGAGAACCCAAATGAAGTGCTTCTACACCAATGCACGCAGCATGGGAAGTAAGTAGAAGGAACTGGAAACTGTGGTGCACTTGGAAAACTATGACCTTACTGCTATCACACAAACATGGTGGGATGACTCACGTAACTGGAACACCATGATTGAAGACTAGGAGCTATTTAGAAGAGACAGGCAAGGCAGGAGGGGTGAGGGAGTTGCTCTCTATGTTAGGAAGCGGGTAGACTGCAAGGAGCTGCCTCTAAGAAACAATTGTGAAAGGCTAGGAGCCTATAGGTTAAAATTAGGAACTGGACCAATAAAGGACATCTGGCAGTCTGAGTCTACTACCGTCTACCTGATCAAGGGATCCTATCAATAAGCTTCAGCTACAAGAAGAGTCACAATCAGGTTCTCATCCCAGTGGGAGATTCTAACCACCCATATACCCCTCCTGGGAAAGCAAGAACACCATCTGCAAGCAATCTAGAAGACTCCTGGATTCCACTGACAACAACTTCCTGATTCAGCTGGTCAACAGACCCACCACACTGAAGATTTGCTGGACGTGGCTCTCACCAACATGGAGACGATCACAGAAAAAGTTAAGATTGGAGGCAGCCTAGGCTGCAGTAGCACCTTGGTTGAGTTTGGGATCTCAAGGAACATAGAAATAGCCTAAATAGCCTATCAAAGAATACTGTTAGCACCATGCTGTTTAAGGAATTCATGCTGTTTAAGGAATCGGTGAATGAGATTCCCCAGGAAACTGCCCTCATAGAAGAAGGAACTGAACAGAGCTAGGAATGCTCTAAGGATACCTTTCTGAAAGCACAAGAGTTCTCCATCCCCCAGTATAAGAAAACAGACAGATAAAGCAGGAAACTACTACAGCTGATTAAGAATCTGCTGGTTAAGCTAAGGGAAGAAAAAGAAAAGCATAAACATGGGAAGCAAGGATGGGTGGTCTAGAAAGAACACTGGGATACTGTCAGGGTGGGCAGAGATAGGATCAAGAAAACTAGCCCATTAGGTGCATTCTGCACACAAAGGAACAAAATTGCTTCTAGCAGGTTCTTAGATTCTTAGCAGTACCAGACAAAGTTTTCACAGACAGACTAGTAGTTACAGGAAAAAAAAAGCTCAAACTCGCCTAGCTGATGAAAAAATTCCCTAGCTGTACAGCAGCCCAACTCTAAAAGATGCACACTTCTCAGTGGCTGGCTCGTATATGAGTCCAGGGTAGCTTCACTCTGGGTCCATCCCTTCTAGTCAGGTGGGGAGCACAGGTGCAATTTGCCTGTACTCTCTGGGCCAGCCACTCCCCTTCAGCAGGTGTGCCATCACCACTTCTAACCATAGACCTAACAGTTCCCCTATGAGCTGGATAAATAATGAGTTGGATGGTTGCAGCTGGAGGGTGGCTGTTAATGGCTCTATGTCCAGGTGGAGGCTGGTTGAAGAGCGATGTCCCTCTGGGGTCTGTCTCTTCAACATCTTTATCAATGACAAAGATGATAGGATCAAGTGTACCCTCAGAAATTTTGCTGATGATGCTAATCTGAGAGGTGCAGTTGACAAAACAGAAAAAAAGGGATGCCACCTAGAAGGACCTGGATGTGCTTGAAAAGCGGGCACGTGAGAATCTAATGAGGTTTAACAAGGCCAAGTTTAACAAGGTTGGATGGGGTCCTGGTCAGCCTGATCTGGTGGGTGGCAGCCCAGTCCATGGCGGGAGACTGGAACTAGATGATCTTTAAGGTCCCCTCCAACCTAAGCCATTCTACGATAGTCTAAGCTTTGAGATCTTTCAGCTTTGTATTGTCTTAAACAAAACCATTTCACTCTGTGGATATGTGGTAGTTTTGTCACCTTAGGATCACAGAGCCACAGGAGCTGCTCTAAAATTAACAACTGTGCTTTCTTTGAAGGCTGTAACACATGTTTTTTGACTTTAACTGAAGCACTGCGTCTAAAATACCTAAGACCTCTTTCGGCAGCTACTGGGCTACATTTGAGCTCTCTTTTTAACACACTGGCCACCTTCAGATGCAGACAAAGGAGACGAGTCCTTCCTTCTCTAAGTGTCAGGAAACTAAGGCAGTTCTTGTAAACAACTGAAGGGCAGCAAAAATGACCTAATCAGTCACTACAAAGTAATGGAAACATTTATCAGCAGAGAGAATACATGTGAATCCATACATCTGAATTCAGACAAATTACTGCATTAGACTATTGTGGCATTTACAGAAACTCTCTGTGAGCAACGTTCAGCTTTTGGAAGCTTTCTTTTTCCAATGTAGAGTTGTTGGTAGTTTTTGCAATTACTAACAGTTCCTTAAGTCCCCAATCCTATTTATTTTTCAAACTTTTCCATTCCTCTTCACTTCTGTAGCAGAAATTGTAAGTCAGGTCCTGAACCAGTAATTGAGCACCTGGTAGGAAGCCACGGCCAGCCCAGGGGAGCTCAGGTGAATGCAATGTACCTGTGCGAACAGAAGGGCAGGAGCCAGGATCCACCCCTTCCCAGACCTCATTTAAGGGTTGGCAGTGGTTATAGGGGTATCTTGCTAGAGATCTCTGTGTTTGTGAGGTGTTCTAAGGGTAAGTAGTTTCTATTTTTCTTTGTTTCTGTGTCTATAGCTGTTTTATCTGAGCTTGTCCTCACTTGTTGTAGTTTACGACTTTGCTTTTCTACTATTGTTACTGTCCTTTGTATTGTGTTGTAGTGCTACAATTTCCAATGAGCTTCTCTTTCCTAATATGCATTCAGTCAAAGCAGAAGACCCTTCTAAGTGCACCATAAGCTTATCTGTATTTTTTGCCTTTCTGTTAGTAGGACAACTCCATTTTACATAGGATCTCTCTGGTGAAGGATGTTGGGTGCCCCTGGGTACTATGCATCAGGGTGCCATAGGGACAGAGTTCTGACCCTCTCAAAAAAAGCTGTGTTATAGCTAATGCAGTCTTTTGTAACGTTAGGCTTTAAAACTTCATTCTGTAGTTTACTATTTTGATTGTACACAAGCAAACAATCAAGAAGGAAATAATTCTGCTTCTGAGAGGCTAGGCCTGAGCATAGAAGAAATTAAGTCATTTGCTTCAAAGAAAGGGATGTAAACAATAAAAGGAAGGATTCATTGTTACTTCTTAATTAATTATCTCAATCCCAGTCACTTTTTCACAGGTAAAGAAGCACTCATTACGTAGGATTTCTGGTATTTGCTGCAATGTTAGGTGCTATGTTGACTGAGTCGGTCTTCTATTATACCAAACGCATATCTCGGGTTGTGCACCTTGACTAGGAGCAACTGACCCTGCTCAAAATGCAAGTTTCAGAAAATCAATCCTCACCAGGCCAGGTAACCAGCAGCTCCAGTCTGAGCACTGTGCTAGCTTGTGGTGTTGGCTTTATGGCTGTCAGTAAGCTGGAACCAAGGATAGCTGACGCAGTTCAGGTCCAGGAAAGCTTCCAAGGAACCATCAGGGGACCTACAAAGCCAAGAGGAGATTCCTTTATGGTTCATGTTTTCCGGTAGCTAATTTAAGCATACAAGCTCTAGTAGGATTCTACTGGCAAACCTCTAGCTATTTATAATGCAGTAGAGTCAATAGGTATTAGAGCAGTATCCTGCTGTCTGTTAAGGATGTGTGTAATAAATGGCATACCGAGATGGTTCAAATATTAAGAGGAATCGTACAACATTTTAAGTTGCAGGCTGATTATTCTTAACAGTAAGAACAACACGAAAACCTGAGTTGTAAACTGTACAAGCAAGGGAATCTGTCAAAGTTTAGGACCTGAGGTCCCTTGTGTAATTTTAACTTACTGAAAGTTGCATGGGTCCTAAGTATTTTTGGATAAAGCCGACACTACACTGAAAACAGGGCATTTCTGTACTACACCCATTACGTGATTTAAATCTAATGATTGTGATTTAGGTACCCTTACTTCCAAGCAAAGTTTACCTCTTTGCTTGGTGTTTAGTACTGATGAACCTCCTTGTCTATAATAATTGCTAAGCACTCTGCAGGAGTGTCATGGTATTCAAATTATTATTGTGTATTGTGTTTCAATTCATTATATATTTTCCCCCCAATACTTTTGCTGCAAATGATGGTAAGCTACATTGGAATGAAAAATCTTGCCCAGCTGATGAAAACCAATGTGAGGCTTCCTTCTATCCTGTGATAACGGTTCTGTAATGGGTACACAGGAAACAGATTTTCCAGTTCACTATGTACTTAGTGGCAAGAAACCAATGAGCAGGGTCCCATGGTGCCATTGTGACAGTGAATATAAGTCCTACCACCATAAGAAGCTTACTCAAAGCTTAGAAACACAGAGAATGTGGGGTTTTTTATGTTAATGTTATGATACATGGCTGGCGAAGGACTTTTGAACTGCAATTAATTACTGCTGAAGGAATAGCTTGACTTTAGCAGCTGGGAACATTTCCAGGACTCCACTGTTAAGCGCAGTGTATGAACAGAACTAGGTCAGACAAACCTGCTCAAACCGTAAGCAAAATGTGATGGTGAAAATGTGCCAACAGCCCTTTCTTGTCTCTAGACAAATAGCCCGTGGGATTTCATTATGTCTTTATGAGAAAAATATAGGTACTGAAAGGGGGGCACATAAGGTGATGCACACAAGTGGTGAATATCAGCCCCCTCTCAGGGAATTCTTCCCAGGATCTTTGCACAGACCGCACTGCAGTGCAAACAAGCCACAGGAGCCCTATCTCTGCTCAGGCACTCTTTCACAGCCAAAATGTGAGTAGTTACCAATCAGCTCAGAGAACTTAGACAGACACACAGTAAATCCCATCAGTTTTTGTGGCATCCGCATCCTAGATCACAGCTGATGGCCTCGTAGGGACCGCTCCATGATTCTGATTCCCCAGTTCAGTGCTGGGAATGAGGTACCATTTATAGAGCATGCAGGTCGTTCCATGAAGGAGTTTCTCACATGGGAAAGCTGAAAGACTGGCATTACTGTGCCAGGGTAGATTTTGAAGGGCAAGTTCCAAATAAAGACTATTGCAAGTTATGCTGATGTCAAATACATACAGGAATAAATACCATCAAAAGAACTAAAAGGCTGAGGGATGTAGGCTTTAAAAAAAAAAAAAAAAAAAAAACTTGTAGAAGAGAAGGGAGACCTCATTGCAGCATTCCAGTGCTTGAAGGGAGCTTATAGGCAGGAGGAGGGCTGGACAGTAAATATAGAAAAAGAAGAATGGCTTTAAAACTAAAAGAGGGGAAATTTAGGTTAGATGTTCGGAAGAAATTCTTTACTCAGAGGGTAGTGAGGCTCTGGCACTGCTGCCCAGAGTTGTAGGTGCTCCATCCCTGGAGGTGTTCAAGGCTGTACTGGATGGGGCTTGGGGCAACCAGCCCACAGTAGGGGGTTGGAACTGGGTGAGCTTTAAGGTCCCTTCCAATCTAAGCCATTCTATGAACTACTGCTTTTGGTACAGGGCCAAACCCATCTGTGACAAGCAGCAGGGTGTACTCCAGGTGTTGCTGCTCAGAGTCCATAGCCACCCTGAGAGCACAAGCACCAAAGTCTCTCTGTTCACCTATCGTGATTTCCCACGGAACTTGAGATTGCCTGGCACAGCACTCTTCTCCTTGGCCAGGCAGCTTGTTGTACAGCTACAGCCAAATGCCTGATAATTTCAGTTCACTGCTGGCTCTTTTTCTGGTATTAATATTGATAAGCAGCACACACAAGTATCTAGGGCAGAAAGAATATGACAAATGCTGAGAGGTATAGCTGTGTTCTGCAGCTGTATGTTTCAAGTTAGTATCTAAAATGTGCAATCTGTCACCTGGGCTCCATGTTAAGCAATACTGGGTTAGCCACTTTCATAGTGTCATACTCTGTAGGATAAATTGCATGCGATCTTCACTGGCAAGAGAGCACATGGTTCTGATTTCTCTCGTGTCCTCAGACCAAAACAAATACTTGTGGTAGCAGAAAGACTGTGAAGGCTCCTTTGCTACCTTCTTTTCTGGAAAGGGATGGGAGCACAGGGATAGATAGCCAGAAAGACCTTATCATATGATGTCACAGCCTTATGCATGTACATGCTATTCAAAATTAAGGTAAACTTTCTAATAGATCATTTCTAACCTATCTAGAGTGACCTCCCCCATGTTTTTTTCTGTATGAAGTCAGTAGTGTGTCAAAGGTAACAGCTGAGCCTACAGTTTTCCCTAATGTTTAAAGCCCTGTCAGCATATACACTCCTGAAGTGAGATCTGAGCATAACATGAAATTATGTGGTGAATCAAATATTGATTGTCTGTCAACAAATGTGACAACAGGAACAAATTTGGACACTTCCAGAGTAATCATATTTAGCCACAATGAGAGCTCAATAAAGTGATGAAAGCTCAACAGAGTGCTGAGTATCCAGGAACTGGGATGTGAGGCTGTCACTGAAGCTATCCTAATAAGAAATTCAAGACATTAATGGAGCCCTGACTCAAAGGTACCAATAGCATTGGATACATAACCTCCAATTGGACAAGCCTTTTACAAGTCTTTTTCTGCATGTGATTCAAGACTTTGCTAAAATGAAGCTGTCTATGCTTTGGATAGCATGGATAGAACTTAGCTCTTATAAACATCTTTCTTTCTTTTATCTGAAGGAGTCATTTACTTTCACTGTGAACACTTTAAGTCCTTGCCTTCAGATAGAGGTCATGATCAGCATGGGCAAAGCTACAGCACAACTCCATATCTGATTAATGTCTTTGATTTAATGCAGATGATAGTTGTAAAACTAGCTGCAGTATTTACAGATTTACACAATGGAACTTAGACTAACAAGAACCACAGTGACAGCGTGACTGAGGTTGGCAGGAACCTGTGGGTCCATCTGGCCAGCAGGGACTCCCAGAGCAGGGTGCCCAGCACCACATCCACATGGCTCTTGAAGATGTCCAACGAGGAGATAGCACAGCCTCTCTGGGCAGCCAGCCTCTGCCAGTGCTCTGTCACCAGCTCAGAAGTGCTGTCTGATGGTCAGATAGAACCTCCTGTACTCCATTTTGTGCCCAGTGTCTCTGGTCCTGGCACTGGGCACATGTGGCAGGAGCTTGGCTCCATCCTGTCTGCTACACCTTTCTCTATGTGGTGGACACACAGGGATAATGTTAGTTCACTGCTCTGCAGCAGAACGCTAGTATGTCATTCACTTGTGTGGAAGACACTTAATGGGGGTGATACTTGATGTTGCGAGGAATTTGATTCCTGCTCCAGCCTTCAGAAATGCAGGTTACATTTGCCATTCCATTTTTTTTTCCAAGCAGATTTAGTACAGAATAGCATATTCGCCGTTATGACAGGAACATTGAGGAATGAGCTACTGCTTTGAAAAATGCTTGTTGTTGCTACCCCATAATTAGTATTGTTTGAACTAGTTGGCAATTATCCTAGAATAGATTTTCCACACTGTGAATGAGGTTAATTCATTAGTTACATTTGTTTCAAAGCCTCCTGAGCAATCTAATCACTCTGTAATAGTAACTGACTAACCCAAATCTTCACCCAATAAAATAACATAACTTACTATCAGAGAATGCTTAATCTATTTAAGTTTCATACTGACATTTCACTGTGGAATATGACAAAAATAAATCTGGAAAACTTGTTTCCATGCCTGCTTTCTATTTGGTTTTGATTCTAGTCTTTATGGAAGCATCAGTATTGGTAGGCACAATGATGCATCCCTAACACCCTATCTCTCATACTTTCCCTGACACACCCTGCATATTAAAAACAGCACTGCTCATGCCAACAGTTATTACATGAATAGTGAGGGTATAAGACCATGAGCAAGCTACGAACCTGTCCAAATGAACTGAAATGTTGCTTCTGACTGTCAGCTTATAGCCACTCTCCCTTGGACAAATCCAGGAGTTCTCACGTTCTTCATTTATCAGCAAATCCCCTTTCTGCTGGGTCTGCAAACAGCCCTCTATCTCTATTTATTTGTGATATTTGAGTGTATGTATGTTAAATCCCGTTACAGACCAGATCAGGATGCTTCAACTCCTTTCAATTAACATGTAACAGTGTTCGAGTAATAGTGTTCAAACAAAATTCCATGAGAATTCTTCATTATATGTACAGAAATATCAGCTTTGTGGATTGTGAACCCAATTTGTAACTTCTCTATGGAGGTTTCCCACAGACATACTTCCATTAAGGACTCACTGCTGCTTGTTTTTACTGACGTGTTTGGGCTCCTTTCCGGAAGCAAAATTTAATTGTCCACACGTTTTAAGACCAAGTTTACTAATTGCATCTCCTCAACATTTTTCCTATACTTTTAGTAGAGCTAGACTGCAGGAAATAGAATGAGGTGGATAAACAAAGTCATCTGAGAGGAGTGAGAGCTGTTTGAGATGTCGATTCAATGCTGCTTTCCACTTATTGTTATTCTTTGAAGGTATTCAGTACTGAAATCATAACAAAACCATGCAATTTAGCCTTCTGTAGTCACGGCAATGACTGGATTTGTCAGATAGGGAGGAGGAGTAGGAGGCTGGCACAGATGGCACTTGCTTATGTACCTAACCACAAAGCCATGTGGGAGCATGGTGCAATGGGAAGACCATCCTTGGGAAGATTTCATGCTCAGAAAGGAAAGCTGAGCCCTGCCCCACCTCCAGCAAGTAGCACTAATCTGCCTTGGGAAGTGTACTCTGTATGCTTTATGGAAAGCCCATTGGCCCTTCTACATGTGTGAAGAAAACTATTTGGGTTTCATGATCTATGCAGATTTAGAGATGAGCCCCAGTTTCAGTGGTTATATTGCCTTTGGCAAAAGCAGGGCAGGAAAAGCTGTCAAGTACCCAAGCTAGCTTTGGCCCAGACCAAAGAAAAACAAATCTAGATTTATTAATGTTCACACAGTGCTGCCAAAGCCCAACCCACATTGAAGGATGATGGAGAACTCCCAATGCCAGACTCCCTAAAGCAGAGTTTTATGGCTAAGAAACATATCCAGCATCGCTCTGTGCAACACAAGCAGCATTTAAAGCTAAACAATCTACAAGCACGGGAAAATATTGTTTACTGTTACAGCATTCTTACTGAGTAAACTGCAGTAGTAGCTTATTTTGCTTTAATTTTACATGGATTCTATGCAAGCTATTATGCAGCAGTAAAAAAAAAAAAAATCAGGATAAATAAAGCTTTGTAGAAGGTCTATGAATCAGGTTGTATATTAGGAACAATTTCTTCTCAGAAAGAACAGTGTTGCAGTGGCACAGCTACCCAGGGAGTGGTGGGGTCACTGTTCCTGGAGGTGTTCCAGAACAGTGGAGAGGTGGCACTGACAGACATGGTCAGAGGGCATGGTGGGATGAGTTGACAGTTGACTAGATGATCCTAGAGGTGTTTTCCAACCTGAGTGATTCTATGACCTTCATAGTGCCCATTGCTTGATATGGTTAGAAAACAGTTTTATATTAACACAGGATTCTTACGTTTCAATTATTTGTCTGTAATCGTTGCATTCATGTACAGTCAAGTCTTAGGCTACCATACATTTTAGAGCTGTAAGAAAACAAGGTATATGGTTGTGGTGGAAATGGTCAGCCTCACATGCAATAGAAGCTGCTGTATCACTGTTTTCTCTGCTCTTTGGTGTTTCTGGAAACACCAAGAGATAAGAGGTAATGCTTCTGCTCCAGAACTGGACAGAGGGAAGAAAATATGTGTTACAGCTTGCATTTAGCAGCTTTGTGCAAACCATTAACTGATTGAAATAGTTTAAGGTGAACGGAAGCCAAAATCCCCTCAAGTTTCACTAGTTCTTATCCTCATTAAAATCGTGTAGTGCTCACTTGTCAAAGCAATGACTGTATCCTTCTTGCAATTTTTGCTGTCCACGTGGGAGTTAACTACCAGGATTAGAAAACAGAACCAAGAAAACTAACAAATATACTGATCTCTATTGAGAAAGAGGAGGGAAGAGAACACAGGTATCTAAGAACATAGGTGCTCGCTCTCTCTCAGCTATTCAAACGAGCAGAAGACAACTCATGCAGCAGTCAACACCGAGAAAGCTTTAGTCCCTCAGCTTGAATTAAATACTTCCCTATTTGGGAATCAGAATGAGCAAATTGGCAGTATGTGATGGTCTGAGGGAAACCAAGTTTTCTTTGGTAACGAAAACATTGGTTTAAGTCACCAAACCAGCTCACTGGTTGCTGCTTCCTCACCCCACTGTGCAGCAGCGACAAGGTCTCTCCTCTGTCTGCAACCCTGTCCCCTTTGCTGGTTGCTGATGTAAGGGCACTCTGTGTCATATTCATGTGAGGGAGACTCCACAGATAGCAGCAGTTCGTAATGTTTGATTGCACTGCATCCAGAGCCATTTCAGAAGTATCAGGTCCAGCTGAAGCTCACAGATGGCTTCAAAGACAAAAGCTTTTCTTCAAAATCTGAACAGCTCTGCAAGGCCAGAGTTGTATCTGCAAATACTGACAATTCGCTCCAGCACTTTGGGGAAAAACAAGCCTGTTATAGGCATTATTGTATTAACTGCTGCGGTATATGCTGGTGAAACAGGTGGATAGTTTTACTCTCTGTTTCACAGCTTTGGAACTGAAATCCATCACATATCGATCAATGGTATGAACTCACTGAGGTGTGTTCTCAACTGTACGTACAGCCAGGGTGAAAGTAATGCCGCTTGTTTTACTTCGTGCTCCTCAGTGCTAATGACAGGGGTGTTTCATTACACTAGAAGTGAGCCTGACTGGACATTTATTACTATTCTAGGGTGAGTTTTTTGGCTGAGCACGCTGTTGTTTCTAACATCGCCCGCTCTTTTGCTGGGGTCGGGATAAAGCTTTGGGGGCAATACAGTGTTCTGCGTGACGAAGCGCAGGTACCATTTTGTAGGCAAACCAACAATTACTGCAACTATCAATAATTAGGCTAACGTGCTCTTTGGGCCAGCTTACGCTTATCAGGACGGTGTGAGCGAGAGGCCGGCGGGTGGCTCACCAAGCCGGCCCAGCGGCTGGAGGGGGAGGCAAAGATGGCGGCGGCCGCCTCAGCGTTCCCGCCTACATTTCCCAGAGTGGCTCGCGGCGCGCACGCCGGGCGCGCGGGGCGGGGCAGGCAGCGGGCTGCGCGGTGAGGTAACGCGAGGGGCGCGGCCTGCGTGAGCGTGAGGCAGGCGGAGGAGAAAGACGTAGGAGGCGGCGGAGCGAGCGCGGGGGGGGGGGTAGGGGGAACGGTCCCGGAGCCGAAGCGCGCTGCCGTTATCCGGTGCCGCGCACGAAGACGAGGCTGGGAGGGGAGTTGGAGGAGGAGGAGGCGGCCGGCCCGGAGCCGCGAGGCGCCCCACCCCGCCGCCGCCTTCCATGGGGCCGGGGGCTGCCGGCTCGCCCTGCCCCGCCGCCGCCGTGAAGTGACAGGGGGCGGGGCGCGGCGGCGCGGGCGGCCCCGGAGCCCCTCGGCGGGGCGCGAGGCGGCGGGCGCAGCCGGAGCGGAGGTCTGGCCGCGGGGAGGGGAGGGGAAGGAAGGGAAGGGGGGACCATGAACTACCAGCAGCAGCTGGCCAACTCGGCAGCCATCCGCGCCGAGATCCAGCGCTTCGAGTCGGTGCACCCCAACATCTACTCCATCTACGAGCTGCTGGAGCGCGTCGAGGAGCCCGTGCTGCAGAACCAGATCCGCGAGCATGTCATCGCCATCGAGGGTGAGTCGGGGGCGGCCAGGCGCCGGGCCCCGTGCCCTCCTGCCGCCTTCCCTCGGGGGCCCTCGGCCTGCTGCTGCTCCTGCAGCCGGGCGGCGCGGGGGTGGACGGCCCGAAGTTGTTGGGATGGTGCGGAACGCCCTGAGGGGACGGGGGGTCGTTCGGCGCTCGGTTCTGAGCGAGCCGCGCGCTGTGGTTGGGTGCCGTCGGTTGGGTAAACAGGGCGTGCGGCCGGTTTGCAGAGCAGGAGCGGCGTGCAAAACAGCGGCTGTGAAAGCAGGAGGCAGGCAGCAGCCTTGTGAGCTTGGGTGTGCGTGTGTCTGTCCCCAGAGGAGCGCTGCGGATGGGCTCCTGAACTGTTCGGCGTGTGTGAAGTGAGCCGCCTGCGTTGTGTAGTCTGCGGGTGTTTTTCTCAACTACGGCTGCAGGTAAAAAGAGTGAACGAGGTTGGGCTAGGAGCACGTGTTTTATAGAGGAATTGGAGTTGTTTTGCATGGTAATGTAAAGCTGTGCGTTGTGCGTGGAAGCAGCCTGCCGCTGCTTTGGAAGGGATTCAAGCTAGCAGGGGATGATGCACGGTGTCTGAAATGGAGAGCTGGTTAAAGCGATCTTGGTTTGTTGGCCTGTCTTGTCCTTAGAGCATATGTCATGAAAAAGTAGCTGAGATTGTTGCTTGAAAGGCTGCTTTATTCATCTGGCTGGTAAGCAGCGCAGCACGAACAAACAGACAGTGCGGTATTAAACATTAATACCATCAACAACATTTTGTGGAGGGGGGAGGGGGGCTGAAATCCTCTTTAGCATCGCGCACAGCGGGTCAGCAGGGCTGGCAGTGCCTGTCACACATTGAGCAGCAGAGCCAGAGGAGCGCTGCGCTGGGACTGAATGGGCACTGGAGGTTTATGCACATTGCCTTTGTACTTTTACTTCCTTGAAGCCATGGTGAGCGGCTGTCAGCTCCTGGGAGCCCTTCCTGCCTCTCTCCTCTTTCACTGAGGAGCTGGAAACTTTATATTGTGGGGAGTACAACACAGGCACTGCTGTTCCTTTCTTAGTATCCCCGGTGTTTGGGTTTCTGAGGGATAAATGATGTCCTTCAGCAAAAAAACAAAAGTATTTAGTGGTAATTAATCCGTGTTCTTGTGCTTTTAGATGTGTTGATGCATAGGATATAGTGGTGCAGCCGGGTTGGTGTTGAAGTGGGAGGAGGATGTGAAGCACTGTGTGTAGTTATCTTCACAGCATGTGACTGCTGTCAGCCTTGTCATGTAGTAGTGATTTGTTACCTAACCGTAACTTGGTTCCTTTGTCAGTCTCAGAGGCTGTAAAGCCAAAATAGCAGCCTGCAAATGTGTTTTAAAGGCAAAGCTGATGAGTAAAATTTTTGTAGACGATTTGCTGTCGAGCTTGCGTTGTACACTGAGTCATGGAACCAGTAGGTCTGATTCACTGGAAGGATTTATCTAGAAAAAGTGTCTATTTTAGATCTCTTCTCTATTTTTTTTTTTTGTTCTGAGAGCTCTTCAAGTAACTCTGAATACTTAAAAACGTCATATATTCAAAAACAAGCCCCAGAAAATCCTTCTCACCCCTGGATTATGACTCCACCAAGTTGCACGCTGTGCTAAACCTATTCGTTATTGCATGTAAGAAGAACTTGGAAGTTATGATTTGTTTTGCCTTGGAAGTCCCTGCTGGTTTGCAGAGTTTGATGTTGCAGTGATGGTTCCCGAGCGGTGCAAAGCCCTTTAAGCTCAGGGCATTGCGCTTCCTTTGCTGATAGTGAGGAGTTGCGGTGTAGTTGGCGCAGGCTGAGATGAGAAAATACAAAGTGCTGAAACAGTTTTTTTCAGTGGGGGAAAAAAAAAAAAACGTACCCTTCAAAGAATGTAGCCTCATTAGTTCAGGCTGCTTTAAACTGTAACTCCGACCAACATATGCTCCTTGATCAGCTCAAGTAATAGTTCAGTGCTTAAGAGACGTTTTACAGATCTGGAAGAGCACGTACTTGGAATCTCAAGCAGTTTGAGACTTCTGGGGAAGGAAAGGCACTATTACTTATTTACTGCCTTTCTTTTTCATTATTGAGCGTCATCGCCTTACTTAACCTTCCATTAAAAAAAGAAAAAAGGTTTCATTGGCAGCGCAAACTCTTTTCTAGGATTTGAGCTCTATTAGAGGAGTGTTTGGGTATGCTGGCTGGATCAATGGCAGCTGAAATAATGCAAAGTTAAATGGGCCTTGGAGCAGCGGTTCCTTGTGTTCAAATACAGGAGCTGTATCCTAAAAGAGCAGCTGCTGCTGACTGTTCCTAAGTTGGGTCCTGAATGGACACTTGAGTATTTTTCATTCTTTGCACAGAGGTTTCTATTCTTTATATTATTCTGGCTTAAGTGTGATCATTGGTAAAAGCATTTATGAAGTGTGGGGCTGCTTCACTAGTTTTTCCATGTATAAAAATTCTGAAAGCAGTTACTTTCAGGTTCTTGCATTTCAGAGCTGCAAAATCAAATTGAAAAACGTGTTCCTTTGTATGAAATGTATAATGAGTAGTTGGAACGTTTTAGATGCTGTCATTCAGGCTGTTGCCTTCAAGTAAAAGCTGTCTTCGTGTGTTCTGTGACTTGTGAGTTTAATTGCACAAATAGATGCATCAACACCTGATCAGTATTTGATGCTTCTTGTATCAGATGCGTACTGTAGTTAAGAATGGAGAGAAAAAAGAAAGCATCCAAAACAAACACATGAATAGACTTCAGCAGTCTTTACACTGACAGAAACCTCTTGGGTTTTCAAGATGCTGCATTCTTAGTTTGTGCACACAGATGTGTAAAGGCAGGTCATCCTCAGCGCTGTGTTGTGTAGTTCAAAGAATCATGCAAACCCAAAGCAAGGAAGTGAAGCAGTCCAAAAACTTGATTTCTAGTCCTTCACGAGAGGGCTTTAAAACAGTTGAAATGTCAATATTTTCTTGGCTGAGAGTCCATGAAAATACTTTTGCTGATATACTTGACACAGATACTGATACCTCAGGCGTTGAGCAAGGATAGTTTGCATCCTTTTGCACAGTGGTGAGCCCATCAAAACAAAACAGATCGTGCTGCAGTGCAGGGTCATAGTAGATCTCTCTAGTTAGAGAGAGGGCGAGTAGTATCTCAGAGCTCCACTACTGAAACAAAACCTCAGCAACCAGACTTAAGATGACTGGTTTGAGAGTGCTCTGAAAATGATCTGAAGATCTTTGTGGTCTGTGGGTTGTGGCTTTTTTTTCTTTTCTTGAGGCTTTTTGGGGGGGGTTGTTGCTTTGAAACTTAAGGAAGTCATACCCAGCAGTACTGAATATTTCCCTTTGTCTTAGGACTCCCCAGTCATCTCAGTGTTAGGGAGAAGACAAGATCTGTACGTGTGGAAGTGACTTGTTCATAGCAGTGCAGAGTTGTTGATGTATCTCATTAGGGGGTAGAGAAAATGGAAGAAGGTATAGACCTTGCTCTGTTTTTTTGTCAGTTGTTTGTAAAAGTACTTTGTCTTGAAAATAGAGTGGAGTGAAAACTCCTGAAGTATACATGCATTGGAGGCATCTGCTGCCTGTTGGTATGGGACTCCAGTCTGGTTTTGTTATCTGCCAAGGCCATGCTTTCCTTGGAGCCTTCTGACTTTGTGGTATGTCCTCTGGAGTGCGGGGGCTGCCCGCTGCTGTAGTGGAGTCCCCATTGCCAGAGGTGTCTGAGACGTGTGGATGTGGCTCTTGGGGACATGGTTTGGTGGTGGGATTCAGTAGGTCAGACTGATGTTTGGCCTTGGTGATCTCAGGTCTTTTCCAGCCTAGATAATGCTATGATTCTGATTATTTATTGAAAATATGGGTTCTTTTCTTTAACTTGCCAACTTTGTGATAAGGAGAGGTGAATTGCCGCTGTAAAGTCCTACTCTCTTTAAGAAACGGAGCCTTCCTGCAGGCATGCTGGTGGGAAGCTGCTAAGGCTTGTACTACAATCAGCTTTTGCTAAGAGCTGTAGCAAAGCTGCAGCTTGAAAACTATTATAGTCACGCTAAAAACTAAATACCAGTCACTGCTTTTACCTCGCTATTTTGTTGAAACAGACTTAAGAGATCTTGTATCTATGAATCTCCATGCAAGCAAACAATTAAGCCTGGGGAAGAGTATTATGTAAGACAATGGCACCCTTAAACCTCAGTAGCACTCATACTGTTCAAGAGTTCTTATTGTTGTGACTTTTTAAACTGTGAATCATGCCATGGGATTTGAAGTGATAAAACTAATGCTCCAAACGTTCCAGTAAACGACATAAAATCACTTTGCTTGGGAACTAAAACATTTAAGAGTGGTTTTGGTGGCCGATTTTGACATGAGGGTAACTTCTTGAGACAGTGTCTGGGGAACAATTTCACAGCACAGCAATCCTTTTTTCAGATTTGTGCAAGAAAGAGCAAGTGCTTTTCTGTTGTTGTTCTCAGGGATTAAATTAATGTGATTAAATCAGAGGAATCAGACGTAGGGAATCTGGTGGGGCTGCACCTCGAATATTGTGTTCAGTTTTGACCTCTCACTGCAGGAAGGATGGGTTTGAGTTGCTCGAGTGTGTTCAGAAAAGGTCTGTGAAGCTGATGAAGGGACTGAAAAACACCACCTTCTACTTTGGAGAATGGTGGAGTTTGGGAACAGTGCCTGAGAGGTGAAGAGCTCCAAACCTCAACAATATTCAGTTTTCTATGGCACTGCAACAGGGAATTTTTGTCTTTACCGATGAGAAAAGTGCATGACTGTAGTGGAAATTCTAAGTCACAGCTTGAAGCAGTGACTGAGCACCTGGTGGGAAGGCAGGGCCAACCTGGGGAGCTCAGCTGCATGCAATGCACCTGAGTGATTGGAAGGGCTGAAGCCAGGATCCACCCCTTCCCAGGCCTTGTTTATGGGTTGGCAGTGGAGGCAAGGGCATCTCTTGCTGGAGATCCCTGTCTAGCTATGGCCTTCTAGAGGTAGGCAGTTTTTCTTCCTTTGTTTCTGTGTCCACAGCTGCTGCATTTGGGCTTGTTGTCACTTGCTGCAGCCTAGGACTTTGCCACCCTACTGTTATTGCTGTGCTTTCCATTGCATTATAGTGTTACACTGATATTGAACCTTTTTGCTGTCCTGTAAAATATGGTGTTTAAATGTGATGAGAAAGTAAAGTTCAGCTGTATTTGTAAATGCTTCAGCCTGTGAGCAGAGTGTGATGAACAGCTTTTAGAGTTAAAAGATTAAACTGAATTAAAAGGATCTTAAAATCAAGAATATTTCAGTACTCTTTGTCTACATGGAATGACTTTTTCAACAACTTTTTAGTCTTCTGGATAGCTCTTGAACCAAAACTGTTTGCAGTTAATGTGTACTTCTGATTTAATTGTGGTAAGGCAATGGATGTAGCGTGAATCTTGTGATTGATGTTAGAAATAAAATAACAACAGCCTCTTACTTTGATACGTTTGGGCTACCATGGGAACGTGATATACCTGGAGCCTTAAATAATGCCACAAATAAAGGGTTGTTAAGATGACAGTGCATTTCTAACACTGAATAGCTTGGTGGGTTTTCTTCCCTTCCCTGTTGCTTCAGTGAACCGCCTGTAGAAGCAAGTACGAAAACGCAGGGTGGATATGAATGAGCTGTATAAATTGTCTTGTTTAGCAGCTTTATTTGCTTACACAGTCAGATAATGAATGTAAGCCTAATCATTAGACAGCTATTTTATTTGCTAATTTACCCTCCTTTACTTAAGAAAGTAAATATAGGCAAGGAAAGTGACTCTTAACACTACTGGAATTGAATGTGTAGCTTTGGCTGTATTGCAGTATGTCTGTGGGCTTCTTATTTGTTGATGAGAAGCTTGTGACTCATATTGGATGGTTGGGTTGTTTTTTTTTTTTGCTTGTTTGTTTGTTTTGCATTATTTTGAAGGGCTGTTTACAGCCTGGGCCAAATCTGTTTTACATTTAATTTAATTTAACATAAAACCTGGAGGAAGATCCACTTTGCCTTTAAGTTGGTAGTGCTTGTGTTCTCTGTTAAACTGAACTATTCTTCCAGCTAGTATGTTTTCTATGAATTTTTACCTCTGTCTATGTACTCTGCATTTATACTTGAACGTGTGCCCGGGTGGCCAAGAAGACTGCTGGCATCCCAGCTTGTATCAGAAACCACATGGCCAGCAGCAAGATGTTTAGGAGACATATGGATGTGGTACTGAGGAATATGTGTTAGTGATGGGACTTGATAAGTTAGTTTGATGGTTGGACTTGGTGATCTTTGAGTTCTCTTCTGTTTTAAATCACTACGATTCTACATTTTCCAGTTACATAACCAGCAGGAGGACAGACACAGCAAGATAGTTGTCGCTGTAGAATTCTGTGGCATCTTGTGACTGGTAGTGTGAGAATGTACGAGTTCTGTTATTTCACTGCTTCCGCTTAGCATGCTCAGAAGAAAAGCCAGGAAGCCTGTCTTTTAGGTATCACAGCAACTGTCTTCTCTAGGGGAAATATGCTAAAAGCATGGCACTGGCTGCCAAGGCAGCAGTCATTTAAATGTATGCCACTTATCTTCACAAGTTTTTGTATCTGAGTTAACTAATTGTGAACCAAAAATTGTTAACCTTGGCGGACCATGAGCCAGCAGTGTGGTTAGGAAGGCCAGTGCCATCCCAGCTTGTATCAGCAATAGTGCAGCCAGCGGGAGGTGACCGTCCCCTTGTACGCAGCTCTGGTGAGGCCGCACGTCAGTGCTGTGCTCACTGTTGGGCCCCTCACTGCAAGAAAGACACTGAGACCCTGAAGTGGGTCCAGAGAAGGGCAACAGAGCTGTGATGGTCTGGAGCACAATCTTATGGGCATCGGCTGAGGGAGCTGGGGTTGTTCAGTGTGGAGAAAGGGAAGCTCAGTGGAGACCTCATCGCTGTCTACAACTGCATGGAAAGAGGTTGTGGCAAGGTGGGAGTTGTCCTCTTCTCCCATGTAACTAGCAATAGGATGAGAGGAAACAGCCACAAGTTGTACCGGGGTTGTTCAGATTGGATATTAGGGAACATTTTTTCTCAGGACGGGTGGTGATGTATTGGAACAGGCTGCCCAGGGAGGCGGTGGTGCCAGCATTCCTGGAGGTGTTCAGGAAGAGGGCAGATGTTTCTCTGAGTGCTGTGGTCTGGAGCTGTCACGGGCATGGGTTGATGGCTGGACTAGATGATCCTGTTGGTCTTTCCAACCTTAATGATTCTATGAAAAGCAAGGCATCACCTGGTTAATAACCCCAAAAAAGACATCATAGGTTCTTAAATAAGGTGATGACTGGCATATGTATTTGTACTAATTAATGTTGAAAACAAGTGTAGTAGACAGACTTATGGACAAATTAGACTTCAGCTGCCTTATCTGAATTGTTTATAGTACAATTTTGAAAGACAGCTTTTACACAGAATAGTAGTTCTTGGATAACTGCAGCGTGGTACTGGACAGCAGATGTCATTCCTCATTAATGACACATAAAAGTAGTTGCCTTTGAGTGCAGAATTGCCTGTGTTGTCATCAGAGTCTAATAAGAATGGATCTGGTGATTTTAGGATGATGAAATGACAGTCTAGCACAAGAGTAAGATCACTGATCTGTGGACATCAGGTGGAACACTATCTGTAAGGCCTGGAATAAATCAAAGCTGTTCTGCCTTTGGGCTGGGATAATAAAGATAATTCACTGAGAATAGCCTCAAGTTCTCAGTTACACATGCACGGGATGCAAAAGTTTTATAATGGATAGTATGGAAAGCATTATTGCATAATATTGGACTTGAATGTGAGCTATGAAGAAACAAGCCTTTTGGTTTTCCTCTCTGTGTATGTGGTGAGCTTGCAGTGTGATGGAGAAAAAACAACTCAGTGTTCAACCTTTTCTGAATTGAAAGGGAGAGGTTTTCATGAGGATTCTTCAAAGAGTATTTGAGATATAAGAGCTGTATGTAGGTGGTTAAAAGGGTGTAGCAAGAAATGAGAAGATAACATTGATGGAAAATAGAGCTTGTGGACAGCAAGGGAGGCAAGGGAATGATGTGTAGCATGGGTGAGTGCTGAAGCAGTTGTGAGGTTGGTCATTTCCTGGTAGTTAAAAGCCTCCATAGCAAAAGCCTTGAATGGTTACTTCACCCAGTATGACCTTCTACTACTGCAGTTGCAATCTTCTGTTCTGCACACTTAATGTGTTATTCTTGAGATCCATAATTGATGGTACTAAGACTTTCTCTGGGTTTGTAAGTGAGATACAAAGAGACATTTCAGATATTATCTGTAAGTGTTTGACTGTTGGAAGCATCGTTTAATGCAGTGGGATTACCCTGGGACAGAGGATAGACACTTAGTTCCTTGCAATGCTTGTCCTGAAGGATAGATGGAAGTAACTGGGAACTTAATATTTGCACTAAGATAGAAAATGATTTAAGAAGGTAATGAATGGTGCTCTCAGGAGATGACATCAACTGAATTTATCTGTAAAGCAGGGGCTTTGCTCTCTTAAGTACTATTGTTAAAACTGCAAGAATGGTAAGAACACAAAATCAGTCATGGAGAGGAAAAAACAGCACAGAAAAGATCTCTTGAAAACAAAACCTTCAGGAATTCTGAAAGGGTATGAAGGGGTAATTGAACTGATGTGATATTCTGCTTAGGTTTGAGTATTGATTTAAACCTCATGTGATGTTACGAGTTAGGCTTTGGTGCTTCATGACATACATAGACTAAATAACTAGTATTTCTGTAAGCTCCTGTGGTCTTTGTACTGCTGGTGAGCACCAGTAGAACTGGCGGGTACTTATGATCAGGCAAAGGTGGAATGCTCTTGGAAAAACCTCCTATCTTAGTCCTGGTAAGAACCAGGTAGGTCAGAGGTGGGAGCTGCGAGATCACATCGCTGTGTGATGCATCCAGCTTTGTAACTTTGTTAGTATTTCCAGGGTACCCTCAAGTCTTACAATGGGTTTTTTTTTTCTTTGTGCTGCTGTGAAAGAAGCCTCTGGAGAATTTGTGTGTTTGTTGCTTGAGTTTGGAGTTGAAAGACTTCTGTGGGTTTCTGGGCAAGCATCAGATCCCTTTGCACAGGATGCTAACAGTGCGTAGCTGCTTTGCCTTGAATGAGCTCGTCAAAATCAACAATGTTACTGCTGTCCTCAGAACATCAGGAGAACCTTCAGCTGCAAGCTTAGTGCGTTTACTGCTTTCCTATAGATGTTTATCATCTTCCTGTGGCAATTCTGTGACTTCGGTGTGAATCTGCAGGCTCACCATTGGAGATGAGTATGTGAAAGCAGATTGTGGAAAGCTGTTCCTGCACCCTGTCGGCATCTCATCTGTGTCATTACTTTCTGATGCAAAATTCTAATTTTAACTGGTATTAACTAATCTTCAAAAATACTTCACTGCTACAGGATTGCAGCATTCGATAGTGTTCAGATGTACAATGATACATTAGCTTATGGATGGGACTCGTGTTACAAAACGGTATTTGAGTAGGGTGGAGCTGATTTAAAGGGCACAATGTGCTTGAGGCTAGGGATGTATTGGATACACAGGTGCATAACCTTGTGTTCTCTGCCAGGGAAGGGTGGTGAGAAGCGATGTGCGTTAATCCACTGAGTAACAGTGCTAGCCTGGTTAGAGGTACAAATATTTACAGCTGACACCTGCTGTGATAAGTGTGTAATGCCATTTCAAGCTGGTATTTAAGCTGACATCAGAAGACCTAGATAACATAGTGTTTTGCATGTATGAAAAGATAGAACTTCTCTGGGAATGTTTTGCTTACTGGAACATCTTGCTTCCTGCATAATGGAGTGAATTCAGTTAGAGGGTTGCTGATTGCTTTATTATGCTAATTGAGGAGAGAGTTGATGTGAACTGCATGTAGGTAATACTTGCTGGTCAACTCCATATTATTGTATAAAAGCTTTTAAAGTGGGGCATTACGTGTGTTTGTACACTGACCAGGTTTAAAACACGAGCAAGGCAAAAACCACCAGCTGTTAAATGCCTAAATGTGGTCCATTTTAGTCCTTGCAGCATTGCAGGGAACGTGAAGTGGTTTTACTGCAGCCTCACAGTGGAGGTTGTTTAAACAGCATGAAGAACGGGAAGTCTTTTCGTACCTTTTTTCAACTTGTATATTTGCATTCTCTGTACAGTAAAGACAGAATGCATATGGTTTGTGATTGTGCATTTTTTGGGTAGCAAAAGACAGATGTTTTGCTTGAATTTGTCTTCAGGCATATAGTGCAGTCAGTACAGCAGAAACTGCCATCAGTAAAACATCAGAATAAAACAAGGATCACTTATTTAGTGGTGTGTCCAGGCAATAAGAACGTGTTGGCTGTGTCTGATGCTGGTGAAGGAAGTGTGTGCTAACTATTCACTGGGCAAGCCAATCAGCTCTTAAGCTGAAAGGTTTTTGTATTTCTAGGCTGGTAGAGGGAATCTGAATGTTCACAGAATCATCGTAGAATAGCCTGGGCTGGAAGGGACCTCAGGGGTCAAAAGTTCCACCCTTCTGCTGCATGCGGGGCCACCAACCTCCACACTTAATACCAGCCCAGGCTGCCCAACGTCCCATCCGACCTGGCTTTGAACACCTCCAGGAACAGGGCATCCACAGCCTCTCTGGGCAGCTGTTCCAGCACCTCACCACTCTCATAGTAAAGAACTTCCCCCTGACATCCAATCTACATTCCCTCCTTCAACTTAAAACCATTTCCAATGTTAGATTATGGGATGTAGGAGTCTAGGGACAACTCTTACCTAAATAAGGAAAGACTTGGTTGAGGAGAGCAGTGCAGTAGCTGGTTCTGTAGTGTCAAGAGCTGCAGAGGCTGCTGGCTGTGTGTATGGAATACCTGGACAGAATCTCCTTTCTTCTGTACCTGTACTTCTGTCAAGTAATGTTTGTGGTGTAATTAAAATATCTTGATGTGTTAGTTGAAAATCCCTGACAGATGTACGTTTGACAAAACATACCACATCTACCTTGAACTTTAATATGCCAAGGTGATTTAGATAGTAATGAATATGAAGTTTTCTAATTTGAGGCTTGCTGTGGGAGCAAGCCAGTAATCACTAAAACGAGACTGCAGACAGCTGAAACTACTTACTTAATTGGAAGGAAAAATAATGCATTTAAATACTGCTGTTTGACTGTAAGTTGAATGGAGGCTGTCAACAGCAAGAAACAAAGTACCTCAGTGACCTAAAAAATACAAGTGTGCCCCACTAGGGATGACTTGATGTTAGGTAATGACATGCTACTAGAATTAAAGCATAAATATATATATCCCTCGATTTGCTAACTAGGCCAGTCCAGTAAGTGGTGTTTTTTTTTTAAAGCTCTTTGGTAGACAAATGGGGAAAATCAGTTTTGCCAGGGTTTGTAAAGAGCCTAGAGCAGCAAGGTAACCTGTGGGCTTTGTGTCAGATGTTTTTGGGGTGGGCAGAATTAGTATGTGGATAGGAAGGTTTGCTCAGTGGCTCTCTGTTGGAAGCTTGGATATGGCTATGCTGTCATCTCGGGAGGAGGCAACACTGAGTTGTGGGGTAGTCCCTAAGCCTAGGGAGTCCCAAAGAGCAGTGCTTACAAACAGGTGACAGCACAGATGTGTGCATTTGTGGGGCTCTTGCTGACTTGTATATTTTTGTTTAGGTCTGTTTAGTTATAGTCAGTGGATGGAGCCAGATGTTGTTTTACTTGCTGTAATAGATCAGAGGTACTCAAACCAGTGTGCTTCACAGTTTGCTGTAAAAGATATGGTGATGTTGGGTGTGATCAATTTGGAGCTGTGTTTTTTCCCGCTAATTCTGAAAGAATTTTGTTCTGAAGGTAATGCAGATATAAGCTGTCTCTTTGTTCTCTCCGTTCCATTTCCCTCAGTTTACTTGCTGGGTCAATGATGAGACAGTTCATGCCTAGGGATGCTGGCTGTGGGCCCCAGTGGTATAAAATTAAATGACAGAACTCGACAGAATTCCCAGAGCTTTTGGAATACCTCTTTCATCCACTTTGAATGCGTGGGGACTTTGACTCTGGGCCTGGTTCTGCTTCTGCTCTGTGTGAGTGTGTATCAATGACCACTGGGCATCTGATTTATAAGCAAAGGTTTTGAACTCTGAGCTGTACTTGTTTAATTCCTTCCTTTTGGAAGGAATATGATTTCACAGTTAATATGCTATTTTTTAAATGCAACTTCTGGGGGAGAAAAACAGTCATTTATGCTGTACTGAAGTGAAATGTGACAAGGACATATTTGCATGAAGATCTGTGTAAAGTACCTGGCTAATGATGAGCAGCAGGGCGATCTGCTGCAGCCTGGGTGAAGCATTGTCTGTTCTGTGGTGCAAGGCACTTCATTTGTACACCTGTCCTGTCAAACCTGCCTGAAAGTGAGCGAAGAACTCAACGCTTACTTGGATATAAGAACTTTTCCTGTTAACATATGAAGTTTACCTTAACATGGTGTCAGTGAGGCAATGGCCAAGTTGACTTGCGTGAAAAGGAATTAACCAATTTACTTAGTCTGTGTTTACTCTTTCAAAGGTTAAAGTTTTAATGTGAGAAATGGTGAGCTTCAGAGCTATTGCAGATGTGGGATCACATTGCAAGATCTGGGATAGTATTTTATGGTGTTGGAGAGCTGCTGGGATTGTTGAGTTTGTTATTAGCTTACACATAAGCCTTGTTTTCATTAAGGGAGTGGGGAAGGTAGCTGAATGCTATGCAGAAGCTATTGCAACTGAGCTGATCAATAGGCTACAAAAGAACTTGTTATAAATAATTTGTGTGTTTTGCAAATAATCATGTGTTGAACCGGACTTTCTTGGATAACTAACAGTCTAAAGTTTCAATTTATCTTGCCAGAAGTCTAGCATGTTGTATATCATCCTTATGATCGTTCCTGCGTTTGCATAATGTACCAATTACAATATTGCTAGAGTTGTATTCTCTGCAAGTCATGCAGCTAAACACAATTTTTCTTTCAGCAAGGAGAGATCTATCATTCAGAGGAGTGCCGAAGGACACTAAAACACACACTCAGATACTTAACATTTTGAGCTGAACGCAATGGGGCATGGCTGAAGTTATTGCTAACTTGAGTGTCTGCTGCTTTCATTAAGGATCTGTTGATATTTGTAGATATACAGTAATCTTCAGTACTTCTGGGTTGTTCTAAATTCTTGGTGGACCTTGGCTATCTGCAGCTGTTTGTTCTCTGGTGCCCAGTCAAGCTGTTTGTCAGGGAGGTGTGAATTGGGAGCAGGCCCCTTCAGCAGACAGGGTGTATGAACTTGATGCCTGCTGCAATGAAGAACAAAAGGCCTCTAAAACTTGGTAAATATGTACTATGTACTCACATTTGCAAGTACCAGCTTGAATTAAGTGAGAAGCACTTTTCTGATGTTAAACCCGTCATCTTATGAAAATACTGCTTGTTGCTAACTACTTGTGTAGCATAATGCAAGTTGGCTTTTATGCAGTGGGTGACTGTAGTAAGCCCTGCAGTGCTTTTAACAGCCATCAGAAGTAACTGTTGGCCAGAGCTTTCAGTTGGAATGCATCGAACTATTAGCATTTTATAGAAAATGCTTGTTTATCACAAAGTAGGAGAGTGATTGAGTACAAAGTGCATATGTTTTGGTCTCCTTGCACACAGTCCCTCCTCTGCTCCCATCTGTTTTTCCTACAAAAGTGGACTGCTGTGGAACTGCTGTCTTTCTGCAAGTTAGTGTGGAAGGGCTTATCTTTCAGAGAAGAGAGTTCTGCCAACGCATGCATTTCATGCAACAATTTGCAAGAAGATCTTAGTGGTTGAAAAAAGATAAGGGTCCAGGTTAGATTGGCCTTCTTGGTGATGTAATGCCTCTCAGTTGTCCAGTTAATGTTTTGGCAGGGTCACATCAAATCAGAACAAGCAAGAAATCATCAAAGTTCCATCCAATTTAATTTGTCTTGTCTAATCTGGCTCCTCATAGACAAAATGCCCGGTTTTCTTCTGAAGTAAGGTGGAAGAGTTCCAAGTGTTCTTACTGGCATCGGTCAGACTGCATCTGTGTGACACACGGTGATCTCAGATGTGGCAGTGATGGTGTTGTGGAAGATCATAGAATGGCCTGGGTTGAAAAGGACCACAGTGATCATCCAGTTCCAACCCCCTGCTCTGTGCAGGGTCGCCAACCAGCAGACCAGGCTGCCCAGAGCCACATCCAGCCTGGCCTTGAATGCCTCCAGGGATGGGGCATCCACAGCCTCCTTGGGCAACCTGTTCCAGTGCGCCCAAGATAGTTGAAGGCTAGATAAATTCTAGTTCTGCCTTCGTCTCCCACTGTGTTTTCTCTCGCTCCATGAGAGACCTGGGCATGCTGGATCAGCTGGGGAAGGATGGCATCCATGGGCCTTTTTTAAATGCATGCTATTCACTTCTGCTAATTTTAGAATGTGTGTTGTGGAGATTCCAGCAGTAGCTACATACTTACTAAAACTGAAAATAAATGAACTTTTCACTCCCTAGATGCTTTGTATGGGGTCGTTTTGTTTTTGAATGTATATGCAGAATTTCATGTGTTAAATTGCGTAATTCTATCATGGTTGATGCTCAGGAATTCTTGGCAGTGTTGCTCTTAGGTTTCTGTTGAGCTGTGCAGCGTGAACTGAAGGCAACACAGCTGTGTGTGAATGTGCAGTAGATGCCAGCACTGATCCTGGGAGACAAGGGTTCAGTGTGTCAAATGAGTTTTGTGTTGGCATCTAAATGAAAATGCAGTAGGAATTAGTATATGTGCATATGTTCTGAAAGATGAGCTAGCATATTGTAAACTTTGATTTCACAACAACTTGTGTTGTTTGCACTAAAAGAATTGGACTTCTATTTGTCATGAGCAACAACAAAAAAGGCTGGTGGCAGGTTGCTGCTGTCTTGGTTTGTAAATAAGAGTGATTCCAGCCCGGAGGACGGTACTGCTGGGTGTCTGTGTGTGCTGGCTGTAAGTTTGCCTGTCTTGCTGCTACTGTAGGATTCTGAGGCATTGCTGGAGGCCTGTTTAATACGCCTTACTTGGTGTGAGAGTGAGAGCAAGCCACGAGGTATTAGGTGAGCTGAAAACAGTGATTTGTGTGTGGGTTTTTTTGGTTGCACTCTCACCAGGAGCTGGTGATGCTCGCAGAATGAACTTGTGTGCTGCTGTCCCACAGTGGATGAACAGCTGGGCATGTAGTCTATGATCTTGCCATCAAGGGTCAAGAGCAGTTCACTGAGACCAGAAACAGGTGGCTGTCTGCTCTGGTGTCTGCATGCCACTGTAAGAGGAAGCTGTAGCACCTTGCATGTGCTCAGCTCCTTGGAAGCCTTACCCTGAGGCTGTCTGGTGCTTTGTGCCTCCAGTTGCAGACACTGTAGTAGGCCCTTATGGGAGTTTATTGATCTTGGGCTTTAAAACAGTGTGAATTGGTCTCTGCTGCTCGTGGGCTTACAGCCTCGCTGCGGTTGTGCAGACTCTGAGCAGTGTTGTTTCCACCAAGCTCTCCTCTCTGTGGCGTGCTGTTGCTACATGTGGGCTTCTGGCTGCGGGAGGAATGAACGGAAGTCCTGCATGAGTCCCTGCTTTGGGGGAGCCTGCTGCCCGGGTAGGAGCTGGAAGGGTGTAGCAGTTACTTTCAGGAAGCCTTGGGAATTGGATCACTTTCATAATGGCACAATCTTGAAGGGTAAACAATTCTCCTGGCTTAAATGTGAGCTGAACAGCCGCTAAGCTGTGTGAGAGAAGGGCAGGCAGAAGCAGCAGTGTTTTCTGATGGAGGTATTTCATTCAAACTGAAACTCTGACTGCTTTGGTTCTGGACTGGGCAGATTGGATTGGGCATAGTAGTGGATAATCACCTATCTATAAACCAAAATACCACCACCAGGTTCTGCCATTCAAAGCTAGAACGTACTGGGAAACATTCACATGTTTTTTAGCCTGTGATTACAGGTCTGTGTGCGGATCACACAAGCAGATCAGAGACAGCCATCACTCTTACCCTGCTGTTGCATGCTGCTCTGAGCTATTCATTTTCATTAGGTTCTGCGAGTGGAGAGAACTCCTTTGCTGTTGAGGGAGTGATGTCTAAGGTTGATTGCTTGTGACTGAGCAGCTCACAGGAGGTTGTAAGCAAAACAGTGGTATGCTCTAAGCCTTTGTTAGAGGCACGCTTGGCTGTAACTGCTGGCAATAAGAGCTGCGATAATAAATATCTCAAAGAAACCGGATCCCTTTACATTCTCTGAACAGTTGGTATGTGATTTATTGAATTCATAGCGTTCTGGGAGAGGCATGAAGAACAAGTTATTGTGACAGAGCAGGAAGAAGAGTTTTGTTATTGGATTAGTAACTGTGCAGTGGAAAGAGCTTACACTGACTTTTAACTGTTCAGTTAGGTTGCTCAAAGTCAAGATATCAGGAGACTCCTGTACTGCCATAACTAATAGGAACTTCATGGCTGTGTATTCTTTTTCCTTTCAGGAATGACAGAATCAGGCTAATAATTAAACATTCCTTGAGTTTAATAATAATAATTACTCTGGGGGAATGTTGGATTCTTATTTCTAAGCACTGGGAAAGACAATTTAAGAGAAATGTCGATGTACTGAAGCTCCACCTTGAATTTGTGTTTTCAACTTGTTTGGTATTAAAAGCAGTGCACTAATTGGTTCTGAGGTGGTTAATAAGAATCTGATGTCTTTGCTTATTTTTAGGCTTAGGTATAACCTTGTGACTTTTTCATTTGTTAGAAATAATAAGTTGGCTTTGATGTTACAGATATTAAGGTGATTGCTTGAGAATGGGTTTATTAGTTTGCAGGTCAGCTGCATCTGATATTTTAATCTGAAATTTAGATAATGGTCTGAATGAAACAGCTCTAAGGGACTGGCATGCTGTCCTTATGGTGCACCTTATTGCTGTCTGTGATTCTTCCTGGTCTAGAGGGTGAAGTAACCGATTGCCATGCTATTGTATGGATCCACCCACCTCTTAGAATGAGTTTCATTTAACGTGGCTCTTCTTCACTATAGCTAATGAAGATGGACCGAATTGCTCACATCAGTATGGGAGCTTGTGAGATCTTAACAATGGATTATTGAGGCCAAATGTGCTGTAGTGGAAATGCTTAGTCACAGCTTGAAGCAGTGATGGAACAGCTGGGGGGAAGGCAGGGCTAACCCAGGGGAGCCCAGGTGCAAGCAGTGCATCTGAGTGATGGAAAGGCTGGGGCCAGGATCCACCCCTTCCCTGACCTCATTTAAGAGTTGGTAGTGGATGCAAGGATATCTTGCTGGACATCCCTGTCTACTCAAGGCCTTCTAAAGGTAAGCAATTTTTCATCCTTTGTTTCTGCATCTACAGCTGCTGCATTTGGGCTTGTCTTCATTTGCTGCAGCGTAGGACTTTGCCACCCCGCCACTATTGCTGTACATCACGTTATGCATTACACGTGCTTTGTGTGTTTTCCATCTGTAGCTCTGCACTAGTAGAAGAGGTAGTGAGTAGCCTGAATTGGTTGTTAGCTAGGGAGGAAATGCAGAAAGGAATAACAAACTCTAGGAACTGTTGCTATTAAGAGCAGGTTTCGGTAGGGAATGG
The DNA here is from genome assembly GCF_016699485.2 of Gallus gallus. NCBI lineage: Eukaryota > Metazoa > Chordata > Aves > Galliformes > Phasianidae > Gallus > Gallus gallus. The sequence continues at coordinate 5,538,059 of NC_052538.1, read as the reverse complement.
GTTAATTGAACAGCTCAGCTTAGCCTGAATTGAATAGCCCCTTTGAAGGTAGGCTTTGCTTGTCCAGTAGTACTGTTCTGGATCCTCTTTTCTACTTTGCCTGATCTGAGATGTGTAAGAAGCCAGGACTAAAACAAGACACAGAAGTGGCACTAAACTTCTCTGTCAAGGAAAGACCAAGTGTAGGTGGTGAAACTTAAAGGCTAGCAAATCAGAACAGGAGTTAGCTTGATCTGTATTAAGAAGCTCAAGCAGTGGTGGTGAGTGTTTATGAAATATTCCTATTATGCTTAGTATAGGCTGGTTAAACAATAGTAAGGCTCGGTGACGCCGGCTGTATGTACCTTTTAACTTTGCTGTTTGTGAAATTGTAAACACCAAGCTACCTGTTAGGCTTCAGAGGTTTGAGACTTGGCAGTATCAGTTGCTATTCCAGAGAGGAAGAGGCTGTAATTACTTGAATGAAGCATAACCAACATCTGAACAAAGTAGATGCTGAGGGCTTATCGCCAAATGTGGATTTCTGCTTAAGCAGATGTAATTGCCTGGACTTTGTACTGGGTTGTTTGGCAGATTAGATGTGCAAGATAACAGTAGGTCACAGTCCAAATGTAAGGTCTCTAAGACTGTATATTCACAGCTGTGGTGATAAGTCTGGTTAATTGAAAACTAAATTCACAATTTCAGGTTATAGGCGTAAAAACATCAATTTGAGTTGTCAGTAATGGTTATGTGTGAAGTCAGTGTGAGGACTGTGCAGTGATGATAACCTTCGGCAGTAATGCAGGTGATATTTGAGTGGAACCTGCATGTTTTTTAACCTGTGAGGCTGCTTCTGGAAGCCTGGCACAGTTTTCTTCCTTCTGAAGTTTGAGGTAGAGACAAGTGGCATGCAGTGCTATGCTGAGAAGCATTTTTCATACGGGTCATTGGGCCAAGAACTACACTGATAGCAAGGCAGCTGATCTCCACGAGACGTTGACTGCAATGTAAAGCTGTCTTATTGTGTTAAGTAAATAGGAGGCCTTTTGTGAGACCTGTGTTCAATATCCAGCATCGCTGATCATGGATACCAGCAGCAGTTTATTCTATTCTCATAACCCCCTGGAGAGCCTTGTTCTGAAAGCTCTGGGCTGCTGAGCTTTTAGGTCAGTTTGTGTGAGCCACCGTGGACATGCAGCAAGGCTGCAGAGCAGCCGGCTGACTGACTGCATGGTCAGGAGTGTGGGCAGAAACTGTGATAACTTGGAATTCTTTTTCTTATGCGATAGAAGCTCTGTATGTTGGGTAGCTGAAGTTGCAATCCCAAAGAGCTCTGTAGTTCTCTGACAATTCCATTTGTAGTCTTGACAGTGTGTTTGAAACAGTATTATATGCATATGGGTGATGAACAAGATGACTTCTGCAGCTCTTCTTGGAAAGGATGCAACTCGGTGCAAAGGGATTTTAAGAGGATAGCACATCAAATACAGGCCCTTCATGCAGAGCATGTAATTTTATGTTTGTATTGAGGTTTTTGCTTGTGGAAGTGGCAGCCTGAAGATGTGGCTGATGCGTGCAGTCTGAAACTAGATGCCTTCAGAAGTGCTTCGTTGGGATACATGTATTGCTTAAGGTTGTGCAGAGAGCAGTGGACTTCTGTGGAGCTTGGATGAGCCTTTTCTTTTAGAAGCCTGGACAAGAAGTGCACTGTTAGCAGTTTTAAAAGAGCTCTGGACTTAAAAGCTCTGGAGAAACACGCTTATTTTCAGTTAAAAACATCTGGAGAGAGGTAAATGGAGTGTTTGGAAGCAGTTAATGTAATTCATGTGTCCTCGTTGCTTGTCTGGAGGAAGCTTTTAGAAATGACTGCAGACATCTGCAGTGCTCTTTAATAATTGATGGGCTTGTACGATTCAGTGTACAGAAAATTCATGACCTGCTCTATTTCTGTGAGTCTGGTTTGAGAGGGCAGGTTAGGGGGATTCCTCATCATCCTACTACAATATAGCTATTAAGAGAATAAGTGTTTTCCAGCAGATTTACTTGTAAAACATTCTTTTTGTCATATCTATTAGCTCTATGTCCAACAGATGATTTTTAGGGATTTGAAATGGAATCATGTTCTGCCAGGATGCTTGTTTTGCTCATATTTGGAATAAAAGAAGCAGTAAGACAGATTTGCTTCCCAGTGCTGTTGAGATTCTTATTTCCCGAGAAGTTACTTTTACAGCTTTAGGAAGACCAAGGGCTGAATTGTGTTCGGACCACTTCAGCATTGCTTTACGTACAAAAGGCTTTTAGTGCAGGCAGATTCCAGTCAAGTTGGGTACCAAGTCTGTAGCAGTTTTCAAAGCATGATGCTTCCAGTTAGAGGAAATCATTAAATCAGGAACTTGTTTTCAGACTCTGGATGCCTTAAGCATCGTGTTTGCTCCTTAGCCTTTTCTCTCCTTATTCTAGCAAAATAAAATTAACACTTGGTGCAGGCATTGTGATGAAGCAGCTTAGGAAATGCTCAGACCTCTGGTAAGAAAGAGCTGCACAAGCACATTGAAGTCAATTTTCTCATCAAATTTGAGAAGAGAAAATACATTATTTGATGAAATGTTTCAAAGGTGCCATTTGTTCACAGCATTTCTTTCTGAGCTGATAAAAACAATATTGAATTTACATTATAAGATTTCCTCTTCTTAAAGCTGCTCACGTTTTTATTGTGCCCTGTTAAGGCATACCCTGTGCATACTGTGTCCAGGCAGAGCCAGTTGTAGGGAAGGGCTGATTTTTGGTACAGCAGCTGACTGTGATATGTATTAGCTAAACAGATCGTGCGGTATTTCCAAACGTTACCCCAAATATTAAGTCATGGTTTTGTAGCAGATGGTCAGTTCTCATTGATGTAGATAGCTCTGATAACCAACCAGTTGTCTGTAGTTTGTCATGCAGAATAGTGGAAGCAGGATGTTTCTGTTCAGGCTAGATGTCCCTTAAGTCACCTGGATGTTATTTGAGTAGTTCAGATAAAGTTTATCTGTAAGGCAAATCTGTTTTAGGATTATTTCAAGTAATGAAATGCTGGTAAGTGAAGCGTTCCTATTCATGACAGTGTTGTAATGGTACCAGCTTCTTCCCCTGGTACAGCAAAGATGAGCAGGCATTGGATAGCAGAATTAGCTAAAAGATCCTTGTTCTTCTTCCAAGGTACTGGAAGATGTTATTGAAACCTAGATGGTCAGTGATTGCTTCCAAAGGAAAGGAACAGTCAGACTCTGATCTGTTGAGGGGCGAGGGGAAATCACCAGCATTGGACTCCTTGTGAATTGACGTGCAGATCTGAAACTCTTTCTACCTGGCTGCCCTAGTCTAATATAATGCTAAAAAATGGCATGTTTTTAAGGAGTAGTGTGATAGGAGAGCAGTACTGTAATCTAGAGGTAAGATTCTTCTGAAAGTATTTGAAGGAAAAAAAACTGAAAGTCATTTTTGCTGTCCCCTCCCCAGGTCTGTCGTGCATATTTCAGTGGTTGTATCACAAAGGTATGTTTTTGTAAATGAGGTTGAGCAGGTTAAACAACAGTCAGCAGCAGGGTATTCGTACTTGCTGTCAGGAGTTATCAAAGTCAGGGTGTTAGTTTGATACCCTTATACTTTGCTAGGAGGTAATAAAAAAAATGGGGAGGGCGAAAAGTCAGCTGGCAGGGATTGTGTGATGCGTGCTTGTCATCTCATGCAGCACAGGCAATCTTGTAGTGATAGAACTTTCAGCTTCTTTTTAACAGACTTTCAATTGGGCTGCAGGTATTTTCGATACGATAGTGGCAGTAGTAAAGAGTAATGTTGGAAGATTTTTACTGAATTGGATTCACTTTGATGAATGCTTGCTTAAATTGCTCGACTGAAAATGTGTTGTGATGAGAAGATTGTAATTAATGATGGTAAAGTCCAGTTGCATGTCAAGAAGAGCTAATTCCTGTGACCTGAGCATTATTTTCATTTTTATCCATATTAAGAGATTCAGTTTTTTGGCAGCTCATGTGCATTGTAAGCCTCACGTGCAGGGATTCTTCACAGCAGTAACTGGTGGGAGTAAATGCAAGGTAGTAAGGATGGAACAGTGCTCAGTGCCTGCTGTGGGATCTGATAATGCACCACATCTCGTGGTATTTTCTTCAAGTCATCTCTTTGTGAAAATAAATATGAAAACTTTAGCATTTGTTTGGGATGTTTATTTCTAAACCTGACCTTTCACGTTCTTCTGCTGTTGGCAGAAATAAGGACTGATTACCATCTGCACAATATGCACTCCACCACATTGGTCAAAACAACATGGTTGTCTGGTATAATGCAAGATAAAAAAGGAGATTTAAACCCATCAGTGCTCTAATGCTGTTATCGGTTCTTTGCTGAGCTCTGGATGAATATAAGTACTTGCTGATACTATTTGCTCTGTTTGGTAGCGTGGCTAGATAATCTGATTCAGTGTCAGCTTGTGTGTCACTGTGATATGGAATGAAAGATTTTGTTGATTTTCATCAGCTTTTTGGCACTGTAGCTCTCAGCAGCACTGGTACCTCCTAATATTTTGATGATAAATCAGCTCAACAACCAGAGTTCTTTAGACTTCTAAGGAATTCCTTCACTTTCAGAAGCTTAGGTGATGAGACAGCAGTATAAAAGTAAGTTAGATAGCTTTTTTTCATTTGTTTTCCTCTTGTGCAGACTACAAATGCCTGCTAGGATTGAGGGCATGAGGCAGCGTTAAGGGCTGGTCTCGAGTATAAATAGGGGATTTACAAATGAATTTTATGAATTGTGTTGTATCAAAAGGAATATTGTCAAGCTGCTAGAAGCATCCTGTCTCTGGAAATGGGGAGAGGAATTTTGATGAACTTCTGGATGTTCAGGCTATTCAGAAGAATTGGAGCATTTCATTTCTGCAGGAACTTCCATGATTAATTGGAGGTACTTGCCTACTGTACAGTTCCCAGTATACTAAGGAAAGAGAAGGAGCTCTAATGAGCAGCAGGACGTTACAGTATTGTCATAGGTTTTTAATGTAAAGTTTTAATGTAATTTTCTATGTTTAATGCTTTAAAAAAAACAAACTCATTGCTTATGTTAATTACAGATGAAAATGGCGCTTAAAGGTGGAACAGAATTGTCTGCTGTGATTAGCAGTATTTCTAATATTTTTGTTGCAAGGATATTGCCAACAAAGTGTTATCCTGCTTTTTTTCCCCTTATTTAATTGGACGATATGTAAGTACTGTCTAGTGGTAGAACAGAGGCAAGATGTATGATGTGCTGAAGGCAGGTCAGACTGGATTAATAGATTTTGTGCCTGTGCAGTATGGAAGGTAAATGTTGCTCATGATCTCTCATGGTGAAACATTGATTCCTCTTATGAGGCGTCTCTTATGTGAGGAAGGACTATGATAGGATTAGAATCCTTGTTTAAATAGTGGTTACCACTGCTTCTGTTGGAACATGTGCTAATTATGCAGTTAAGAAAGTGAACAGAAGGGCTCATGCATCTATTTTCAGTTGAACTTTGTGTACTCATATTATTCTAGTATCCTCAGGCATGAGCTTCTATAAATAGGGATAATTAGCAGTAATCACTGGTATGTTAGCAAATGCAGAAGGACTGCATCTGGGCTGTTGAAGAGGAGCTGCCATACCGATAATACTGATGTCCTTTGGAAGCAGATGAATGTTCAGGTGAGAGGCTTTCTTTGTAGAATTAGTGTAGTAGAACTCTAAAGGTAACTGGCAATTGAGGTTAAGGTTGTCTTCCAGCAACGTGCTATTGAAGAACATAATTTGCTAATGGGTGTCTGTGGGGTGGGACTCCCACAGCCCTCTCTGTTGGCTCCAGGCCTCATAATCTTTTTTTGATTGTGTTGTGTAACAACACACTTAATGGAAAGTTCTTCTTAAGTGCAGTCCATTTTTCATACTCAGGAGAGCAAGTTTTCTTATCCAGGTAGAATCATTAATGTTGGTAAAGACCACAGAGATAATCTAGTTCAGCAATGATTAAAATACAGTGGATTATGATTGCCTAGCTACCCACTTCTGAATCATTTCTTAAGGCCATTACTTTGAGTGTATAGATCGATACAGGTGAAAACTCAGCACCACACTGCTCAACCAAGGGCTGGCCGTGTAGGGCTGTCATTGTGCTAATCCTTTCAACCACGTATTTGAGGTTCAGTGCTCCTACAGGTGTTGTGCTGGTATTGACTAAAACTGACACAAAATAATTTAAGGATATTGAGAAAGACAAAACAAGTCATTGTTTAAAGGGAGATATAGCATAATAAAACCAACATCTGTGGTGGCTTGCCTCATCTACTCTCTCCAACAAACATTGAACTTGAGCGATTTCTAACCTATTAGATACATGTGATGCAGTACAACTTTGCTGCTTTAATGTAGCATAACCCAGTATGCTAAGAGTATGACTTCCTTGGGGGGGGGGGGTGGAGGGCTTTTAAGCATGTACTACAGGGAGATAGTCAGTAGTTAGTATTCAAAAATCACCTTTCCAAGCTCAGCGGTACTCCATCCCCACATAGAGGAAGTCCAGCAAAAATACTGAATGCCATCCTGTTTATGTTCGTGATGTGGGTGATGAGGCAGAGTATACCTTCAGTCAGTCTACAGGTGACACCCAAATGAGATCACAGGAGATTCTCTTTTACCATCAGGCAGCACTTCTGTGCTGTACAAATGATGGAGCTCTGGCACAGGTTGCCAAGAGATGTTGTGAGATCTCATAGAATCACAGAATCACTCGGGTTGGAAAAGACCTTAAAAGATCGAGTCCAACCACAACCCTAACTCTAACAACCCTCTGCTGAATCATGTCCCTGAGCATCACATCCAGGCAGTTTTTAAACACATCCAGGGATGGTGACTCAGTCACCTCCCTGGGGAGCCTATTCCGGTGCTTAACAACCCTTTCTGTAAAGAAGTTTTTCCTGATATCTAACCTAAACTTACCCTGGTGCAATTTGAGGCCATTTCCCCTCATCCTGTCACCAGTGAGAAGAGACCAACCCTGCTTTCACTGTAAGCACCTTTCAGATACTGGAAGAGAGCAGTAAGGTCTCCCCTCTGCCTCCTTTTTCCCAGACTAAACAGCCCCAGTTCCTTCAGTCTCACCTCATAGGGCACATTCTCCAAGCCCTTCCCCAGCCTTGTTGCCCTTCTTTGGACCTGCTCCAACACCTCCATGTCCTTTCTGTACTGAGGTGCCCAAAACTGAGCACAGTACTCAAGGTGAAGCCTCACCAGTGCCAAGTACAGGGGCAGGATGACTTCCCTAGTCCTGCTCACCATACCATTCCTGATCCAAGCCAGGATGCCACTGACCTTCTTGACCACCTGGGCACACTGCTGGCTCATATTCAGCCACCTGTCCATCAGTATGCCAAGGTCCCTTTCCATCAGGCAGCTTTCCAGCCACTCCTTCCCGAGCCTGTAGGGTTGCCTGTAGTCAGTGGCTCCATGTCCAGATGGAGGTTGGTGATGAGTGATGTCCCCCTGGGACCATTGCTCTTCAGCACCTTTATCAGTGACGTAGATAATGGGATTGAGTGTGCCCTCAGCAAGTTTGCTGATGACACCAAGCTGAGTGCTGCAAGAGAAGGAAGGGATGCCATCCAGTAGTCTCTGGACAGGCTTGAGAAGTGAACTTGATTGAACTGAAAGAGATTGAGCAAGGCCAAGTGCAAGGTGTTGCACTTGGACTGGGACAATCCCAAATACGTGTACAGACTGAGAAGAACTCCTTGAGAGTAGACCTGTGAAGAAGGACTTGTGGTCCTGGTGGATGAAGAGCTGGACATGAGGCAGCAGTGTGCTCTTGCAGCCCGGAAGGCCAACAGTATCCTGGGCTGCATCAGCAGAGGAGTAGCAGCAGGGAGAGGGAGGTGATTGTCCTCCTCTGCTCTGCCCTTGGGAGGCCCCATCTGGAGTACTAAATCCAAGCCTGGGGCCTCTGGTGCAGGGAGGATGTGGAGCTTTTGGGAGTGGGTCCAGAGGAGGGCCATGAAGATGATCAGAGGGCTGGAGCACCTCTCCTATGAAAACAGGCTGAGGGCTTGTTCAGCCTGGAGAAGAGAAAGCTTTGGGGAGACCTCACTGTGGCCTTCCAGTACTTGATGGGAGCTTATAAGCAGGAGGGAAAACTTTTTACGTGGTCTGGTGGTGAGAGGACAAATGGGAATATTTCTAAACTAAAAGTTGGGAGGTTTTGGTTGGATGGTAGAGGAGAACTTTTCTAGCGATGGCCACCCTGCCTTCAGCAGGGGCTTGGAACTAAATGATCTTTATGGTCCCTTCCAACCAAAGCTATTCTGTGATTAAAAGCTGGTTCCGATGACTTCTTTGAGCTTTAGTTTCTGCTGTGTTTGGTGTAGCTGGGAGCTTTAATCTTTGAACGGGGTGTTGCAAGTGGTGGTGCTGGGCTTCCAGCAGAGCATCCATTTCTCATCCTCCAGTAGAAGGCAGCATCTGACTGTGAACTGGGGATTCTTTTGAACTACTTTAGGTGGGTCTCTAGGGGAAAGTTTGTTCTCTTAGAATGAGTAAATTGGCTAGCTTTTCTGCCTAGCTAAAAGGCAAATTTTAAGATTGAATTAAATCTTAACCTTCTGATCTGGATTTTACTTCCAGTATGCTGATCCACATGCCCACAGCACAGATACGTGTTGTTCAGTATACTCCAGTGTTACTCTCCTTTAGGTTTGTGTGACTGAGTTAAAAACCTGAATCTAAAGTGAATTGCTCACAAACTTCAAGTGTATCTCACAATGCAAACATTGTATTGCTATAGAATGGCTGGTTCTACAGCTGATGTGAACTGTAGATGTTGAGCTTTTTGATGAATGAATTCTATCTTTATGGTGAAGTTGAATGTTGACATTCATTTGAATTCATTTCCTAGAATGGAAATTCATTTCTTAGCACTTGTTTTATAACTTACAGTGACTACTCTTAGTAGGCTTTCATTTTACACTGATGATAATCTCTTGGTCAAAAGAAGCAAAGATAATATCAATACTTCATTTAACAAAAGAAGAATAATATATAGAGCTGGTGGATAACGAGAAGTACAAAATCCTTTTCATATTAGTGAGAGACTCTTTAAGTGAAGATTGATATCTGACAGAGCAATATTTATGGAACAGCTTATTTTATTATTGACACGGGGATATTTGCAGGGGAAACTCAATTGCTGGGGAATGTGGCAGCTCTATGATGAAGCTGTTAGGGAGTGTTGTCCTCCTTTCGTACACCCCTTGTGCCTGTCTGACATGCTACTTGTGCTAAAAATAATGACCATAGTTCATCATTCAATATGATAAATGTTACATGTTTGTGATACATGATGCTGTGCTTGATAATTTCATATATATGTATTTTAGGATAAGATCACTTAAAAGCTCCTTAACAGTCATTTGCTGCTCTTGGTTTTAAGTGCATGTGCAGTTTGCACAGCTCTGGCAAAGCAGCTGGAAGGGATCACAGAAATGCAACACTGACATGTTCTGATCTTAGTTTTGGTTCATTATGTTTCTGTTCCCAAAAGAGCTGTCTCCTTATCAGCCTTAAGGGACATCTTCTGCAGACACACCGGAAAAAATGTGAGTTCATGTCCTCAGCTTTTGGTACTGGTGAACTGGTATAATGCCAGACAGGAAGAGGACAGTTTGTATTCTGAATTTCTTAGTAGATCACTGGGGAGAGATGAACCTAGTACTAGAGCATCCACACCAGCACTAGGAAATCGGCATGGCCTGTTTGCTTCAGCTTGTGACCTCATTTGATGCTTCCTTCTTTCCCCTGTGCTAGGAGAACTTTGAGCTCCAGAAACATGGTCTGCTTCTCTGACGTGTTGGCTTTGTACTGAGTGAAAATGTGAAATGAAATTCATTTTTTCTTATGGCATACCTTAAAAGTAGTTTTTTGAGGAGGGGTAAAACTCATTTTATCTGTTTTTTCTCCTTTAGAAAAGAATTTAGTATGCACCACCTTAATACTTATGAAGTACCTACTTCTGATGAAAACAAGGAGTGAAATCCTCTGATTCTGATACTTATCAGAATTCCAAGCACTGTGTCCTTACAGCCACGTATCCAGATCTGTCCAGGTATATCTCACACCATTATCAGCAGATGGGAGCATTACCAAATGCATTCAGCTGCTTAGCACAGGTCCTGATTCCAAGTGATCAGAGTTCCTCCTAGTCTGCATTTATCTGGTAAGCCTTGAGAAACATGCATTTCACTTCATCCTGCTGCTTTGCTGTGTGCTGTCATAGCTGCCACCAACTGAATGGTGCTGGAGTCCTGAAGCTGGGCTCCTCTGTGGCTCTGTCAGAGCTGTAGTTCATGGGCATAGGTTTGTTCTTAGGTGTGGGGAGTAGCTTGAAACAGTTGCTGATTAACAGTATTCTTGCCTTCAAAGGTGAACACTGTCCGTGCTCCATTGCAAGTTCTCAGTTCCCATTTATCATGCTTTCTAAAATTGAAGGTGAAAGAGTAAAACCTGACTTCTTTTATTTTTTGGGTAGGTGGGGGAGAGGGGGAAGGAAGGTACAAGGAATGCAACTTGATGAACCCTAGGTTAAAGTCTGTGACAATGTTCCTAGTCTTTATGCCTGTAGATTCTGAAGCTACTGTTTTCCATTTACAGTCGCTTTACTCTCCTGTTTCAAATTCATGAAAATCAGGAGCGGACTGTTTGCAAAGCAGAGGAGCTTTTCACCATTGTTCTCTGCAGTGTTTTTCTGGACATCTCGTTCTCCAGGGGGCATAACCATGGCAGTGTTCTGGTGACCTTTGCAGCTCAGCTGGTGAATCAGCCGACAGTACCGTCCTGAAACGGTTTGGGCAGAGTATGGCTTACAAAGACTAACTGAAGGAGCTGTTCATGAGACAACAAGGTACTGCAGCAAGGTTCTGGCTTTCTGTTGGCTTCCATAGGTGGTAGTGTCTGACTGCACTGTGGAAGTTACAACGTTTTTGCTTGGAAAAATACTCATTCTATGAGCATTCATTGAGAAAATGGGTATTTTTTTTCATATACTGTTTGAAATGTTGCCCCCTTCTGGTTACTGACAGCACTGTGAATTGGATGTGGATGGGAGGAGGATGAATTAGGAGTCAGCTAATACTGGAAATACAAAGAAAGCTTCCAGATGCACATGAAGATTAGGTGTAATATGTCTAATCTTGAGGCTTTGCTTGGCTTTCTCTAGTAATGCATGTGTATTGAATGTTTCCACTCATTTCTATAGAAAGAAACCACTACAAATAGTGACTTTCAACCTAACCTAGGATTTGAATTCAGCAGAGTAAATAAATACGATACCTGCTTATGGTTTACTTAACAAAATAACATCATGATTTTTTCTTACAGTGGTGAAGTTGTCTATCATTTTTAGTATGGTACTGCTGGAATACCAGCACGTTAGTGTATTTTGTTGCACTAAATGTGGGCGTGAGTTTAAAAAATGTAGGATTTGGAATGGAAGCAATGAACTACATGTGGGTTATGATAGGAAAATAAGGTGTAAGAACACTGAAGGCTAATGGTGCTTTCCTGGGTAAGAAATAACCAAGTTAGTGACATTATATGGAGAGGAACACGTCTAATGTGTTACTGGTAAAGGCTACAAAGCTTAATGTTAAATGATATCTCTTAAATTAACACATGCATTAACTGTGGAACAAATAGAGAATGCAGATCAGGCTGACTCCTGCTGTTAAGTTTCAACTGAGAAATACATTTCTTGCATTGGTAGTGGTGAGTAGATCCTATGCTTCAGAAAGGTGTGTTGTGAGCTGTATCAGTGTGCGTCTTATCATATCCTAGGATCATAGAAAGGCCTGGGTTGAAAAGGACCGCAGTGACCATCGAGTTTCAACCCCCTGCTATGTGCAGGGTCGCCAACCAGCAGACCAGGCTGCCCAGAGCCACATCCAGCCTGGCCTTGAATGCCTCCAGGGATGGGGCATCCACAACCTCTCTGGGTCTTCATTTTTTAAGCTGAATTTCTGCATTCTCCTCTTTTACTTCTTTCACTATCGATTTTTCTGAAATTAAAAAGGTTCTTTTTTTTTTTTTTAAGAAAGTGAAATAGTACTCTTTTTGCTTTCTGTTGTTAGTGTTGCTGGTCTATTTTCTTATACGAGTGACGAGTCTTACCAGTAGGTGGAGGTAATGAGATACTCAAACCGGTTCTTGGGGATGGAGTAGGAGCGAAGCGGTGTATCTACAGCAGGCATGAAAACTGGCACTCTACGTTTCATTGGACTCGGAGAAGAAATTAAGGCCTGCTTTTAGTAGGGCTTGAACTCAACCCCCCGCGTAAGTGGATTTTTATAGGTTTTCTTCTGTTTCCTCCTGGTTTATGCAAGTCGTTAGGATGCTGTAAGACTCTTGGAGCTCTTTGACCTCTGAGTCGTGGTGAGAATTGGTTCTTGTACAGCAGTTTTCTAGCATGCCTCTTGGTTCGTAACATTTCGTCCAGCTTTTTAAAGTCAGATAACAGGAAGGAAATGGGTTCAGCAGAGTTGAGGCTCTTAGGCTGCGTGTGTGAGTAGTGCGGAGGCTGGGCTCGTGGGACAAGACTTTGTGATTGGTTTGTAGCACGAAATCCTCTTGTTAACTTAAAAAACATCAGATTATGGCCTTGTTTCTCTTTTAGCTAGACATCCTTAATCGTGGGGATGACAGCAGTTGTGCCAGTGTAGTGTTGCTGTTTTTTTAAGCTGGTATGTTGCAGTTCCTGTGGCTGCTTTCTGTCTTAGGGAGATGCTTTCAATTGGTTCTGCAAGAAGGTTAACTTGCATAGTTTAATAAAGGTTTTCAAAGGACATTAGGACACCTTAATGTATAATACTCTTTCATGTGCCACACTGATGGCTTTCTATTTGAGAACTTGAGGTTGTTCTTAACTCCCGTTGTGTAATTGTACAGGGTGAGATTTGAGCCACTGGAAAGTGACCAAGAGGTATCAGTAGTAATGGCATTAAGTACAGCACTGATGTCCTCCAACATTTATGTTGCAGGATTTATGCTTTGCAGGGACGTTCCAGTGCCATCTCCAACTAGTAAAACTGTTTCCATGAGAGTAGTTAGGGAATGTATGGCTTACTGTTAGAGGGCAAGGCTTAAGAGAGATTTCAGACAGCAAGTGAGCTGTATGTTTAAGGAATTGAATGTTCCCAGACCAGTTTTAATTAGTGAGATGCTTGTGAGTGTGACTGCAGAGACTTTCTGTAAGGAAAAAGTGCATGCCTGAAAAGGAAATGGTATTTGCCTAAAATTGTCATGGATTACATTGGTCAGTAATAACTCTCTGTATGTACAAGTAGAACTATCATCTCTCTATCTGGTTTATCTGGTCCTGTGCCTTGCATGACTTATATATATGGCTTTGTGGAAAGTTACCATTGGAGATGAACTGTTTTCTGACTATTATGCATTGTCTGTGAGATAAATGAACTTCATTTAAATAGTTTGCGCTTAGGAAAAACTAGACATGTATCTGTATTTCTCCTGTTTCTGAAAGCTCAATTGGGCAAAACAATGTGGAAAACAATGGTCTGAAAGGAGTGATAACCATGGAAGTACCATCTGAGCATGTTTTTACACATTAATTTCACCCAGCAGGGAAAGATGGGATCCTAACTTAGGGATGCACCTCTCAGCAGGCTGGTGTGTGTAAGAGGGTACACGTGTTCGTGGGTATCTTGATGAGGAATTCACTTAGATCCTGAGTCTCAAGGGAAATGCTTTCCATGCTGGCACTTGAGCTACTTAAAATGAGCCTGAATGACAGAAGTAAATGAATGCTGTTGCCATAAAAATGTAAGACAATTAGTCCTTCCTGTCAAGTCTTTTCTGTTTAACATTGTACCAAATAGTGCACACAGTTACACCTTAATGCATGGAAGTTTCCTGAACACCCAGTTCAAACTTAAGTGTTAGTGTGCGAGACATGGCATAGAAATTCCAGTTTCAAACTTCAGTAGCTTTGTTTTATTAGCTTTTTTTTCCTGTTTTGCCTCTCAGGGCTTGGTGGTTTGATGCTAGTAAGAGAAAAGTAGTTCCCAGTGATAAGAGACACCTGTGGTGGTCTGATAAGGGAAGCATCTATGTGGAATCAGCCTTGGTGTGTCTCAGCTGTGGATCTTGATGTGGTCAGGGGAACCTCAAGTTCTACTTCCTGCTTGTTCCAGCTGTGCAAACTTGGTATGGAAAGTAATGGTATTTCTGAGAGTTCTGTTTTAACAGCACTTGTTAAATCTGTTTGTCAACTTGCAGTAATAGATGAGAAACTCTGGCTTGGCATGGCTTAGGCTGGCCAAGCTCAGTAACAGAATCATATTTCTCATTAATGTGAAGTAATGCTGAGAAAGAAGCTCAATGAAACAGTCACTTGAATCACAGGGTGTTCTTAAAATTGAACATAGTAGTTCACTATGGAAATACAGCTCTTACAGATGTGGCAGCTGAGCTCAGTAGTCTCCTTTCCTGTAGAGCTGGGGCAGAGACAGCCCGCGCTTCACGTATGAACAGTTGTGGCAATGTACCTTCCGAGTGTACTGAAGTGTGAGCTGACTGCTAATTGAATGTGCTGGGAGAAGGCTTGAAGGAGACAGTTGGTGACTGTAGCAGGAGAGGATGTGATGCAAATCTCTGAAGGGAAAGGTCTTGGCATGGGGCTGTTAGCTGCTGTTTTAGGGGAGGGCTTTCAAAAGTGAATGGTGGGAACTGGAAGAGGCAAAAATAGAAGCATCTCACTAGCATTTGTCATATACGTTTTAGGTATATTTGTTAACAGAGCAGGAATGTAGACTTTCCTTTTATAAAAAAAACAAACCAATTTTGCATTTGCATTAATGGTTTGAAGAACATATTTTGCTGATGTAAGTGGTGTTCTTTTGTCTGTGATATGACTGTAGTTTGTGAGATTTAGAAAACAGATCCGAACTCCATAAGCAAGGAAACCAAAATAGCAAAGGTCAGTCCTGTTTTGTTTTCAAGTGCTGTCTTTATTCTCTGTGTACAGGAGGTAACCTGACATGGTGTTCTCTGCATATATCCTATTTCTCTTGGCTGATATTTTCAGCCACTGGGTTTTCAGAACGGCTTGTGAATGTTAAATCCCATTGCTTTCCAAAGATCTCCTGTAACATGGCTAGTTTTGTGTTTAAAATTAACAACTTAGGAAGCTTACAGATCCCTGGAGGACATGCTTCTGTTCCCCGATGGCTTGATAAATGTTCCTTGTTGTGTTCTGGTTGTAAATATCTCAGACATGGCAAGGAGCTGTGAAGTGGTACAGTAACCAGATGTTCCTACTGCTCCTCCAGGCTCAGCTGTGGTATGGCCAATGCTGCTTCCCTGTCCTCCTCCTGATCTTCTGTGCCACAGCTCTGGGTGTTTGCTGTGAAGAGCAAAGGGAACAAATGGATACGCTCACCAAATGTCTGAGTTCTGTGAAATGCTGAGTTAATCTTCATTTCTTCAAATCTTACATGCTATCTAAACAGCATTCTCTTCCAAGGACTAGGTTTTGATGCTAGAGGTCACCTCTCCTTTACTTGGTTATTTTTGCTTGGTTCTCATATCTTTTCCTTATTACTATAACTCGTGAAACTTTCTTCAGTGGACTCAGTTGTATGAAAGTTTAACTTCTGGTACCTGAAAGCTGCATAACAAAGTAATTGGAATGAGCACCCTGGTATTGATGTGATTGATAATATTATCCATTTTTCATTGAGGAAAACATTGCGGCCGTATATACTTGAGTTGTTTTAGCATTGCAAGTATTCTAAAATGTGTTAGGTTAAACTAATGGCTCTATCTAAGTTGAAGACATGGATTTAGCACTAAAATGGGAGATAGAAAATTCCTGTCACCTTGATGGCTGTTGTAGGCATGAGGGTGCGTGATGAAGACACCTGAAATCGCCCCGTTGGTGTTGTGGTGCTGCAGCCCATAAGCTGGCAGTGTCTCTGGGCAGATTTTCTCCTGAAGTCACACTGTAGAGGGGAGAAACAGGTGAGGATGATGAGAATGAGTGCATTTTAACGTCTGCCTCCCTGCATACTGTGATTCAGATAAGTGAAATGTTGCCCCGTGCTTTGGGTACATGCACTTATGACCATGAATTTTACTTTCCAACAGTGTGTCAAGAGAAAAGGAAGAAGGATGCTGGTATTCTCCAGCCTGTTACTATTTAACCTCAGGTTGTATTGAAAGCATCTGTGTACTATCACATGTAAACTTAGCTTATCAGCCAAGAGCATCATTTTGCTTTGTGGAACGAATGTTGTATTTTAGCTTGGTTTCTGGCTGTGTTTCCACATGACTGTTTGAAAACTGGGGCACAGATGCACCTTCAGCATGTAATGCATGTGCATAATCAAAAGCATGGCTTTGCAGTAAATAATTCATGTCAGCTGGGGCGCTCAGTCCTGATAATGAGATCTCAGGGGCTTGGCTTTTTCCAGATGATATGAGAAATATTCTTTGCTGTTAGTCATTCAATCTGACAAGTATTTAGTAGGTAATAGGATTTGTGTGCTGAGAGAAAGGACATTCCTTAAGTTTTCTGGTTGCTTCTCTAGTTTCTGGATGCCTTCCCCGTGTGCCTCAGCTTTGAAACAGCCTTGGCTGTCACAGCTTGGTAGGGCAAGTGGTTTTGGAACAACCAGTCAGAATGGAGATTCCTCTTGGAAGAAGGGGAGAGGAAGACTCACAGGTACATGGGAAGTGTCGGACTTTCTGTCATTTCAGAAGGGTCATGAAAATGTCGATGAAAAAAGCGGCATCTGTTTCTGTAGCCATTAAACATTTAGCAGTGTGGTGCTGTGGTTAGGTTTCGTTCTGCCTTTTGGCAAGCTGTGGGAGGAGAAATGAGGTAACTTGTGTTAGGTTCAACAACCGACACAGTGTAGAGGTAAGGAATTGTGAAGTAAGCTTTTGTTTCCGTCTGTTGGCATGCTTTTCTTACCTTCTTGTGTGCAGGAGAAGTGATGAGCATCTACTTTTGCTCCAAATCTGTTCCTAATTGTGAGCTTTCCAGTCAGCAATGTGAAGTTTTCATAATAGAGAGCAATACAGGGAAGGATTGCTTGGGTGTAGGTCATGGTAAGTGTTCCATCCTAAAGCAGTGGTGACTGGCTTTAGGGTTTGTGCTGCTGGTGCCTTGCATGTCTCTTGGGTAATGTGTTGTGTGTGTGATAGTAGACTTCTGTTGGGAACAGTACGCTTGAGTGCTCTGAAGTTCAGTTCCCAATTACCCTTTCATACAGATTGTTAGGATGCTTTCAGGGATATATATACACAAACACCTCTACGCACACACAGCACAGGATATGTGAAGGGGAGGGAGACCCAATGAAGTTTCCTTGCTCATGAGTTTAGATAAGGTATGGAATTTCTGCTCAGTTGTCTGTAAGTGTTGAGGCTTCGGGTCAGCCGAGGTCAGCACAGGGAAAGCAGCTCTGGCTTTTTGACCTTGAAAGAAAGGGTCAGGCTTTAAGTCTTCTGTCTTAAAAGAGGAAAGCTCTGTTACAAATGCGAGGTATTTGAAGGGTGTGTGTGTGTCTCAGCATCTGCAATCTGGAATAGAATGGAACAGAATTGTTACTTGGTACACGTCAGGTTTTAAAAAGATGAAATGTTTGCCTTGAATACTGAGCTCCCTGTTGCTTGTATGTAGGTAGCTCCTTGCTATTGCTATTGTAATTAAATAAAAATGCTGCAGTTTGTGTTGCTGAAAGAATAAGGACAAGGCTGGATGCAAAGGGGAAGTAAATAGACCTAAGTACCTTACCTTTCCTGTTGCAATTTAGTTCATCTGATAACTTCTTTTCAGTATATAAAAGCTTAGCAGCACTCTGTGTGTGTGCTGGTGCTTACTCATGTGTTACTTTCACAGCAGAGTAACTCTGGGGATGGTACAGACACTGCTGTTAGCAGGGATTGTACCTACCAGCCTTGATTGAAAGTCAATTCTGAGTATTATTCTTCCAAGCTCTTCTAGTAAAACGTGTGGTAGTACTTTTTGTCTGCTCATACCACTGATTTTAAAGCATTTTATCAGAACTGACTTTTTGAGCATATATGGCATATGAGAATTGGAAACCAACTGTGTTCTGCAGAAAATGAATTAACAGAATAGCAATGCATTCTGTTTTTGTGAGCCTTAGCTGTGGGCTGGCTATATTGGTTCCTACAGAAGTGGGTCAGAGCCACTTCCCCTTCTTGCCTCCAGCCATTAAGGGCAGAATCGGATACCTGGCTTTCTAACGTGCCAGGTATTTTCTGTCTGCTTTAACATCCCTTCAGCGTAAATTGAAGTCCTTCCTGCTTATGTTCTCACTCGAGAATTATAACTAAGAAATTTGACAAATAAATTTTTAAAGAACTGATTGGTTAACGCTGAAAATAAATCTTACTGCAAAAGAGTGAATGAAATCCTAATCGTTCCTCCAGCAAAACAAACAAACAAACAAAGCCAAACAACAGCAGACATCCCAGGGACTTGGAACTGCTCTTTAAATAGAACATACAGCTGTGACTGTGGAGCAGGCAGACGTGACTTTGGATGGGGCTAGGGGAGCCTAAGCCAGCTTCTGTCAGTCTTTACATCATTTTGTTTGGATTTTGTTCCAGTAGCTTAAAATACAGCACAAGGATTTTCATTTGTGGCTGTCCGAATGTATTGAAACCAAAGTTGCTACTGGTGTGGCTGTGATAAGTTGCGTGGCCCAGCTGCCTTGTGTGCAGCACGGGGCTGGGGAAGGTGCAAGGTGAACAGTACCCAGCGTGGCTCAGATGCACGCCCTGAGGTTGGGCACAACTGCTTTGGTGCTTCCTGTAGTTGTGAGTTCAGGATTGCTTAACGAAGTAGGAAGGGATTTATTTTGATACTGCTGTTGCAGACTGATTCCGCACTGTGCTTTTTGCATGGCTGTAGGGTTTTGTTGGTTTTCTCTTTTTTTAAACCGTTTCAGGAAGGAGTTGGCTTGAACCACGTTTCCTCTGTTCTTAGCAGTACTAATTCATCCATTTACCACAGCGGGAAATGCTTAAGTAGTATTAGGTTAGGGAGAGCATCGTGTTTAAAACCCATCTGGTGCCTGTGAGTGTGGTAGGAGAGGTCATCCTAGGTAACAGCATGCACATCCTAGTTATGATAAATGCTACTGGTGACATGTTTTTTCCTCATTGCTAGTACTACATCCTGAAAAGATGATACGGCTTGTTGGCTGGAAAGTGGAAGCATGCATGTGACCGAGCTCCAAAGGCATTGCAGCTGCATAAGCATTCTGGGTTGCCAGGTGAATGAAATGTTAGGAAGTCGTGTGTCTTCTGTGAGGTGATCTTAGTTTGCTGCTTGGGAGCATGTGTCTGCTCGGCGTTCTTAGTAAAGACATGGGGCTGAATGAGAGCCAAGTGTTGCATCAGTGTTACTTCAGGTTTAGGAAGGACTGGCTTCAATAAGCCTTCAGCATATCATGGCTGTCTGTAAGCAGTGATTTTGCACAGTGCCACCTGGTTTAAGATGGAGCCAGATGTTGTAGTGAAGGCTCAGGCATTTGCATCCTGCTGTTGATGGAGCAGGGGAGGCAGCGTGCATCAGCTGAGCCTCCGGGAGCTGGCAGAATGTCTGCACTACTGTGGCTGCAGAGGCTGGAAGGAGGTGCTTTTTCTCATCTGGAAGTCACTGAGAAGTAGTCACAAAGTTGTATGAGGTCAAATGTAGTCTCTCTAAAGCTCTGGTCCAAATTCCAGTGGAACACATTTGTATGGAGATGCACAGATGTTTTGTGTAACGCACTTGTGGCAGTTGTGGCTTGTTTGACCAGCATCTTGCTTAAATGTAACATGAACTGCTGTTATGTGCATGCAGCGCTGTCAGAGAGGCAGCTGTTTAAAGTCAGCCAGCATTATTTGAGAACGGCTTTTGAAATGTGACACTTTTGTTTCTTATCCTTAAGTAGGTGAGCTTGGTTTGACCATAATGCCTCTAACATTAATGCCTGCTACGTTTGCAGTGTGCTGCTGGGGGATTGTAAATAATTTTGAGGCAGCAGGATTGACCTACTTCTTAGAAGCATTTGCCTTCTGGCTATTTTGTGTGCTCTGTGAATTCCTAGATCCCTTACATGTAAAGGCAATCTTCTTTCAATTGTAATTCTCTATGAAAGTAAACAGAAGTTTAATTTTGAATATGGAACAAAAACACTGTCTATACAGTAGCTGCTAGTGTGTTCGGCACTGAAGCAAGCATGGTATAAATAACCGTGCTTCGTGTGCAGGCTGCATGTGCTGAATTACTTCCTTGGGTACAGGGAATAATTACAAGCAAAATGTTGCTATATTAAGATATGCTTTGCACTGTTGATTTAGGTCACTGCCACTTTTATTTCAGGTTAGTGAGCGTCTGTTTCTTGTTTAATGACAATAACTTTACGTCTCTGAGTTTCAGGACACAGACTTGGCTAGGCTGACTTCTCGTAGCGTACAGATCTTTGGGTAGAGGTGAGGGGTGACACTGAGCTCTGCTGTAGCTCTACTCTTCTACCCCATTAATTCTTCCTTACCAGCAGTTCCTGGCATTACTCAGTCATTTCTGATGGTATCTTGCTATTTTATGTTTTTGGTGTGCCATTCCCGAGGGGTTTGAGCATGTAACCAATTCCTTGGGGGGAATTCCCATCCTTTCGATGGTGTTTTTGTTCAGTGTCATGGATATTTGTTGAGTTTGAGATGCTGATGTTAAAGTAAGGACAGCACTTTTTTTTTTTTTACAAAAAAAGAAAAAAGTCATTTACTGATTTATACGAGTCCAAAGTGTGGAATGAGGGCAAAGGGTGCTGTCTGTCATAAAGTGATGTGGACGAGGTAAAGATGTGTAGCATGCCAGTGATCCAACTTTACAGAAGGGGACTGGGAGATGATTCATAGCATAGAATCACGGCGTCGTCTGGGTTGGAAAAGACCTTCAAGAACACGCAGTCCAGCCATCAATCTGACCTACTGAGTCTTACCACTGAAGCACATCCACACCCATGTTAAACAACTGGAGTCACAGAATATCCTGATACGTGTAGGAAAGTGAAGGCATGTTCTCTGCAAGCAGAACTGCCATATGCTTGATTCCGGGACCATTGCTGTTGCTGTGTGGCCTGGATTTCTGTCATGGTCCTCTGGGAGCAGCCTGCACGTGAGTAGGACAGAGCAGCTGCCTGGCAATGGGCTCCCTTCCAGCCCTGTCAGAAGCACTAGCGGGCTCTGCTCAGTGAAGATGAGATCCTGCAGAAAGATGAGATGAGTGGAGACAGAGAAGCTCACCGGGTTATGGCAACTTAATATTTGAAATTATATGTTTCTGTATTTTCTGCTGCCTTAAATGGCTTTCAGGAGATGAAGTGAGTGTATTTACTGGTCGCTGGAATTGCTCTGGGAAAATAAATCCTGAGTGTAACTTGTCATCTCATCAGTGTGCCTCAGCGGGCACCTTTGGTCTTAGCGGTGGGTGGGGGGATGAGAGTTAATTTTCCTGCCTCAGTAGCAGAGCTTACAGCCAGCCTTGTAGCATGATCTCTGTGCTGCACCTCTGTGCTCGTTCTCTATCCATAGCCTTCTATAGATGTTCCTTGTTGGGCTGAAAGCTGGAGTTGCTTCGGATTCTTGAGTGCAGAGTGTGATCTTATCAGCTGCCCGCTTTACTTCCTTCCCTCCTTGCACCCCCTGCATCCCCTCTGTGCAGGCTGACCCGGCTCCTGCAGCCCTCACATTGTTTTTCCACCTCAGTGCAGAGTCGTGCATTACTCTGCTTTGCATTTGCTCCTCATACCTTTCCCCTGTTACCCCCCCCCCCCCCCCATGTTTCTATAGTAAACAGTGATAAAATCGATTTGTCAGGCTTTTGGTGTAATGATACAAACTGCATCATGTTGGCAAACAAAAAACACAACTCAAAAGCCTGTATTTGGACATTTGCTGGGCTTGTACTCTGTCAGTTTTCTTGCTTAGATAGCCTTTGCTATCCAGGAACCTCAAATCTTTTCTTGCCCAAGAAGCAGTTCTCCTAACGATGCAGGAGGATCCAAGGCTGTTACCATTGTTCAGCATCTGCTGTTGGCATTTGTTCCTCCATGGGCATGCGTTAATGTTTTTTTTGGCCGACGTCCTCACGTTTGCCTTCCAGCAAGCACGTGGCTTTCAGCAAGCTTTTTCTTCTTGTTCACTGGTCATCAACATGCAGCAAATCAAATTGTGTTTCCTGTAGACAGTGGAAGAGTGTTGCTTTTGTCCCTTGTGGCTGGCGAAAAGAGCCATTGTTTGGCTTAGTAGTATTTTTTTTTGCCTTTTTTTTTTTGCACTTGAATGCTGAGGATTTTATTATTTCAAGGAAGCTGCAAAAGTATCTGCAATTTTTCTTCCTCTGCAGATGCTTTTGAAAGCTTGACGTGGTGGGGCTGATGGTCTTGAAGAGGGGAAAGAAAACCCTACTGGGTTAACGTTTCCCTTCTTACCTGCTATTGTGGTCACAATGGGAAATGTTTTCATCAAACTCCACTAAGGGGGGGAAAAAAAAATAGCTACAAGGAGGGAAATCTGCAAATGCTCCTATCAGCAATTCAGTGCAGAAGTGCAGTCTTCTAACTTGATCATGAGAAGGACAGAGAACAGTTAATTTGCTGAAAATAAGATTAATGCTCCTGGACTGCAGAGGGGATGAAGTGAGGAATTGGTTTCTGTTTGAATAATGGGCAGGGAACTGAGAAAGCAATTTTAGGTAGCTGATGTATTCCTCTGAACTTCATAGCCCTGAATGCTCAGCTGTTGGAGTGTAGTTACAAAATGCAGATTCAAAATCGCATTAGACTGAAAGCCGTGTTACTTTCTTATTCTAGGATGTGTGCACATCAGTGCATCCTTTTCCCTGATGCTCTGTGTAACGATGTTGGAACTGAAGGAGAATATCAATTACCTGCAGTGTTCTGGTATGGCAAAAACCTGACTGGAAAGGCTGATAATGCAAAGGGAAATGCAGGTCTTGTGCTGTCTGCGTAAAGTAATTGCATAAGTCTGGAAGTATTCTGTTGTATGCATGGCTTGAAAAAAGTCCTGAGGGTGCTGGGTAATATTGAGATAATGCAAGCTACATGAGGGTCAGATGGCACTGCGTGGCTGTAACAAACTTGGAGATGGTTTAAGTGAATATTGTGACAAACACGGGGAAATGTATCTGTGGGTGTTGCCACGGTGAGAGAGTTTACAAGACTGAGGCCTTGGGAATTAAACTATACAGCTTTAAATGGACATATCTAAAAGTTTGGCTGGAAAAGGAGACTGTCGTGGCTTCAGTGATATTGCTATCAGCGGTGGTAATCTTTGCTGTATAGACTTTCTAATACATAAATGGGAAAATATAAGATGATGGTTTCTTTAGTGTTGGCACATACACTGCTGATTTAAAGGAGATGAGTTTCTGTTGAAGCAACAGTTTGCTAAGAGGCTTTTCTGTGTGTATCAAGTACTGCCTGCTATCCTGTAACCAAATATTTCCTACAATAAACTCGATGGTAAACGAATATGGTTTACTGTTGCTTTACTTAGAACACAGACGTCCATCTTCATGGTTTGATGTTTGGACAGAGAGCAAACTGCACATATCTGTGCTATCTGTAGGTATGCAGGTTTCTTTGCATAAAAGGCCGTGGATGTTTAAGTGCCATCTTTCAGAGAAATGTAAGGTGTGTCCTTGTCCTAAGCAAAACATTGGTCGCTCTAATTGTGCTACGGCTGGAGCGTTCTGGAGGGGTTGGCTAAGGCTGATATTGAGAGTTGTGGCTCAGTTGGTATTTTGCTGCAGTAGTGGATTGTTTCAGTGCTCTCGGCAGCCTTCAGCTGATCCCACGGCTGTGAAACATTCTCATCTCCCAGGCGAGTCCGCTCATCTTTCCTTATTATGACAGTACCACTTCCCGATGCTGTGCCAAGTGGATGCTGTGTGAAATACCTGAGGCTAGTCCTGTCCTCCCACCAGTGGATTTACAGAGCGTAAAACTGATGTTTGGACTGAAAACTGTCTAGAAATAAACCAGCTCAAGCTTTTGGGTGGGCTTATTGTCAACAGCGCTAATACTTGATAGTGTTAATTTGTGCAAAGTCTCTGTAAGGCTGGTGTCTCCAAAATACAGCATTAGCCAAAAAGTCCTATCTGGGAGCTATCCATTGCCACGGGGTTCCCCTTCTTCCCTAAGTCCGAAATACTACAGGTATTAGCTAATGCCAACAGTAAATATGGTGAAAGTGGTTTTTCCTTTCATGCTTTTGTCTTGAATCTTCTGTATTCCTGACTCCAAAACCCTGGGGCTGACATCCAGTCTTCCCTGGGGCTTTCTGCCAGAGGCTCCAGGTGGGACCACTCTCCTTTTTATATCTTTTCCTGCCCAGACCGGCCCAAAGGCTGCTGCATGAGCGATCTGTTCAGTTTGTTCGAAGGCTTGTTGTTGCTCAGGGCCCCATGTGAAATCATTCTTCTTCTGGATCACTTGGTAGGGACGGTTTGCACTAAGACTGCGATCTGGAATATGCATTCTCCAGAAACCCACAGTTACTAAGAAAGCTTGTTTCATTTTTGCTAGTTAAGAGAAAATGGGAAGGTCTCATTCCCTGTCATCCTCATTCCTTGTCTTCCACAGGCTGGTTCTTGGAGGAGTAAGGTTAAAAAAAAGTGTACTTGTTTCCAGGAGGTGGTTCCCAAAATGCAAGGATGATGGCTGTGCTGAGCATGGATGTTAGGCTCATGACCATTGCTTCTGTCATTATCCTATGTGAGTGTTAAACAGCATGCAGCAAAGGAGTGGAACCAGAAGCAACCTTTAACCAGCCCCCAAGATGATAAATAGCAAAGCGGGGAGCACATACAGCAAGGAAGAATCTACCTAAATCAAATCTGAGAGCAAATAAATCAGCCTCATGACAAGCAGCTATTAAATGTCATTACTACAAATGTTAAACAGCTCCCTGGTTTTATAGTTCAGTGTGATGCCATACAGTACGTGACATGCCTTTGGCCAGTCCAGGTCAGCTGCCATGATTCTATCCCCTTCCAGCTCCTCGTGCACCCTCAGCATTGTTAGTGGTAGGGCAGTTGAGAAGCAAAAAACTTCCTGCTGGCACCTCCCTTGTGTGTACCAGAATATTTGTGGTGCTGTTATTTTAAGCTGTTATGCTTTATAGTCTGCTGTCCATTTTTGTTTTACAGTATATAAGTGAAATGCAAAGTAACTTCCAAGCTTATTTGATTCTACTTAAAGTTATTCTGCAAATAATTATCCTTTTCAAGGAATTTTTGTGCCATTGGATACTGCCTGGCTGAGCATCAAGAATCAAGTACGTGTTGCATGATTAGCCACAAACTTCATATTTTTCTTGCTTATACATCGTCCTCTTCAGCTCCTCATTTTAAGCACCTAAAAATGCATCGCTGATAGTGCAGCTTGCTGAAGAGCTCTTCTCTTCTGCTGGGTTGCAAAAGATCTTGAAAGCAGGACATGTTACCGCTGCAAAGGGGTTTAGAACTGTTTGAGCGAGCAGCCCATCTCAGATCAGGCTTTGAACTAAGAAACCCTAGCTGAATACTTAACGCTTTTAGTCCTGGTGATGTGTTTTACCTTCATTTTGAAACATAGCCTTCTATTAGCACGTGTAACTGAAACAACTATTTGCAGCTGCAATTGGGTGCTTGCCAAACAAGATATCCTGATATATGTTTCATTTTGGCAAGGGAGTACCGCTAAACATGAGCCAGAGATAACTTCCTAGTGTTTACAAGCAAGTAATGTGTGTTACAATAACATTATGGTATTGTGGGCTTACCTTACTATTTCTCATGCTGAATGAAGAAAAGTCTGGCAAGTCTAGGAGATGGAATTTGGCCCACAAATGTCCTTCTGGATGTAAAAAAAAATGTGTAGAAAGAAATACAGTATAGTAGTCCTTGATTTAGCTTTAGCCTTAGATTAATGTTAATGATTACTGTGGCTGTCATCACTGAAAGGCCGAAGCTCATTTCTTTCTCTCGAAGGCTGAAAGGGGGCTGGGAGTGGTGAGCCATCCTCTGCGCAGCTCTGGTGAGGCCACATCTGGAGTACTAGCATTAATGCTGGACAAGAAAGGTAGAGAATCACTTTTGCAAATCCAGTGCAGATCCAAAAGATGATTGAGGACCTGGAGCATCTTTTGTATGGGTAGAGGCTGAGAGAGGTGAGCCTCTTCAGCCTGGAGAAGAGAAGGCTCTTTGGATCTCCCCAGTATGTCTGAAGTACCTGATGGGTGGAAGTTGAGAGAGATACGCTCCTGCCATTTGTGCCTGTCGATGGGACAAGAGGTAATCTGAACACAAGAAAATACTACTTGGCCGTGAGAGTGATCAGATACTGCAATGGGTTGCACAGAGATGGAAGGGTGTTCAGAAGCAGCAGGGGAGCTTCCTGCTAACCTGAGCCATTCTGAGCATCTGTGACTGGAGTAAAAGAGGATTCCTATAGCTTATAAATGCAGTGGGAACTTGTGGTGTGTTTTATTTGTCTAGGTACTTCAGCTGCAGATGCCTAACTTGCTATGAGGAGAAATGTTACCCTTTCTATTGTAAAGGCCATTTTCCATGCTTATCCAATGGTATTTAACTTGCCAGTGGAAAGTTATGCTCTTCAGAAGCATAACAGTGCTATGATTGTCATTTAAGTTTAAAGAGTTCAATAGCCTTGATTTTGGACAACTGCAAGCTGGATTTCAAGCTTGTAAATCAAGCTTGCATGCTCAATATAAAGCACTTACATGAGAACCACAATGTTATGAGTGACAGCGGTGGAGTCCCCAGAGCTGGTATTTCTGTTACATACAGTTCAGTTGGAGGCTGATCCGTCCTTTTCCCAGTTGTATAAGCGTGGTGGGAAATTCTGTGGGCTGGAGCAGATTGGAAAGACAAACTTCCTGGGTATCTCCTCTTGAGAAAAGTTTCCTTTGGACTGAACATCTGTTTCCCTGTCTTAAGAATAACCTCTAGCATTATATTTGCCTAACAGAGTAAATTGTGAATGCATGTGAAACTGCTTGGTGGTTTTTCCTCTCCGTCGTGCATATAAATATGTAAAGATAGATAAGCAAGACTGTAATTTGCTGTAAAACCAGAATGTACATATTTGGCAATATTTAAGCTAGGATTGTATTGGAAAAGGCATGAACTTTTGAAATGAGCAACGAACATTTCATCTTCAAGCATCTGTGTGAAGCCCTTCATGAGATGAGATGCTTCAGTGCACGAGAATACCAGGTATGAGCATCAACGTCACTATCACTGGGTCATTTTGAGGCCTGTGAGAAGAAGAAAGTATTTGTAGAATCAAGTGTTTGTATGTGTTAAAGAGTTGAAAGAATGTAAATATTTAGATCATTTCTTATCTTGCCTATAGTTCTGTAAGCTCCCTAAAATGTGAATGTACTCACTTTCACTCCCTGGCATTACACTGCTAAAAGCAAGAATACTTGTTTGCTTGGCAAGAGCAAATTGAATTCAGTTTGGCAACAGAGGTTCTCCGTCAGCTATGTCTGGCCCAACAAGATGCCTCTGAGAATGCTGAGGAGTGTCCTGTGTAATTGTAGAGCTGCAGTGGGGGAGCAGCTGGGGAAGCTCCTGGTAACAGCTCCTTTTGGAGGTACCCTACCAGGCTGGAGAAACATGCAGCTGAAGGATGAGGCAAGAGCAAGCTGGAAAATGAGAGGTTCTGATTAGATACCAAGAAAAGCTTTGAGCAGTGAATTAGAGTAGGTAATCCTTAGAAGCCA
Source organism: Gallus gallus (assembly GCF_016699485.2). Taxonomy (NCBI): domain Eukaryota; kingdom Metazoa; phylum Chordata; class Aves; order Galliformes; family Phasianidae; genus Gallus; species Gallus gallus. The sequence continues at coordinate 5,510,174 of NC_052538.1, read as the reverse complement.
CACACAACTTAAGGTCTTATGTATGACTGGGAAGAGCAGAGACAAAGTTTATGCAACCTGTTCATGTTTCCAACTGGATCCTTGTGTATTATAACATTTAGGGTAGTAAGCTAGAATGACTTAAATGCTCAACTTGCCTTTAATGGTAAGAAGAGAAATGTGTGCAGGCAGAAACTGATGAAGATCTTTGATGTATCTTTGCTTTGAGAATTTGCTTGGTCACTGTGTCAGCCTGTTTGTAGAAGGTGAAGTTGCATTTTACTCAGTTTGGGTGGCAATTCCAGTTGCATTCAGCTTTCAAACCCATATTCCCCACTGGAAAGTCATGACTGGGTTCTTGGCTGCTGTGCTGGATCTGATAACTGAGGCTCAATAGTGAGTGGTGGGATGACTTTGAGCAGTCCAAGCTTCTAGCATGACTTTTAACTGTTGTGTATCTTGATATTAATTGCAGAATATTCTGAAATTATCTTAAAGCTTATTTGTTAGCTCCAGCTTCAAGAATCTTTTTGCTTTTGAAGTTACTCATCCAAATACCAACTTGAGGTATTGTAAATGTCCACTACTTTCTACAGCAATTGTTTTTACTTGGTGCAGTGCATGAGTCTGACTCCTCCAACCTCTTCCAAGTAATATAAGAATGTGCATGAAACTTTAATTGGAATTAAGAAGGTGAGTTTTTGCCAAGCATGACTATGTAAATGTTTGAGTGATAGGAATTTGATGGTAATATTAGATCAAAATTGATTGGTTAAGCTTGTGGAAAGAACTGCATTAGTTTATTTCAGAAGCTGTCTTTCGTGCCTTTTTCGTGCTTGGAAGGAGTGTTAGCAAGGCTGAGCTTCGTATACGTCTGTATTTTAAATCAGTATGCTCTGCTGCCATATTTACAGAATAATGCTGTATAAGAGGAATGACCTGAAAGTGCTGGAAATTGTGTGGAGGAGACTTTTGATGTATGATCATGGTTGGACTGGGTAAAGGAGCACAATAAATGGCATGGGAAACACCTCCATGCAAATTGGAAAGGCTTTAGGGTGAAACGTAGCCAAAACACTGTCTTGGTGCGGCTGTAGTATTGTTGTTCCACTGAGCAGCGTTCTTGCTGGCAAGTAATGGGAACTCAGCCCTGCGGCCTTTCACATGGTGGACATATTACTGAATGACCTCTATTCCCACCCAGTCATATCTGGTGCTTGATGTAAAGTCCTTGTAGTTCTGATACTGAACGTTTGTTTGTTTTCACTTCCATAATGTTTGAAAAAGATGGTTCAGAGTCTTGTAAAGAATGTTAATTTGGACACGGTGGTTCTTCTGTAAACGGTATTCCAAAATAAGTCTATTTAGGCTTATTAATTTTTAATTACATCAAGGGACAATATTGTGCTATCAATGTGACTTTAAAGAGATTTGTTTTTCATGTTATGAGTAGCCCTCTTCAGTTTTCTTAAGCTTGAACCTTCATCAGATGGATGTGCTTGTTATGTTGGGTATAAATCTCTTGAGTTCCTTTATTCCATAGGACTTGGCCATCTGCTGTAACACATATTCGTACTGAATAATTTACTGAATAAAGGGGGAAAGGGGAAGTACTGTATAGTCCAGGGAAATAAATCTAGTGTTAACAATTCAGTAACAGATTCTTCCTTGTACTTCAGTAGACTTTGGAATCAAGTCTGCTGCTACTTCGTGATTCCCATTCTGTTGCGTTTAGTATATTGAAGGAGTGAGGGGTGTAGTGTGTGTATGTTGTCCACCTTTGTCAATGTTGCACTGTTACATTGATTTTTGGTGTGGGAATTTTTTCTTGTTGATGGAAGGGAAGCTTGCGTGATGAGTGGTGATGAAGAAGTCGAGGTATCAAAGGCTTTCTTTGCCTCAGCTTTACCAGCAAGATTGGCCTCTGAAATGTCAGGTTCCAGAAACCAGGCTGGAAGGCTGAAGTAAGGAAGATGTATCTTTTGTGGATGAGAATCAAGTCAGGGAGTACCTGTGCAGTCTGGACATACGTCAGTCTACGGGTCCTGTTGGAATGCACTGACAAGCTCTGAGGGAGCTGGCAGGTGTCATCGTGAGGCTGCTCTGTAATCTCTGCTTGACCACAGCGACTGGGAGAAGTGCCCAAAGACAATGAAAATGTGATGGAACACATCCTAGGAACCATTTCCGGGCACGTGTGAAAGAAGAAAAATATCAGTAGTCAACGTGGATTCCTCAAGGCTAGTCATACCTGCCCAACCCTGACGAGCTCTGTTACAAACTGGCCAGCCCAGTGGATGAGGAGAGAGCAGTGGATATTCTCTTCCTAGGCTTCACTAGGGCCTTTGACACTGTCACCCTTAAGATCCTCATGGTGAAGCTGTTGAGGTATGGGCTACTATTAAAATACCTTTACAAAGTATATTAAGCTTCTACAAAATTTTTAGAGGAAGAATATAGCAAAGGGGCTGAAGAGCAAAATGCCCCAGCAGTCTCTAAAAGAAACTCTTGGTTAAAATGAGCATCCACCCTCTGTCTGAGCGGTCATTGACCGCTGTCTTAGTATGAACTGTTTCCTTGGTTAAACTAGTCTCCCTATAGCTGTGGAAGATTCATTTATGGTAACTGCTACCCTCTAATAACAGATAATGTTTTGATGAAGGAAGGAAGCCTGAGAGTAGTATTTTAAAGACAACAAGACAAAGCGTGGAGATGGCACTTTTCTCACCAATGGGTTTGTCAGCAGCTTCACCTTCTCCTTAGTTGGTGCCAGAACTTACTGGCAGCAGTGTAAGTACAGTTCCAGATGTATTTCGGTTTGTGTGGCACAATTACAAATTTGATTAATCTAACTTTTCTTACAAATAGTAATGAGCTGTTTCCAACTTGAAATAAAAATGGTGATAACAGTAGAGTTTTCTACAGAGTAATAAAAAAAACAAATACTGCATACTACATCTTCCCCTTCCCCACCCCAAAAAATTCACAGAAAACCACCACCACCAAAAGCAACAGCAACAACAACAAACAAAATCAGTCACTTTTTTCTAGAGGGAATAGTTTTAGCTGGTTTTGTCTGCTTCAGTTATTTCCTCTATCTTATTAGCAGTACATAATGTGCTGGCGGGCAGAAGCCCAGTGTTGGGATGAGGTGTGATTCGAGGTGCCTACCTGATGGCAGAGCCTGTGGCACTGTGGTGGAGCAGAGAATCTACCCCAAGAGCTGGGGCCTGCTCTCTGGGATCTGCTGGGGAATGTGTTGCACAGCTTGCACGCTTCCTGGATGCTTGACCTTGCTGGATGAACTTGAAAACTTGCAATTGCATCAAGAGAATTAGGTAATAGGATGACTTTTATTTCTACGTATGCTTTGCTAACGATAACAAAGCTGTTGTAGAACAGAACATGGCAGGAGTAAAGTCTGAGCTGGTTTTGTCATCATCAAGTGTATAATTTTGTATGTTAGTTGGCAACAGAAGATCCTCATCTGTCCTGAATAAAGTCTGGAAATGCATGGTTGATGACATTAGTGAGGAACTTCCCAAAAGCAATGCTGCAGAACTGTCTGTGCATGTTACCCCTTCCTTGTCATACTGCTGATAAAACGAGCAGTTGTAGACAGAGATGGAGCATACCAGTGGTTCAGTAGTGTTCTTCCCATTTGTGTCATGTTCTAGATCTTGCTTCATACTCACCTTTAAGGTGACTCCTAAACATGAAAGCACTAATAGCAGGAAAAGGTGATGTTTTCTCAGCTTCTCATGCTGTGGAATAATTGAGGGTTACCTGTATTGATATAATTATTTGACTTCCTAGTCCAGGTCTGTTGGGATAGCTGGCATCTCATGAGGCTTTTTAATGGCACATGTAAAAGGCTGTGCTTTTACCATGTTTTAAGGGATTCAAATATCTGTGTTTATTTAGAGATCATCCTTCTATAAGCTGCTCTTCAAGTACCTATTAGATCACAATGCTTCTGTGATGAGAAAATGGTTATCTGCTTTTAAACATGCTCCATGGAATCGAAAAGCCCACTGACTTAACTTAGATGTTACAGTGGGTTTAGTTGAGATTAAGTGAGCAAATGGATGAGATACCAATGTGTGGTGGAGTTTAATGACTGGAGACGTCTGTATTAATGTGAAGTTGGTGTGACAGCTCATCAAAAACATACTGTGTGAGCAGAGAGTTTGGGGCAAGAAGAGAAGCAGACAGCACCCAAGGCTCTCTGCTATATCTTTTGGTTTTAGGTGAAACTTCTTTTTTCTTGATTCTGTTGTCAAGCAGGAAGGTAAGAAGAGCAGTATGTACTTGAGGGTATTTTGTTCAATAAACCATACCCTGGGGACTGGTTGGTTGATCTTTTTTCATCATGCAGTAGGCTTTTGTTGTTGTATTTGTTTGCCTTTTTTCTCTCCAGTGGGGGTATATAGATTTTGAAGGAGGTAGCACTTTTGTCAAGTACAGGTGAGTAATTAATCACACAAGATACACTGAATAAATGAGGCCCACCACATACTGCAAGATTAAATGTTGCAGTACTAACTTCCATAAGATGATAACGAAATGTAGTTGATAAAGAGGACGAGAAATAGAAAACCCAGCAAAATTTTGTTACTTCAGCTGAGTAATTGAAGAATGTGTGGTCTACAAGACAAGTTCAGCTGCAAAGTATCCTTTGTGTTGCAAGGTCTAGGCTGTGGGACTTGAAGAAGTGCAACAAAATGCTCTTAGTGTGAAAATAACAGCAACTCCGAAGATCTGCTTGGGAGTGGAGTTTTTCATCAGTTGTGCTCCATCTCCTGCTATGGCAAGGAAGCACGGTCTTGCTGGAGATGTGTTCATCAGAGTGGTACATCGCTGCGAAAATCAAAGCAAAGCCATGAGCCAGCCAGCCTGAAAGCAGGATGTGTGAAACCGGTTGTTTTATGTACAGAATGGGAGAAATTGTAAGCGACCTTGGGAGCTCCATGGTCCGGCCCCCATGGCAGGCAGGGCCACCTTAGCACATAGAGGCTTCCTGGCTTCTTTCCCCAGTTGTATGAGTAGCAGAGACTCACCCACGTGTGGCTGTTGAAATCACTGTAACTTAGTTTTTACATGGCATTTTTTAAAAGGAATTTTAATCACGTGCCTTAGTCTTCTTGAAAGATGAAGTTGTTAAACATGGCAGCGAATTATTTTGGAAGAGCCATTTGATTTCTGGCCTGTTTGCTGCATGTGAAATTTTTGACAGAAATCTCGATAGATTCTTCTTCCATGTTCAATAATGTGTTCATTACAATGGTATTTCCTGAGCAGCTGGGCTTGCTTAGCTTTGGAGCTAAAACAGCAAAAGCAAGGAAGTGATTTTTCCAGCCCCCATGCTTTTTTTTTTTTCTTTTTGCTTATAAGAAAATTGTTGGATTTTTTTAAATCCTGTTAATGAAATGGCATGGAAACTATTTGACAAATGGTGGAAGGCAGGAGCAGAGGAAGGGGAGGTGGGGGAAAATGACCTGTTGCTGTGATGTTGTAGAGTGACAGGCTCGGAGAATTAGCTATCCCTTTCAGAACTGGTCTAGTCAAAGTCCATAGGTAGAGCAACATTTCCACATGGTTAGTAAGAAGTGCTTCTATTTCAGGCAGATCTCCTGAAGTGATCAAAGATGAACCTTTCATGTTAAAACTATCTGGTTGATATTCAGGTAGTAGATGGTGTCCATCTTCGTGTTTCCTATCAGTGATGTGGCATAAGAGTATGTGGAATGGTGCCCATGTCTGATAGGGGATTGTTGTACCTTCTTACTGCACTGGAGCACAACTGCCTACTGCGTTGTGATGTCTCAGCTTTACTCACACCATCACCCCTTTGGCCTCTTCAAATGTTGCAGGCAAAATCTGTGCCTCAGTGCAGCACTTTATGTACTCAGTGACGGAGATGACTGAAGTGCATGCTGAAGTGGATACTTATAAGAACTTGCTTTGCTTCTCACCTCTGTCTTTGCTGCACTGCTGAGAAAACTGGCTCAATTTTCACACAGTAAGATCTGTGCTTCCAAGAGATAAAGCCTGTAAGTAATTCACAAGGATTCCCGCTGCACGTTGTGTACTTTGCTGAAGCCAAAGGGACTATGATGCAGCAGAGGGGCTCCTATGCTCCTTCAGGGCGCTGTTTGAACAGCGGAACCAAGCTGGAGCTGCTGAAGTGGCAAAGGTGCGGAAGCAGAGTTAGGTGTTAGGATGTAGTTGCTGGGTAAATAAAGACTTGAGCAAGTAATGTATGAATTGAAGTGTTTGGGATTGCCAGCTTTGTATGGTCAGCTTCGCTACTTTTAGGCACTTAAGTACCTCTTGGGTTGGTCTGGTGCTTTCAATACCTACCAAAAACATCTTTGTATTTGTTAGCTCTAGAGTGGCTTGAAAACACTGCTTTCATTTTCTATTGAATTCTTGACTGCTGCACTAGATTTTTTTTTTTTTTTTGAAAATGGGGGCTTTAAACAGCTTCAGCAAACATTAAAAGCTTCTACAGATGCCATGATCTGTTCAGTTACAGAACAGCATTAAGCAAGCTTTTAATGCAAGTCCTCTGTAATGCACAGGTGGCTTATTGAATCCAGTAACTGGAGGGCTAGGGGTCTAGGCCATTTCCATCCATCTGCTTTCGTATGGAAGCAGAAGGCGTGCTTGTGTAATTCTGTGCAAATCATAGGCTTAGCATGCAGATGTTTGTCATACAGAGCAAACAAAATGTGTGGGTACATGTTCTGGAGTAGGCTTGAGTTTGAATCTGAAACAGCACTTCCTTTCTGAAGTTGTGGAAAAGATGTACCACAATCCTCCCTGAGGGCCCATTGGCCTGGGAATATGGAACAGCAGTACTGAGAGTGATAGCTGTGCTACAGACGCTGTAGCTGAGAGTTGCCTATTCCTGATCTTAGTACATTTTCGTAGCATCTGAAGCCTCTGAATTTATAGCATTTAAGAAGTCTGTTTAGGCTTCATGCAAATAGTTACTCCATCTTTGCCCAGAGAGGCTGTGGATGTCCCATCCATCCCTGGAGGTGTTCAAGGTCAGGTGGATGGGGCCCTGGGCAGCCTGGGCTGGCATTAAACGTAGAGGTTGGTGGCCCTGCATGCAGCGGGGGGGTTGGACCTTCATGATCCTTGAGGTCCCTTCCAACCCAGCTGTTCTATGATCTGAAGTACTGAATTGGGTTGTGCCATTAATGAGCAATTCACATGCTTCCAACCCTTGTTAGATTAAATTTTAGTTCCTCGAGTTCTGATGGTTTTTTTTCCTCACTGCAGTACAATCTCTTTGAAGTATGTAAATGACGGGAGGTGAAAAGTGACCGGCCTAAAAATGAGTAACACTTGATAGCTGGCAGGAACGTTTTCCCATTTCCTGAGAGATTTTTTCCTGCTTACTGCACCAAATGTAACAAGCAGGAGTCGGTCCTGAGTGTGAGCAGTTGGAACCGCGTGTTGGTGCTGCCTGTCGGAATACTTTACTGGGTGTGGTGAGGGTTAAAGGCAATGAATGGGCTGAAAAGCACTTAACTTTAACAAAGGCAATATCCAAAATAAGGTAGAAGGGTTTTTGAAACTTACAGAGGTGTTTCTCTGTGTGTGTGTGTATGTGTGTGTGTGTTGAGACAAGCACGGCTTTTACCTTTACAAACTGTGTACTTAAACTGACATTTTGAAGTGACATTGTATGTGAACTTTCATTGTTAACAGCCTGATAAGGGAGCGCTGGGTGTGTAAAAAGGGGAGTTATCTTGTTTGTTCATGGAAGCTCTGGAATCTTTGCCTACCTGTGGCTGAAGGGCACCAGACAAACAAGGCAGTCCCTTCAGCCCCTTGTGGTTAGTGATAGGACAAGAGGGAACAGATTTAAACTAAGGCGGGGAGGTTTAGGTTGGATAGTAGGAGGAAGTTTTTCACCCAGAGGGTGGTGACGCACTGGAACAGGTTGCCCAAGGAGGCTGTGGATGCCCCATCCCTGGAGGCATTCAAGGCCAGGCTGGATGTGGCTCTGGGCAGCCTGGTCTGCTGGTTGGCGACCCTGCACATAGCAGGGGGTTGGAATGAGATGAGCATTGTGGTCCTTTTCAACCTAGGCCATTCTGTGATTCAGGCTGCCCTCCATGCTTTCTGAGCATCTCTAACAGAGGGTGCCTTGCTCTGTTGGTGTTAGTGTCTGAGAAGTGTCAGTGATGACACATCGTGTCTTGTCTTAAGAGCTGGAAGGAGTGGTAAGCAGGATCATATAGGTTATGTTGCCAGCATGTATGGAAGCAAATTATAGAATTTGTATTTCTTATGGGTAGATGATACAGTTGGCAGCTTAGATTAAAAAACAAACAAAAACCAATGTGAAATGGAAGCCAAATTCTGGAATCATCTCAGAATGGATTGCAAGGCTGCAGAGAGCCAGTAACTTGCTTCTGTCCCAGAAGAGCTGATGGAGCTGCAGGTAACTCAGCATTAGCACTGCAGGGAGAACTCGGAGCAGCTCTGATTATTGTCTTGGGCTGGTCGTGATGATCCATAGCAATACTGCCTGCTGCCATAGTTGGAACGTTGTGGCTTTGAATATCAAATGCCTCAGTCATCTGTTCTTGTCCAGGTAGTGTGGTTTGCCTACAGCCTTTGAGTTGGAGTTGGCTGACAAATGCGTGCTTCAGTTGTGTTCCCCAACAGCAGAATGCTGCAGCTTCTGTCAGAAGGTGGGATGCAGTCTTGGACCTTGGAGCAGGCCTGCTGCTTGCTGCCCCTTTCCCAGAACTAACAGCGTTTTCCTTCTCTCCTGGTAACAAGCAGTTGTGCTGCATTTTTCAGTGCACATCCTGTCAGCCTTTTTCCATTTCCTGCTTGGCACCCCGTGTTTTCAGGGCAGGAATGCGATTCCATTGTGCTGACAGTAAGGCTGTTATTGACAGAAGTACTGACATCTCACTGGTAGCTCCTCTTGTGAGATGCCTCTGTGCTTTGTCTTAGCAAAAATTGCCTGCAGTGAATTGGGGCAGATTTTAATGGACAAGTGCATAGTGACGGAAGAACACAGATCAGTGGCTTAATGTAATAACCCCGTGGCTTGAGAGAGACCTTGAGTTTGGTCTCTGTGTTGCTGGTACCCTCCAGCAGAATGCTGTTCTCATCCAGATGCCTCCTCTCATTTCCTCGTGGAGCACTGATCTATAATGACAAACGGCGGACGGAATGCAATAATTCTAGAAGAGAGAAGTGAAATCGCATCTAAATAGTGGTGAGAATTGTTCAGGTGACCTAATTTCATCTTCCATGAGGGATTTGCTAAAGGAGCACATACTTGGAACCTTACTGTGCATCTAGAGGTGAACTTGCTTTGAGCAAACCCATGACGTGGGTCTGGTTTTCTTTGGAAAAGACAGCGTGGTGATGATTTGAATGGCTGGAAGTTATCAGAAAAAGAAAGTGAAGTGTGGGCATGTAAGCAAAACAGCATCACAGGAGGTGAGCTTTGCAGTGAACCAGGCAAACCCATCACGTTCTTTTGGGGACTGAAACTCGCAGCATCAGATGGTGCTGGTGCAGAAGCCACATTTCTCATTGGAATTAATAAGGAGTTAATAAATAACTACTGGAGTCCTTTTGACAAGAGTTATTGGGGAAAGAGGAAATACAAAGCCTATTTTACATCACTTCTGATGGTTTAAGGACTCTTGCTCTGTGAAGTCGCTCCTAGTAAGGTCAGCTGCTGGCAGCAGACTTGCCTTAACCATGCTTCTCCTCCCCTTTGCATTCTGCTGTGGGTGAGCGGTCAGTGGCCTGGCTGGCAGCCACGTGGAATTGAACTCCAGGGCATCCTCCTGCATGGGGGCAGTAGTTGCACTCTGCACTTTCTCATCATTTACTCTGCTCGCTTTTTTTTTTTTTCCCCTGGAGCTTCATTTGTGGCTTCCTTTGCAGTGTCTCGCTGCAGTGCAGCTCATGCTGTAGTACCGCAGTTTGCAAGTGAAGCAGGCCTTGGGAGGCAGGAGAGTGTGTGAAGCATCACGAAGATCGATTGGAGACATTCACGTTGCTTGTGATTCACAACACACTGAAACAAGTTAGAGAGCCCTTCGGGGCGTGGCGTGGCATGGCGTGGCATGGCGTGGCTGGGAAGCGGCTGGGTGGGATGGGTGCAGCCAGCTCTGGCCGCTCCTATTATACAGCATGGGGTCCGTGCTGAGACCGTCCAGCTGATAACAGCACGCAGCCCAATGAGGAAAGGGGGATTTGGGAGACCGAGGAAGCGCTTTGCGCAGCAGGAGCCTGCCCGCCTCCCAGCCCACGGCGCATCCCGTCCTTACACCGCGACCACGAGCGGAGGACGAGGCTGCGAGCGGAGCTGGAGGAACGTGCCGCTGCCTCCGAGCCTCGGAGCGGCTCCTCGCGGCTCTGCCGTGCGGGGCAGCTGAAAAATGGTTGGCTGGGCTGGGAGCGGGGAGCCTGCGCCGGTCTGCTGCAAAACGTGGCGTGGAGCGGGCGGCGGCTCCGCGTGCGTCCCAGCGCCTGCGGGACTGCGGCGGTACTGCTTGCTGTCCTGCTGTCAGCCCTCTGACGTTGTAGAACAAATGGATGTTTTTAGTATGGTGTATGAGCTCTGTTGGGTTACAGGCCTGTTTTTTCAGGGGTTGCACAGGTGTCTGGTTTGTCCAGGGATCTGCTGGATACGAGTATACAAACCAGCTGGCACAGGTTGCACAGTGTGTGTTGCAGGATCCTGCTGCAGTCAGGAAGCCGATGTGCACAGCAGTGTGCTCACAGACGTGTGCAGCAGCCCTAACTCAGCACCTCCATGCAGTGAGGGGTCTGGGGTGAGGACACAGCCACCTACCTGGCAGGGGACCCTGATATTGCCTCCCCTCTCCCTGTACCATATGTGTCCTGCAGCTGTGCTGCTGGGCTGGGGTGCACCCGAGGCAAAGCTTTCTCCTTTGCTGCTCTCTTCTACCTGATTCTGAAGCCCTCCCGCCTACCATTGCCTTGACAGCAGTGGGCTTCAGCTCTGTTTCAGTTACCTTATCCCATCTTTGTTTTTAGATCTGGCTTAATTTTGATTCTTTGGGGTCAAAAAGGCAGTGTTGCCTTTCATCCCTGAGATTCTCGGGATGTGCACCAGCCCCAGCTCAACAGCCGTGCATCTCGGTGGGAGGATGCGGGTACCGTTTGCTTCCCCCGTGCAGCTCCAGCTGCTCCCCTCGGCCTCTTAAAGCAGAATGGGAGCCTAGGGCCGGGCCCGCTGCCTGGCGCTCGGAACAGCCGCTCCGCTCCTGGCAGCCCGACTCCAGCCCGGCGCTTGGGGCCGCCCGGCCGGCGGCTGCCGGGGCCGCGGCTTCCTGGGCTGGGGCCGGGGCCGGGCTGCTGCCGCCCGGTGCTGCCGCCGGAGCGGGAACGGCAGCGGTGCGGAGCGGCCGCGTCCCCTGGCAGCGCCCTGCCCGCCCCGCCGCTCCTTCCTGCCGGCGCTAAGCGGATTTACTCGGCCGGGAGAAGAAAAAACCCGGGGGCGCAAAATATGCAAACGTGCGGTCTGCCGTAAACAATGAAATCGAAGGCTGCTGCCGCTCTAATCCCTTGAAAACCGGACCTGGCTTCCGTCGGCGGCGCGCGTCGGGATCCGCAGGGCGATGCGTGCGGGCGGTGAATGGCTGTGAGCCGCGCCGCGCTGCCTCAGGGGCCGCCCCCCGCGCCGAGCCGGCGATGCGGGAGCGCCGCGGCTGAGCGCCGGGAGCCTCGCTGCGGCCGGGCGGCGGGGGCGTGACGCGGGGCTCGCCCCGCCGAGTTCCTCCCCGCGCTTCGATCGGCATGGGGCCCGGGCTGCGCGGCTGAAGGCAGCCATGTACCTGCTGGACAGCAGCGAGCCGCCGGCCGCCGCCTCTCCCGAGAGGATGCAGCGGGGCACCCCGCAGAGGAAGACCGTCTACCGCATCTCCGTGACCATGGTGAAGAAGGAGCTGCTGGGGCCCGACGGCGGCCCGGAGCCGGCGCGGCGCGGACGGCGGGGAGGCGGCCAGCCGGGCTCCCGCAGCCTTCCCCGCGCCGGGCTGCTGCTGGTGGAGGAGGAGGAGGGCGAGGAGCAAGAGGAGGGCGGCGAGGAGAAGGACCGAGTGCCCAGCCCCTGCGGCTTCCGCAACTTCAGGACCCTCAGCACCGGGCAGCTGGAGCTGGGCCGCCTCAAGGTGCCGCGGAGGAGCGGGCAGCCCCCCGCCGATCCGCCCTTCGCGTGGCCGCGGCACCCCGGCGCCCGGGAGGCGGCCACCTGTGGCGGGCGCGGGGCCGCGGCCGGCGCTCCTCCCGCCGAGCCCGCCGGGCTGGAGGCCGCGGGTCCGGGGCGCAGCCCGCGGAGGCAGCCGGGCCTGCTGCGGCGCAGCTTCAGCTTCAGGCAGTGGAGCGGCGGGGAGCTGCTGCGGGCACGGGCGCTGGGCCGGGTGCGGAGGCACAGCAGCTCCGGCTGCCTCCCCGCGCCGGCCGCGCCGAGCGAGGAGGCCGCGGCGCCCGGCTCTCCGCCCGAGGAATCGCCCGCCGCCGAGAAGCGCAACACGCTGGACGTGGGCGAGGTGCTGAGCAAGGCCGAGCCGCTCTCCGAGCTGGAGCGCTGGGAGCGGAGCAAGAGCAAGAACCGCACGCTGGATAACAGCGACCTGCAGCGGCTGTCCGAACGCCTGGGGCGGGAGGGCGCACCCGGAGGGCCCGCAGCCCACGAGCACCGCTTGCTTCGCTTCTTCAGCGGCATCTTTGCCCGCAAGGAGGGCACCTCCTCGCTCTTCGGCACCCCCCACGGCCGATCCCCACGCGGCAGCTTCTCCAGGTCCAGGGCGTATTTCAGCAGCCTCCGGAGAGTCACCGCCGACATCGAGTCCAGCTCGGAGAGCATCGATGGGTCCCCCCGCAAAGGTGCCTGCTCCGGAGGCTGGGCGGCGGGATGGGGCGTGAGGGGGCTTTTCTGCATAAGGAGAGGGAAATGCTGCTCCGGGAGCACCGGGCTGTGAGCGGACGGTGCTTTATGCAGCACTGCACATTTTTAAGTGCTTGGTAGTGTTTTCTCCTCAGATGCGCAGTGTGGTTTTGAGGAGAACACGTTAGGCATGTCTTATGAATGAAAAAGCACTCGGTGGATTCCCTGTGCTCTGGGATGGCAGGGTGAGAGAAGCACGGCCCGCTCAATTATGCAGTGGAAGCTGAGCTGCTGGCTGGCAGTATGTAGGTCACTGGGTGACCCAGTGCCGCACCACGCTGGGCCTCCCTGCTTCTCTATGGACCTCTGGAACCCTAAAGATGGGTGGTAGTGTCTGGAAATGTCTACTGACGCGAGGGAGTAGGCAAACATCGATGTAAACATGTTGTAAGCCCTACTCTTCTGTTCCAAACTATTGCACAGTGTTTAAGAGCACAATGCAGCACAAGCTCAGAAGCCACGCTCTTTGAATTATCTTACTGTTTCCGTTAAGTATTTAACTAGCCAGTTGCTGCTGATGGCAGGTGGAGCTAGCCTGGCATTTGTGAGTCCCTGGGATGCAGGAAGAACTTGAGAATTTTCCATCCCACTTGCTGTAGGATGAAAGTCAGGGTGACTGTCTGCGCTCTGCGAGGCGCTGAAGGTATCCTGGTGGTGGCGGCTGGGACATGTCAGACCAGAAATGCTGGTTGTGGAGCTTGTGGCACTACTTGTGCTTTTAAATCTTTATAAGGTCTCTGGGATCAAGCGTTTAACCTATGGTGCTTATACTTTGGGCACTAAGCGCCGATCAAAGCAGTCAGTGATCTGTAAGTTGCTGCTTCTCTAAGCCTAAAACTCTGGGTTCAGCAGCTGGGGCTTCCCTTGGAGCACAGGTACAGCAGAGGGCTTCATGGGATTCACCTAGGGAATTTCACGGAATTGTAGAACGGCTTGAGGTGGAAGGAACCGTAAAGCCCATCCAGTGCCAACCTCTCTGCCGTGGGCTGGGTGCCCCCCACCAGCCCAGGCTGCCCAGGGCCCCATCCAGCCTGGCCTTGAAGGCCTCCAGGGATGGGGCACCAACGGCTTCTCTGGGCAGCAGAGCCAGGGCTTCACTGCACCCTGAGTTCATGGGGTGAGACTGGAGCGAGAGCTGCTTCCCAGCGCTGCCAGCCCCCTCAGTCCACTGGTGCTGCTTGGAGCTGTGCCCAAGGATGAAGTGTGAGGAGCAAAGCCACATATTTAGAGCCAGTAACTGAGGAGTGTAAGGTTTTATTGACGTAGAGGCATTTATGTGGGTTCATAGTAATCTTGGCGGAAATTGTGGTCTGACCTTGGTTCGAGTTTGAGGTAACCACAACAGAGAGTTGCTTCACATGGCTGTGCATGCCTGTCCTGTGCCATTGCACTTAAACTGTTAAAGGGGAGAAACACTTTACAGCTGTATATCCGCAGAACACAGTCCTGTCAGTCTGGGGTGAGTTTAAGGCTTGAGTTAATTAGTAACCACTGATCTTCAGCACCAAGACGTTGCAGAGAGGTTTTTGTGGACATGCCAGTATCACGTCTATGTGCTGGAAGTGAGCTGTCAGTTGTGTTTTCCAGAAGGTGTGTGTGTCCTGGGAGCAGCAGTGCGGACCCACGCAGAGACTGCAGTCCCCAGGCTGCTGCTGGGGGCTAACAGGGCTCCTGTCTGCCCAGCATCTTCTGCTGCTTTTTTTCCAGGCAAGTGCAGCTGAGGCTTCTGCTATTAGAAAAACGTCATCCTGTTGCAAAAGGCAAAATCATGCAGAGCCCTCAGTGCAAAGTTTCAGCTGTTACTTATTGGTGACTTTCCAGAAAGCTTTAAGTTTTTTTGTCCTTAATTTCCCCTGGTATTTCTTAAGAAGAAAAGTCTCATGACATGCTATGATTTGCATGCCAGATGTATTTGGGTGTTTTAAATTTGGAATGAGCTGCTGTTCGGCAAAGTCTCGTTGTGTCAACAGTATGGCTTCTTTTAGTTGAGGTAAAATGGGTATGCTCCTGACAAGCCTGTGCCTGGATTCTGGAGTAATGGTGGAGGAATCCTTAATTAAATGTTGTGTTATCCCATGTCATGGTTGTAGAAGGAGTTTATTACTTGAGACTTGCTTCCCATGTGACACTGACCTGCTTGCTGCTGTGACCTTGTAATTGCTCTCCACCACCTACCTAAGGTCCAGAGAGAACATACAAATGGAAAAGCGTGCCTTTGACATTTTCAACTTGAAATAATCCCAGTACTGCCCGTATGGTGCATGTTAAAAATCTGTTCCTAATTACCGTGGACATGTAATACTGTTCAGAACAAGCTGAAGCTACAGATTTGTAAAGCAAGACCGAGGAACATTTAAATCCACATATTTTTCTTGTTGCTGTGAAATGGGTGGAGGTAGATTTGGGACGAATCATTCTTGATATGCTCAGTAAACCATCTTTGTCTTTAAAAGCGTTGATCAGATTTCTTTCCAAGAGTTACTCTTGGGAAGGAAAGCTCAAGTGTGGGGAAGCATCTTCCAGTGGGAGCAGGAGCATGGCACAGACCTACCATGCGTTCTGCACAGCCTCCGCTTCTGCCAGGGCTGTGGCATGTTGAGATTGAGATTATAGACCATTTGTATATCTATATAGATATACACACATATAGAGCATTGTAAAATTATAAACTTCTCTTTTTTTTTTTTTTTTTTTCTGGGATTTTGGACGTGTTGGGATTAAGCATTTATCTTGTGTTCTCTGCAGTTGATGGTTGTGGGAAGGAGAAGGAAGCTGAGGAGTGAGCAGCTGGAGGCCTCCATTCTTGATGCAGAGCTTCATTTGAGAATTCCTGTTAGCTCTGCATTGTCTGCGTGTTGCCCTGCTGTGGTTTTACATGTGTATGCTGCTGGTGCTTTCTGTGCCAGCCCTGTGGACTCATGGATGGGCAGGATAAGCTTCAGCACATGTGGAATTTGAGCAGTATGGTGGAAATGCGTTGGAATTGGTTCCTTCCAGCCTCCCATGTTGCAGCTGAAGGTTTTTGGTGACATGCTTCTCTTTTAACGCTGGGAGGGCCCTTCCTTAAGTGGTCTGAAAATCTTTTAGTGCTCATCTGACTGTTTCAGTGACTGCGAATGAGTGTTGTCTAGACGTTGTGGTGAAAATACACTCTAGAAGGTGAAGGAATTGCATTTTGGTTAAGCTTTGTCAAGCATTGGCTAAGAGGGTTTTCATTATAATTTATTGGGTAGGTCCCGTGTCGAGCAGAATGGTTGCCAGCTGCACTGACACAGCCAGATGATTAAGAACTGAACTGGTATTAAGGTCACTGGCTGAATTAAAGAATGAGATGGATTAATGTTTACACAATATTAAAGAGTATGCCAGATGCTAGCAGTCATGGTCTCTCTTTGTGTTAAAATTAAAAAGAAATATAGAATTTCCATGTTAGTCTATAATAGGTCGGCAGTTACATTCCAAATGGCAGTAATGGATGGCTTTCTCGTGCTATATCAGTGAATACTTCTGTAAAACTGTTGGAGAGGCATTCATCTCCACTCCCTCATAACCGGGCTCTGTAAATTAGCTTGCCAAATATGTTTGTCTTTGCCCGAGATCTGCTTGCTGCTTGGGTTACCAGTGTTGGTAAGCGTGTTGTATTGGTGTAATGCAGCTCACGTGTAGGTGACTAAGACACAGTCTGTGCAGGGAAAAGGGCACTTGAAACACCATATTCTTGTAGTCTTCATCGCTGTTACTTGTCCTGAATATGAGGATGCGCAGTGTGACAGGAAAGGTAAGTTTAACCTGGAATTGTTAACCAATGTCAGTGAGTCTCAAGCTAGGGAAGGAGTATTTGATTTTCCAGAAGCAGAGTAGCACACAGGCTCTTTTGAGACCCAGGGAAAGGTTGAGGTTACTCGTAAATGCTGCTTACAGAGGGGAGCCCCAGATTTTGCTAGTTCAACCACTGGCAATAATGTAGTAGATTTAGCAGTTCTTTTGCACGAGAAAAATGGAATTGCTTGTAGCAGATGTTGAACCGTTATTCTCTTCAGGAGTTCAGTAGACAGCTCTGAGAGGCTGTGTTTGGCTAAACACGGTTCCAAAGCACGATGCATGTTGCAGAGTGCAAGCTCATTAGTAGAGTTGCATTCAGATCTTGACTTCTTAGGTCAGCACCGAGGAATGAGCTGGGGGTATTTGAATGAATGTTTGGGTCTGTCCTGTGGACCACGGCCACTCCTGATGCCACTTTATCAATTAATACTGATTACTGAATTTATAACCACCAGGTTACAGACTGATGTGTGAAAGAGGGTACTGCAGTGTGCCCTACTGTTTTCTTTGGCATGGCTTTTTGCAAGAGGGAGAGTGCGGCTCTGCTTGCAGCGTGTGTGTGTTCATGTTCACTTAGAGCCACGTAGGGTTAAGGAAAAAAAGGAGCCATTAATGCAGGCTGTTAATGTAATAGTGTTGCTTTTGATAATTGGTGTTAGGATTTCCCCTAGGCAACTGCAGTAAACACAGCGAGAGGCGGCGTCTGCCAAAAAAGCAGAATGGGTTTCCAGCATCTGAGGAAAAAGAAATGTCAGTGTATTGAACTTGAGAAATGATAATCTGTTCTGCTCGTGAAAAGCATACAACATAAGCTGTTATCTTGATGGGATTTTTAAAATGGAGTGTTTAATGATTTTGATGTTTCCGACGTACGTAATGACAGTGTCTGACACAATACTTTTGCTTTATTGACAAAACAGTACCAAATGTTTTCTTACAACAAAACAGGCAATGAGTGCCGTTAAAATAACAAGCGTGCAGTGCATTGTAGCTCTGTGCAATTTTGTTAATCTCAGAATACACCAATAAGACTTAAACTGTGGTCCTTGTTGTCCTTGTGGTCCTCTACTGAGGCTCTCCTTGATGGGGAGGCCCTGCTTTGTGGGGCACGCAGCTGCTCCCAGCCTTGGCAGCCTGTGTTCTACCTGCAGCCTGCGCAAACTCATCTCTGCAAGAGGGTTTCATGAGGGCTTTCTTCTCAATTAAAACTTCAGGTTTTTACCTTGCAGTAAGTGAGCCTTAGTTTGAAGCCCAGACTGTCTCACTGTTTCTCTCTGGTGATAGCTGACATCAGTTCGGGTTGGTTTGGGACTCAGAACAGCGCGTTGGTTCTAAGAGTTCGTTCCTGCCTTGGTCAGTTGTCCTGGAAGTCTCAGTCAGTTTGATATGAAGGAGTATTTGTGAACCAGTTCCTCAGTTTCAGTGGTATCTTATCATGGAATCATAGAATGGCCTGGGTTGAAAAGGACCACAATGCTCATCTCATTCCAACCCCCTGCTATGTGCAGGGTCGCCAACCAGCAGACCAGGCTGCCCAGAGCCACATCCAGCCTGGCCTTGAATGCCTCCAGGGATGGGGCATCCACAACCTCCTTGGGCAACCTGTTCCAGTGCATCACCACCCTCTGGGTGAAAAACTTCCTCCTAATATCCAACCTAAACCTCCCTGTCTCAGTTTAAAACCATTCCCCCTTGTCCTATCACTATCCACCCTTGTAAACAGCTGTTCCCCCTCCTGTTTATATGCTCCCTTCAAGTATTGGAAGGATCTTCATGGATAGTGTTTGTTTTTATGTTTCGACTTCCATTCTTGGAGGTTGCACAGACAAAGATGTAAAGGTCACTTGTCTGAAGTTATAAAGCAGAGTAAATCTCAATATTAAGACTGTAGAAAAGTCTTTATGAAGTCTTTCCCATACGATCTGCCTATAATGTCAGCTGTGGAAACTGACATTTACGGGTTAGGTACGTTATTGCTGTGCTTCCTTGTAACTGTTCCACTTGGAGAGTATACGGAGTTGTATCTAATCAATACAGGAGGCAGTACTTGTTAATTAACCAAGACCTTTTACCTGTACCTTTATTTTCCACTAGCATACAGATAGAAAGAGCTACTAAGTTAAATCATGTCTGAAGGCAGCATTTAGCTCCCTCAGTTCGGGTTGCACCAAACAAGGCTTTATTTTGGACAAACTGGTAAATGTGCCCTTGCCTTCTGGACTTCAACTTAATTTCAGCTTTGTACGTGCTTCCTAACAAGTAATCTTCACAATTATTGGAAATACTTCGAAATTCCTCCTTTTCCAGTGTTAGCAGGGGGTTCTTGTTCTTTGCAATGAAGTTTGAACGCCTGTGAGCTAAGCTTTCATTTTTGAGAGAAAACCCATAGCAGATCTTCCCTTGCTGGAAGCTTTAAATGCCAGTTTTTGCAATCAGATTTGAAGGGGAACTAAAATATTGTGCTGACTGCTGCCAGCTCCTGGCATTTCCAAGTTATTTATAATGGCTCTCTCTTTGTTTGCATGTGTTTGTTAGTAGGCTTGTCTGGCTGGTTGGCTGGAGAATATGGATTCCAGAAGTACTGTTTTACTTGTGCTGGGCTTCTTGTGCATATACATGCATGCATGTGCATCTTAAGAAGAAGACTGTAATACCATCATGTGATTTTCTCCCCCTCCCCCCCCACATATTCCCATGTGAACACTGTCTTAATGGCAGTGCTTATGTTTAAGGCACAAGGGAGAACTATTTTGAAACACAGGTGCTAAACCACTTAGTGCAGCTGTATTGGAGGGATGTGTCTGCAGCCTTTACACAGCTTCTCTACTTCTTGCTGTGGGTACACACATTTGAGTCTAAATGTTTGGCATGATATGATGTTGTGTTGCTTCTTACTGTCACTATAAAGTGGCACTTTGACTTAGAATGAGTGCTGTAAGAATCAGGGACCCTCAGCTCCTCTAGTGCTGCTGCTGCAGACCACTTTCAGGGTGACGATGCCGTCCCTGTAGCTCCTGAGAACTGAAGCCTTCTTTGGGATGAGCAGCAGAATTACATACCATACAAAACATCTGCCCATCCAGGACTGGGACTGCATTTGTGTCAGGTTAAGCTGCCTGGGAAACTGCAATGTTGATCTAACTGTTCCTTATGCAGCATCCTAATTCAGAAGCTCTTGTGTGGAGCGATACAGAAATATTTATGTTGGCAAGGCAACAGCTTTCCTGCCTCAGTTTCAAAGTCCTGCATTGAAAAATCTTACTTTGCACTCACGGAGGACAGGAGGTTCAATGGCTTAAGTGGAAAATTAGCGAACTTCTTTCAGCCAATCCACAGTCTTCCACACTGACATCCCTTTGCATTCTGTATTGCTTGAAGTTGAAGGTGGTGTTTTTCCCTAAATATGTGTGTCTGCAGCTGCTTCTGAGCCTCACCAGATCCCTTCCCTGAGACAAACTGGTACGTGATGTGACCGTGGTTGAAAATATATTTGTATTGCTGTTCTTCCTCTATTTGCTGAAAGTTGTTCCCATAACCCTTCTCATGTGGGCAGGTCTGTGCATCCTCTTAACGTTCTGTGTTATCCGTATCCTTTTTGCTTCGGAATGCATGGCGAGCTGTGCTGCATAGGCTGAGCGTAGATGTTTTCTTCCATAGGTGAGCCTTCCTTGTGCCATTCTGATAGCTCAGTGTTACTGCAACGATTGTTGTCTCTGCAGAGATTGAGATGTGCCAGGCAGCTGTCTGAGCTGGTGGTGGATGTGAACGGCCACATTCCAGAAACCGGCACTAATAGCTCATTGTGTTTGAGAACTGGAGAGAGACGATAAGCTGGGCATGTGAGAAGTGGTTCGTTGTCTGTGCTGTTCATGTGGTTTATGGAACGAAAGAAAACCATACAATGTGAACTGTTTTTCCTGAAGGATAGTATTCTTGGTGTGGCTTTGCCATTGGAACCTTCTTGTTTGCTGCAAGCACAGTGCTGGGGCAGATGACCAGTAGTGTTATTGTGCTCTTCGTATCCATTGTTTCAGTGGAGATAGGAGGCATTACTTCCAGTACATTTGGTTGCAGTGAAAATCTGGCTGTGGGAATGCTTCCTTTTCCTTTTCCCTTCTTATCTTGTAGCGTTGTGAGCATAATGGGTGGGAAGCACAAAAGCAAAGTCGCTTTGGTTTGCAGTATATTCGGTCTTAGAAGTGTGCCTGAGATCCCTGCAGGAAATGGGTGCTGTGCCTCTTGGCCTGACGGAGGTCCTCCTGCAGCGGATACTTCTGGTTTGTGTGTGTAAATGCATTACCTGCTAGCCTCCAGCCCTTTCTATTTGCCTATTTTTAACCTGAAGCGTGGAGGAGACTTTATGATAAGTAGAGGCTTATTACAGGGCATTGCAGTCATCTTAAGACATGTAATTCTGCCAGTAAACAACGCTGATAAGTAGGTTAAACTTCACGCGGTGCTGAATTTCTTTTCCCTCTTAAATGATTTCTAAATAAAGATGAACAGAGCAGGGAAGGAGCAAATCCTGCAGGCAGCCAGGTGTGTGTAGCCACACTGTTCTGCAGGCTGCAGTCCCCAGGGATGCACTCAGGATTCCCGTGTCAGTGGGCTGCGGGCAGAGGTAAGGAGAGGCAAGGAAGACTGCAGGGGAGAAAACGTTAAGAAACATTGGTGTCTGTGGGGTCTCCTCCGTGGAGATCCCCAAAGCCACCTGGACGTGGTGCTGGGCACCTGCTGTGGGCGTCCCTACAGGAGCAGGGGTGGCCCAGAGGGACCAGGAGGTCTCTATCAGCCTCAGCCTCATTCTGTGAAGTGCTGACTTGGAGGGATGCTTTTGTACATCTCGACATCAGAATCAAATCACGAGGTCTGCAAGGAGTGAGGTGATAGTTTCTGACCAGAGATTTTAAAGCCTGTTGGTTACTTTCACGAGCACTTTATTTTCTACTCCCTTGCTACCACCCAGCTCCATAAATTCCTGTTGCCTCTGAGTCCATGTTGGTGGCAGGAAGCGGGTGGTGCTGCCAAGCCAGGTGGTGTAACTGCCTTCCAACATCTGTCTCCACTGTGCACAAGTGTGGGAACATCTGCAGACCTCGTGGTGGTGGCTCATGTCCTGAGACCTCCGGCAGTGGCAGTCACTACAGCATCAGGAAAGGAGGGCTTCTTTGGAGTTAGGCTGGTAGGGAAGCAGAAACCGACATTTGAAGTAAGAGAATCCCGAATGAAGTGGGACTTAGTTGCTTTGCTAATTACAGTTTTACTCCTGAGTAATTGCTAAGTGAGACCATGTTATCTCCCTGCCACGCTTATATGCATTTTTCCCATTAAAACTGAGGTTCTGTTGTGCTTGTGGACTGTGCTTTCAGTCCTGTATTTAGTATTTAATGTGAGCATCTGATACCATTCAGACTTGATTATGAAATCCTTACAGGTCTTTAAGGTGCCTGTGGGTGCAGTGTGAGCCTTGACCTGGGAATACTCTCACTCAGCTCAATTAGAAAAGGAATAAGCAATGGAGGAAACTGTCTTTCAAGTCACTTCTTCTAGAAATGTTGTCAGAAGTGTAGGCAACATGCCTCAGGGTTTTCTGCAGTAACTCTTGTGCCTTCCATCTGCAGGAAGGTGTTGGGACTAGGCTCCTTTTCTTTATCCTTACAGAACACACGTATCACAGCTTGCCTTAACCTCTACCCTTGCAAAGTATGCAAGGAATTGACTGATAAGAAATCCTTTTCCATCCCCGAATAAAGAAGCGTAGTGTTTCAGGCAGGCATGCTGGTTTATATTTTTAGGGCCCCAGGCTGAAACACCATCTACAGTGAATTTACTGTTGCCCATGTATAGCGTGGATGAAGTGTGAGCAGTGCAGAACACCTACTTCACGTGGAGCTGCTGCTGATGGAAGCAGTTCCAAGCTGAGGGCTCAGCGTTGCTCGGTGCTGGGTGGTGGAGCTGCTTACTGCATACTGCTGACTTACAGCAACGTACCTAATCCTGTTTTCACGAGCACAAGATGGAACCAAAGCTTGTTTTCTAGTTTCCTTCAAAGCCAGTGTCCTGTCCCTACATTCTCTGCTTCTAGTGCATAATTGTGTTCTTAAAGTCGTTCCCTGTGCCTGCTTCTGGGGGCTGCTGTATGGGAGTTCCTTCCAGGATGGGATGTGTCCAGTCCCACTGAAACCCAGAATGTGTGAAGCAAGGGTTTGCAGCTCAATTCAGTGGGCTCGTTCTTTGTATACAGCTTCTACAAGGGACCTCTCTACTAATCCCAAGACTCTACTTGTGCTCAGACTGCTGGAATTTAGCTTATCTGTCAGCTCTTGTCAGCCTGTCTGAGGAGTATTTTTAAATTCCCTTTTACTTTTCTTTGTGGCTTAACAATGTTATCTATCTTTATATACTTTATATGCTATGTAAACACGTATAAAATTAAACTCTGTCTGCAGAGTGTTAATTTCAAGCAAGCCCCTGTGCTTATTTAATACTCTGTATGTGTGCAGGCTGGCGAGCTGCCCGATGGGATGGTGGAGTCAGGCAGTGCGTTGTCTCCTTGCTCCCATGCTCTCCTTTGCTGTGCTTTGGAGCTAAGAAAGCTGTGAGTTACAAAAACCCTTCTGTTAGACTCCAGAACATGAAATCACTTAAGTCAGTTTTACCACCGTCATATTTGCTTAGTGGAACAGGCACCCAACAGGGTAACACTAGGAAAATATGATAGTGGGTCCAATAAAATCAGCTGCAGATGCAGAGGTGCTGAAACGAGCAGTCTTCTGGCACTCTGCATTTTTCACTTTTGACGTCTTGTTTTTTCCAGTCAGAGATGTCTGAGCAGTCGTGAGGCACATCTCGGAGATGCAGTCTGGAGCTGAGACAATTCATGCAGATACAGCCTGAACTGCAGTACAGCTTAGAGATCTTCAGGCTCCTGGTCGGGTAGAAGCTTCAGGAGTAAGAGGGTCATTTCATTTGTATTTCTGTGTATGCTTTAAATGGCTCGTGTAGGAGGCAGCCTGCACCATTTTTTTCATGCCTTTGGTTGTGTATACGCTGTAGCTATTTGGAAACTGGGAATACAAACAGTTAATGATACGTGTAGCTAGTGTATGGAGTAGAACAGGGAATGTTGAACATATGTCATCTGTAATGATGAAGATCTAATTAATTATCTAATGAGAAGTAGCACAACAAGGCATCTGGCCAGCATGGAGGCAGAATTTACAGGGCCTGAAGGCATCTGTTGCAGCCTGTCCGTATGGAGTGATGTGAAAGTTGACAGAGGAGAGCAGGCTGACCTGTATAGAAGGTAATGCTTCAAGTTGTAATGGTCTGATATCCAGTTCTTTTGTACAAACAATAGGCTGCTGTTCATCATTCAGTTTTGTAATGCAACCTAGCATAAAATGGCCATGTGCCTTTTCACCTTTTTTGTGACTTATCTATCAGCTTATCCACACAATATCAATTTATTTAGCTTTCTATCTCTCAGCTTCAGCTGGTCCTAGAGGAGAAGGCAGCATTGTCCATAGCCCTAGTGATCTGGCCTGCATTGAGCAGTGTTCTGTAACGAGTTCCCAGCACCAAGTGAACAGGAGGGCACTTGGTGGATAAGCTCAGCATATTAAGCTACGTGGACTGAGAGTGTGCAATATGGATCATCTGAAAGTCCTTACTTTGCTGTTCTCATAGTACATTATACTAACTGAAAAAAAATGGGGTTGTAACATAAGTACAAGCTCCTAGAACTGTTCCTTGTGATTTTATTTTATAACAGGTATTCTGGTATGTAACTGTATGTATTGCCAAGTCAGTGCTGAATGCTGTCTGCATGTATGGAAGAGCACCACCCTTTCCAGCCCGATTTAATACTGGGGTGAGTCAGCAGAGGCATGAATAATGGGTGGTTCTCAGCCCATAAGGAAATACTTCTGCAGGTGATAAAGGTGAAGTGTTAATTGGAGCCAGCTGACTGCAGGGCTGCTGCCTTCCAGGGTCTTGCCTTTCAAATTTTGTGATTCCCCCACCCTAAACCACTTGTTATAAAACGACTTAGGTTTTCTTTGCTAGTTCTAGAATGTCTTATTTATTTATCCATCAGCGTGGAAGAACTTTGCAATTGTAAAGAGGGAGAGATTTTGCTAGTGAGAATGCTTTGCTGTTAGGATGATAACTGGAGACAAAGCTCTGCCCATTTATTCTCCTCCGTGTCTGGTCAATAAGCACATCTAGTTAGTGAGCTCTCGAGGTGAAAGACATCTGGAATGGAGTTTGAACAACCTTACAGGAATTTCTTGGGACAGAGTTTTGAGCTGAAAAGTAACAGCCCAACCTGTAAGACAGCAGTTTCACTACACAAGACTGCCACTTCAGGGCTCTAGCTAGGGCAGCTTTTAGGCTCATCTTCCAGTGCGATTTGGGTGCCAGATTTGAAATTTGTCTGGTTTTGTGTTTGTTTGTTGTTTTTTCATCTCCCCCAGGCTGCCCTGAGGAATTTGTAGTTGAGTGCACTTACATGCAACAGTGGACAGCACTGAACATCTTCAGAACAGTTTTGACAAATGGATGTTTCAGAGTTACCTATTAAAAGCACAGACTCCTATGGAACCATTGTGGCTCCAGTTATGCCCTTAATAAGGTATTTGTACTTGGGTTGTTATCAGGCCTTTGAAAGCTTGGCTTTTGTGTACCTGAGATTGCTTCCTCCAGCTGAAATTGCTTTTTGTTGGTTCAACTTCTGCACGAATGTAGGGAAAAATAGTATCTTATGCAATTTAGGATTGGCTCCCTTTGTTGCAGCGTTGGTCGGGAGTAACCTGGTGCAATCAGCTTGCCTTTTCTGTTGCTTGAAGTGTCTTCGAGGTAATTATATTGTGTATGTAAATTTTCTTTCCTACTTGGCTTTATTGTATGCTTTTTTCAGTCTTTCTGGTCAGGTTTTCTTTCTGCAAATGTGGGTTTGTGTTCTTTGTACTCATGGAGCGGTGCATTGCAGGTCAGCCTGGAGCTGTGTACTGAGCCCTGTGGCAGAATGCTGTGTAATAGCCTGGCATCCTTGCCATGCCTAGCTCCTGCTCCTGGTGGTGACAGCAGCTTTGAGCCTTTCTTACTGAGTTGGCTTCCAGCTAACGCTTGAGCAGGTACCTCTTGCTTGTGAGGTGGAATTTCTGTACTCCATGTCATAGTGAACACAGTTTCCTAGAGCTAGGTGAAGGCCTTTAACTCAAAAGTACCTTTTCTTCCCTTGGTTTCAAAACCTTTCCCTCCTTGTTCCTGCCCATGCCTTTCACGGTCAAGATCAGGCTTTGTTTTCTTGTCAGTGATGTGATATTACTTGTGGTACGCTGTGTGCAGTAAGCAGTGTTTTCTACGAGTCTCATAGTGGGAGAAAGCTAGATTTCATGTAATTTGCATTTCAGATGCGTCTCGCTGCTGCCGTGTGGCAGACCCTGCAGTTCACGTTCATTATCAGAGTATTAAATCTCCAGCTGAAAATTATGAAGCAGGAACCCTTCTTAGCTGATGGCTGATACGTTTGTGCCTGTTAAGCTTCTTGTCACGTAGGGTGTTGGTGCCTGACCCAGCACGGCAAGGCAGCCCTGAGACCCGCTCACAGCAAAGGGCGATGCAGTTGGATACAGCTGCGAGCATTTACTGGCAGCAGAACGAGGAATGAAAGCCCTGGCAATGGAGAAAAAGAAATCCTATGTTGTTAAGGTTTAGTGCGTTACACAATTGCCCCATGGCATTTCAGATGAACTTACATGATGGCCCGCTTCCTAGAGTGCTTCATGAGGTTGCATGGATGGTCAGGCTCTGGCTTGCTCCTCCTGTCCCTGTAAAATGTTGGAGGAACCAAGTGCTAAAAATACTTCCGTAACCCCACAGCAGTGGTTTATGTCAGCCTTCCTGAAAGAATAGATCCCTTTAATTAGTAAGGCAGTGAAGTTTATTTTGGGGGTTTACTTCGTGTTCGGTTTGGGATGTGAACTCTTATGCACTGTAGTTCAAAACTAAAGTTAAAAAAAAAAACCCAAGGAAGATCTAGTACAGCTGTTGGCAGCAGCTGCAGCGTGCACTGTGGTTGTCCTGTTGTCTGTCCTTGCCTGGGAAAAAAGGAATCCTTTTTAACAGGGAGGATCCAACAATTTTGATCTGCAACAGTAGCTGACTTGACGTGATAACCGCTTCAGTTGTCTCTGCATTTGCTATCATAAAGGCAGTTTCTAGTTTCCCTTTCTTTGTACATGTTTCTCTTTTGTAGCATTGTGGAAAGTTGAACTGAAATTGTCGGAATTGCTTTAACTGCAAAAAAAAATCAGCACACACAGTCAGGTAGGTGTGTCAAACCCTGTGTCATCACTGCCATCCCTGGGAGCTGGACTGTCAAAATACTGGGAGCCTGGCAGGCTGGTTCGCTGTGTCCTCTGGTTGCCTTTCCTAGACCTGGCTGCAGTGCTCAGGGGATGACATCATGAATGCTGAGAAGACACGGGGGGGATTTTCATTACCGTGGTTTTGTTTTGAAGAATCGGAGGGGAAGACCCCAAAGGATAAAATGGAGGAATTGCCATTTTTCTACCCTGAGGGTGGAGCTGAAGTTGCAGCCCTATTTCTGGGTGAAGCTACAGTGTGTGAAGTAGCACTGCAGTGTCCTGGTTTTGGCTGGGGTAGCGTTAATTTCCATCATGGTAGGTAGTGCTGTGTTTGGGATTAGCAATGAGGCCAGTGATGGTTGAGCTGGGCAGCGCATGCACCAAGTCAGGGACTGCATGCTGCCTTGCCAGTGAGGGGCTGGGAGGGGGGCACAGCTTAGGCAGTTGTATGGCCAAAGGGACGGTCCGTATCCTTAAGGCCAGAAGAGCAGCATGAAGATGGAGCAAGAGGAATTTGAGAAGAATGGACCTTTTTTTCCAGGTTATCTTTGTAGTAGGTCTCACTCAAGTGCTGTGAAATATTGGATGCTAAAAGCATGAGAGCAGGTTTGCAAGTAAGCTGCAGGTCCCTTAGGTATAGCTGAGTTGTTTCCTGATGCAAACTCTGCCCAGGCTTCTTTAAAGGCACCGTTCCTAGTATAGTAATGTGAGTTAGAGTGCATGCCTGAGGTGATGGGACTTGCTAGGCTCAGGAAGCACGCTGGAGTTTCTTGGCATCGCCCAGGAAACACAAATGAGAACATAGCCAGAGGGGCAGATTTCTCTGAAGACCAAGGAACAGTTTAATTCCTGCTTGAATGTTGTTTTAAAAAAGGGAGGTATTACCACTTACACGCTAAAATTCAGCTTCATAAACATCAAGTGGAGAAACATTAGTACGCTGATGTTTGTGCATAGCCTGGATTTTTTTGATTCCAATGAAAAGCCATAGCAACATCAGAGACGTCTGTGGGTCTGTGCTGATGCAGATCCGGGTGATCCAAGCTGTTGCACTGATTCTTCACGCAGGGTGAAGGGGGGTTGTGAGCAGGGTGTGCACAGAGCTGATAAGCAGCGTGGGGATGGTGCTCCCTTCCCTTCACAGATCTGATGTGACATGGCAGGCCTTCCAAGCTGCGTGTGCTGCAGCTGCTGAGGCTTGTGAGGAGCTGAATTTAACGTGAGCACGTGTGCTGCTCACAGCAGCGTTTTCAACAGATTTTTCCTGCTCCTGTTCCAGACTTGTGAGCAACTCAAGGGTGAGGGTGAGACGGGGCGGTGGAGAGAAGGTGGAGTTGCAGCTGCTGGTTGCAGATGCAGGGGTTTGGGCAGTTGGTTTGCTTTCTTTAGGTTTCCTACAAACCTGATGTTTGATCCGTGCGTGGAAGATGAAAGGCTTTGTTCCCCAGTTAGCCACTGAGTCGAACCCTCATCTGACAAATGTTTTGTT
Source organism: Gallus gallus (assembly GCF_016699485.2). Classification (NCBI taxonomy): domain Eukaryota; kingdom Metazoa; phylum Chordata; class Aves; order Galliformes; family Phasianidae; genus Gallus; species Gallus gallus. Next base: position 5,481,541 of record NC_052538.1, on the reverse strand, counting down.
TCCAAAATAAATATTTCCTGTTTATGTAAGACTGTTTTCTGAAGTGCCCTGTAACAGCAGGTGCATTTAAAGAGGAAACTGGTCGAGGAAGCTGCTTTTCTAAGGGGCTGTTTTGGCTTTAACTTTTTTTAACATTTGCTGTACGTACTTCTAAGGCAAAAGATAATGGTAGCCCTCAGTCCTTTTTCCTCATTTGCTTTCTGCCTTCAGGATCATTTCTCCTGCTCAGCTATATGGGGCACCAAGAGATGCACAGTTTTTTTTAATGATACTTTGACTTTGTGGTGTTTCAGTGGTTTGGTCTTCTCTTAGGCAGAACAGTAATGAAATAAAATGGACATGATCCTTATTATGGGGGGGAGAAAGCAAAACCTAACCAGGCATCTGAAGGAGCATCTGAGGTGAGTATCTGCACTGCTTCCCCAGGCTGCTGAAGCTGAGTGCAGCTTTACAATCACTGTGCAGGCGATGGAGATCGGGAAGGGGGGGGGGGGAGGTATTGAGTATTGAGGTGCTCTCTTGTCCCATGAGCATTAGTGTGTCTTTGAGCTCACACTGGTGTGTTTCAAATACCTGTCCTCACCCCAGTTTCCTGCTTTAAGTTCCCTGTCTCAACTGTTAGGAAGTAAACCTTTCTATCTTAGCAGATCTGTTTGCAGTTGGGAAGAGGGGCCCCCCTTCAGTGTTTCCTTGTGACTGAAGCTAAGGCTTGCGTGTTGGTTCCAGCTCAGCATAAATTCCCTTTGAGAGCATGCCTTGGATTGCATTAACATTTTTTTTGACATTTGACAAAAGCCTTGTTTAAACAAGTTAGATGTGCATCAGGCTAATAAATAGAAGAACTTAAGATTGTTCCTGCTGTGCTGCTCTCTGGAGAACAGTGTCTCATTTGTGTTTTTTCCACTAATCATCTCCAAATCTTGCATGGGTGATATCAAGTTAGGGAAAGTGGACTTAGCATTACATATGGTAGAGTCAGGGAAAAAAATACTCTGTTTTGACAACCAGCATAGCAATCTCTGAGACATGACTCGAGTTCTAAAAAATGTTTTCAGAAATGTGTTGCATAAACAAGTCATAATTTCCCTTGTGGAGAGGGGGAATGTTTTTCTAGATGTACTTCTGTACGAACATGCCGGACCCATTTTCTGTAGCCACAATTGAAAGGAGCGAGAAAGTGAATCTGAATGCTCCCGTGATTCTTGAGCACAGACTTGAAGTGGTGAGCAGAGAGGTTGGGGTGGGAGTTATTTGGAAGTAATTGAACCAGATACTGTGAAGTTTTGCATCTGAGTGCTGTGATTCCACCAGCTGGTACAGGGCAGCGTTGATAGTCCGTAGAAGAATAAAGCATCATAGATTGTGCCAGTGCTCGTTATACAGTTTGTTCTGCTTCCTTGGAGGTGACTTGAAAGGAAGGAGCATTTTGATAAGCAGGAATGTAGCAGAGCCTCGGTTTGAGGGCTGAGGGGCTGGATCACACCCTTGTAACCACACTGACCTGATTGTGGCTGCATGGGTGTGCCCGTACAGCAGGACTTGCCTCTGTGTGCTTTAATCACGCTGAGCGTGTGGCCATCAGGTTGGCAGAGGCTGTTCATAAGTGTGAGTGCTATGTATAAATGATGTAGTGGGGAAGGGCGAGCTTGGCTTTTATAAGGGAAATCACAGCTCACAAATTTGCTGGAGTTCTTGAGAGGAGGACATGGGAAATTTGTTAAGTACAGTTTATTTGAAGACTGAAGGAGCTGCTCTCGGTAGAGACGTGAGTTAAGCTGCCGTCACATAAAAGGGAGGCTTCTCTTGTGTGTATAGTTAAGGAAAAAGTGGGAAATAAGGAAATAAGTAGTTCCCTTTGAAAAAAAAAATCATCAGCAAACCCAGGTTCTACAGCCCATTTGCGTTAAGATACTGGCAAACCTCCTGGGATAGGGGGTGAAACGTGGAGACCGTTCCCTGTTTTTACAAGGTCAAAAAATGAGGAGCTGTGGAAAGACCTTGGGATGGTTAATGGTGGATAAACTGGCAGATTAAACTTAAATGTGGCGGAGTGCAAAGAGCTGCATGGGAATAGAGCAGTCCTAAATAATTCATCAAAGGCTCTGCATCTTTGCATCTGTGAGAGCTTTGTGGGAAACATGAATGGAGCGCTCTGCAGAGCTGAAAGCAAGTAGTGTTAGGGGCGGAAAACAGAGCACCTTGTCATGCCTCCATTGAAAGAGAGTAGCGAGCCCATTGCTGGGGACTTTGGGGGGGTGGTGGTGGTCGTTGCATCTGGAAATGAATATAGGAGAAGGAAGTGCATGGGAACAGCAGGGAGTTCAGTCCACACAAGGGCCAAGCGAGCTGAGTGGAGGAACTGTGCTGTGTAGGAAGGGGAAGACAAAGGGATTTACAGCATCCTGGGAGAGGAGGAGGGTAAAGATGGACTTGTTCTTGGTGAGCCCTTCTTTATGAGAACTAGGAAACATCTCATGAATCTGCTAGGAGGCAGGTTCAGAACCAGCCAAATGCTGTTCTCTTTTGTTCTGCTATCCAACGGGTAACTGAGCTGTGAGTGCCTGTAGGACTGTGTGAGTTTCAGTACTTCAGCTATTAGCTGATAGATAAAATATGCGTAGCGTTGCTTTTATTTGATGAAGGTACTTTTAGTTGATGCGAGTTGGAGGAGTGCATGGGGAGGGGGTGTGGTAACACCTTGTAATTCCCTGCTGCAGACCTGGGTCAGAATAGGCATGCAGATCATCTGTGAGTTTCGTTATGGTGTTGGCTGTAATTTAAATAATATTTTATTGAAAATTGTTGCTTTACATATAAAGCCCTATTTTCTCCTCTCCCGAACAGTCATCAGTTTTCTGTGGTTCATTGATTCTTTTTGCTTTGTCTTTTATTCTTACCTATTCGGAAAAGATAAAGCTGTGCCAAGCAGTTTCTCAGTTGTGCTTGGCATCTCCGCGTTGGCTTTCTTTCTGGCTTGCCAAATGAAAGCCTTTTCTACGTTCATTTAAAACCCGCTTCGTGTTTCTCCCACTTCATCTTTTTTTAATTTATATTTTGACATTGATTCTTCTTTTGTGTGCTGTGTAATCTGTCCCTCTTTAGCGTTGTCACCCGCTGTAAGGAAGTCTCTCGTTACTATTCAGACATGAAGGTTAATTCTTTGTTTATGTCTTTAGTCAGAAAAGGCCACCTGGACCATGGTTTACTCCATTCGGGTGCTGTGGGCACCTTTGCTCCTCCAGCATGGGTTTCTAAAACGCTTACCACTCCCGTGATGTCTCGAGCACAGCTTTTTACAGCTTAAAATCTTATCGCCGGGTTTTCATTTGTTACGATTGATGTAATCTTTCCTGTGCTGGCTCTGGCCTTCCCCAAAGATACGGTGTAAAACAGAGCTCACCTCTGACACTGACCTGCTTTCTGATGAGCAAAACAAGGCATTTCCCAGGCGTTCCATCTCCAGCGGCTTTGTTTGTTTTGCTGGAGTCGAGTTGTGCTATGGTTAATTGTTCGGCTGCATTCTCTGGGGCTTTGGTGCTTAAAGAAATACTCCGTGTTGCCTGAAAATAGCTGTACAGTTTCATGGCAGGACACAGACCTACCTTGAGGCGCCCCCACAACCCAGAGCCCCACCCGGGCGGGGGGGGTGTGGGGAGTGCTGTTTTCTGTCCCGTCACAGGTAATAAGCATTTGAAGTGATGTAGTTTTTAGCCACACATATCGAGAAGGTTGTTCTAGCCAACTTAATTGCAGAAATGTGTCTTACTTCACCCCACTTTTGATCATTAATGCAGCAGCATTAATGCTTGGCCTGCACAGCGTGTGTGCCTGGTGGTTGCAGAGGCTCTCCTCGAAGTGCCTGCCGGGAGGGTCAGGTAAAAAAGAGGCTAAGGACATTGAAAATGAATGAGAAGAGAAGGAGTGCTGCTAAGATATCCTTTGTTTTGAAGCGATCGTTGCCTTTCCTGCTGTTAATGTGCTAGGGACTGGCCTTACTACCACGTTAATGTTCTGTTTCTGTCTGCTTTTATGTTCCCTTCAGTTTCTTCTTGTGGCTGTCATTGCCCTGTCTGTAAAAGGGACCGCTAGTTTTGTGCCACGTTTCCTCAGAGGAGCACTGCTGAGCATTAAGGAATTTGCATTTCTTTGGAATTTCTGTCTAATCCTGACAGTCTTTGCTCTTCGCTCTCTGAAGTGTGCTTCTGTTATCTGATGGCAGTTACCTCAGGAGAAAACCATAGTTTTAGCCGTGGGATTTTGTGTTTCCTTAAACGAGCTGCATAACCCTACCTCTTGAAGCACTGTGCGGTCCCTGTGTTTCCACACTAAGTATGCCATTTATTGAGGCTGCAAGCTCTCCATGGTGAGAGATATCCTGGCTCTCAGGCTGCTAGGAGAAAGGCCTTGGTCGGAGCTGTTCCATCTAAGGACAAAGCAGGCAGAGGAGAGCTGCTCAATTTGCAAGCCCAAAGGTGTATTTTAGACAAGGCTGACTTGCTGTCCGCTAGGGTTGCACAGCTCTTTCCATTGCCAGAGCTCCTTTTGTTTCCATGGCAGCACGCAGGCAGTGTGCTGCAGCTGTCGGCTGCTGGGGGAAGATGGATTTGGGCTTTGACCTAAATATCCATTTAATATAGTTCTTAGTTACAGGGCATGTTTTTTCATATCAGCTGGGGCTGAGGTGCCCATCTGATAATTAGTAAGCAGCGGTAAGCGTGACTGCTGTAAAGCGTTTGTGTTTGTGTTCGTTCTGACAGATGGAACAGGCAAGGCTTTTAAATTGACAGTTGGTGAAAACCTCTCATTTTAGGGCTGTGAGTGGATTGGCTTGTTGCAGTTTTCACGACTCCTTCTGCAAGATGCTCATAAGCTGATCGGTGAGGTGTGGACAGGAAGGTGAGAGGCGGGCTGCTGGCTGGGGCCTGCACTGCGCACATGGGGCCTGCGCCGGGATTGGCCTGCCCTGCACGTGCTTAAAACACACAGAAAGGAATAAATGGCACTTCTTCAGCTTGGGAAGGAAGAGGAGCCTGGGGCTTTATGCTGGGAGGAGAAAAGTTGACCAGTTGTGTGGTTGCAGTGGTAATTTCTAGTCAGGACAGAAAGGACAGTGATGGAGTGCTGCGGCTGGCCTGTCACGCTGTCAGGATGAGAGGGAGGAGCAAAGGCAGCTTCAGCATGCTGGCCTTCCAAACAGTTGTTACTGCTTCGTGTTGCTGTTTGTAGTTTTGTATAGAATTGAGTGTGTAAGCAGAGAGGATCGGTACCAAAAGGAGGGTGGTACTGTGCTGGAATTGAAGGTGCTTTGACCTGAAATGCTGCGGGCTGAGCTGGAGATTACCCTCTTCTCAAAAATTCACGTTGCATTAATATATCAGGACTCCCAACCCAGAAGTTGTGTATCTTCTTCTTTGTTGGGAGAATTTGCACGCAAGCGTGGGGAAATATGTTCTAAATGTGCTCCTTTGATAAGACTCCAGAAAAGAGGTGTGTGGATTCGTCTCCATCTCTGTGGGCAAGCAGGAACTTGCATGCATATTCTTGTTACCTGTTTGTTCTCTAATTGCTACATTTCAATGTAGAAATTAACTCTTGAAATACTGCCTGTGATGCAGAAGCTGTTGGGGGATGGGATCAGGCCATCACGCTGTCAGTGCTTCACTCTGTGTTTTTTGGGAGCTCCCGTTCTTCTCAAATAGAAAGGATCTTTTGCTAAGGGTTTCCACAGAAATCCCTTGGCTTTTTTAATAGGTTTTCCTCATTTAAAGGGAGAGCAAAGGAGCTTTGGGATAGCCTGAGGGAAACTCTTAATAAGAAGCTTTCCAAGAATTGTTGCAGATTTGAATCTTTTTATGTCATACTGTAAAGAATTCTGCCGGCTCTCTGCTCAGCTCTCCTTTTGGATGGGTTTGTCATTAGGTTTTCATCTCAATGAGATGAAAAGAAATCTGTGAGCTTCTCAGGCTTTGGTTTAAATTACCAGTCAAGGGTGAGATGTTTCAGTGATAATAAAGGACAAACCAAGGTTAGCGGAGCAATGAATGGAATGGGGCAGAGACTCCTGTGGTGGAGGCAGCCTGCAGGGGATCAGGATGGCATTTGGTTTTCCCAAAGTATTGATCAGCAGATCTTGTTGGATTTTGCTGTTGTATGTTTTGTGTGTGTCATTGTTGATTTTTGTAATAGGATTGACAAGGATGGTGAGGGTAGTATAAATCTAATCAGCTCCAGGTGTAAGTATTAATACCGTGGTCTGTTAAGCTGTCTTGATACTGTGTCCTTTAGTAGTAAATGGGATTCACCTAGGTTTCCTTGTATCAAATAATTCCTTTGGGTTCTTATTTATTAAGTTAGGCTTTGAGTTGTTGTTAACAGGTAGTTTTGTTGTATCAGTCCTGTATCTTATTTTCCTGTTGCAGCCCTAAGGCTGTGCATCTTCAACTGGAAGAGAGTTCCCTGGTCTCGGGTTGTCTTACTGGAGTACTAGGGAAGCATCGTGTCTGCAGGAATTAAAAAGAGAGAGGGAAAAAAACCCACCCTCTTTTAGCTTATAGCTTTTTCAGATATTACACTGGAACAGCCAAGTAGCTCTTGTGTGTAATGCAGTTCAGGCAGTGAGCTGGAGCCTTCTTACTCATCTAAAGCAGGAAGACAGGCAGGCTGAGCTGGGAATGGCTGACCTGGGCTGAGGGGCACGCTTTTTTTTCTAGCTCTTTAAGGACACGGTGACCCCCTTCTAGATGGAAATAACTTCAGGTTTGCCATAGGAGCTGTAATCTTAGTGATATCTGATGCACTCGTTCCAGGCCCCCATCTCCCTGCTGGAATGCAGTGTTGACTAGATGAAGTAGTTGAGGACCATGTTTCTTCTGTGCAGTGAGACTGTGAAGCTCAAGGTTAGATGGTATCAGTGAGCCAAAGTCTGCTTTGTATGGGTGGTTGGTGTGGCATTGGTGTGGCAGATTAGAAGTGTTATGCTGAAAGACGGCAAGCAGGCAGCAGAAGTGTGAATGTGGCCAGCTTGCTGTGCAAGAGATTTATCTCATTTCGGTATTGGCAGCTGTATGCTGCAGGTCTGTAGCACTTGGAGAGGAGTAAGCACCTCCAGGAGGTGGTTTGTTGTCTTCCCTTACCACCTTCATGGGATGTATTGAGTCAGTTCAGTGTTGGGAGGCAATGATGTATGGCTGCTGAAGGAGCTAAGAATTTTGGTAGGAAAAAAAGATAATTCAGAGGTTTTCTTTTATCTCTTTTAATAGATAAAGTGCTTGAAAATTGTCTCCCGCCTTCTCATGCTGGATCTTTCATCCATAGCCTTTGGGAGCTTGCTCATAGCCATGGTGCTGAATGTGGCCAATCTCTCCATTTGTAACCTCTTCAGTCATGGACCACTGAGTTGTTGATCCTGTCATCTCCTAATATCATTGTGTTTAAGTGCACTTCTTAAATATTTGCAAATAATGAAACGTATTGCGTTTCATCCATCAGTTAGGATTGCATCATGCAAGATTCAAACTGCTTGCTTTGGGTAGTAAAGTTAGCAAGCTAAGACTGGATTTTGCTAGTGCTTTGGTTTTTTAGTGATTATTTGTGGCTTTAAAGGCAGAAAGATGCTTCTCTTTTTGAAAAGTTATTCTAAGCAGGACTGGAAGTCTGCCATCGGACTAAGCCATGGAGAACGTAAATCTTGCCAACAATCAGCATCACAGCCCAGCGTTTCTCCGCAACACTGTGTTAATGGGGAACCAAAATAGCACATACACCTGAGTCTTAGTTTTGGGTCTGGTGGGGAAGGTTCCTCTGGCTGGAGCCTAGTTCCTACACAGAGCCTTCAAACCAGCTGAGGATGTTGCTGTGGTTTGTGCTTTAGCACAATGATGTGTGAGTAGGGCGGAGAACCTGCATGCGTGTAGTAGAAATACTCAAATGGGAGGGGAGGAGATAACAAAGGAAAAATGAAGGCAATGCGGTGGAAAGGAAAACTTGGCTAAGAAAATGCAACCCAAGTTATCTTCTTGGTGCACTTTTTAAAAGTAGCTGATTGACACCATGCATTTTGAAGCTTTTGATCATTGATGCAGAAGTTAAATGAAGAGGACATACAGCTGTGATTAATTATTGACAAAAGTCATTCCTTTTGTATGTATAGCCTGTAGTTGGATGTGAAGGTTGAGTTCACTTCAATTCTCGAGTTAGAAAGCAATGCATACAAGGCAGTTGATCAACTTCATACATGTGGTTCTATTCATTATGCAAATCTGTTCCAGTATACTTAAAGTAGCATTTGGTGGGCTTTTATTTAGCAGGATAAGATTGTGAACTACCCAATAAATGCTTTGTATTCTGCAGTTGGATGCGTCCAATGGTTCATTCTCATGCTGTAGTTTAGTCTTAGTTTAAAAAATACAAAATAAAAAAGAAATCCTCCACCCCCAAATAGCCCCTGGAAAAAAAAAAGAACAAAACCTCAGGCTTGTTTGTCTTGTTGTATCTGCAGGTATTTGACCTTTTCACCTTAACTTCCATGGGTTTGGGGATTAACTCAAATAAATCACTACTTTGAGGCATTTGTACTGGAGGTAAATTCGTTAGCTAGGTACATCAGCATTCATACAAGTATGGCACGTTAATTTCTCTGTGCTAAAATGACCAGGTACTCCTTCCTGACTTGTTCTTTTTTTTAACTGTAATTCATTATTCCTTGTAAAAATGCCACTGTAAATTACACTTTGAGAGTCAGGTTGGCTTATTTGCAGGCCTCCACGGGAGCAGTCTTGGGGATCTGCTTGCTTTTTCTTACCGTATGTGGAGGTAAGATACAATGCTGCTTTTTGCCAAAGCTTGTTGACATTTATTTCAGAATCCACTTTCTCTGTAAAGACAGGCAGAATATTTGTCTGAGATTGGTTTTCTCTGATACCTGAGAATCTGGAGGTCACAGAACCCCCCCTTGTGTTGTACAGGTTTGGCTAGTTCTTCTTGCTGTGCTGCTGCAGAGTCTTGCACATGAAATGGTGAACTTTGTTTGCATCCATCTTTTGTGGATAGGAATGGAGAAAGTAAGAATGCATGCACAGGTATGGGGAAAGGAGCAAACAGGCATGTCATCCTTCATCCCTGCCAAAAAGTTGGCTTGCTAAACATAGGGGAAGAAACACACCGATTTCTGTGTGAAGTCCTTTGAATCTATTGAGCTGTGTTACCATCCAGTCTGCGAACATTAGTTTGTGGGAGAGATCCTCCTGGTTTGTCAGGCCGTCTTATAAACTGCAAATGTCATCCTTCAGTCTCTGGGCAGCAGTGTCAGGCCCTCATGATGTGCTCTTTGAAGAGGTCCGTGATGCATCTGGCTTGACTGTAATCATGACGTGTTCCTAGCTTCCTGATTGTGTTCTGTATGGCAGAAAATAGGACTCAAGGCACATACCTCCCCTGACACACCTCTCTGACTGGAGGGACTCACGTGACTCAGGATGTCATCAAACTAAATTGCCACCAGCCTGCATGGAAAACATACCATTTTCTAAATACCATCATTCTTACTGAAGTATCTGCTCTTGGGCTCTGCTGCAGTACCAGGATACTGCCGGAGCTGGATCTTTGGCCTGACCCCCTACAGCCTTTTTGTATGCTAATGTGGTAGTTTCCAAGCAATGCAGTAAATATATATTCCAGCTGCACCAAATTACTTAAAAGCGAGGAATGTTGTGGAGTAGGCTGTTTTGTGATGGCTCTTGAGACGTGCATTTATTTCTCTCCATCCAGCTCTCTGAGCCCCGTTCTCCTGTTAGCCTGTCCTCATCAGGGCCTGCAGCCTGTTTGGTCTGAGGCTGAGATCATGTTTGACGAATGCTCACCTACTGCTTGATACAAACAGCTCATTCTGAGTTCAAGATGAGGTGATAACTAGAATGTGCTGTTCATTTTTCACCCCGTCATACTGCTTCAACACATTGCTAACTCGATAATTGAAACCGTTATGTTTAAACTCAGAAATGCTTGGTTTGCTTAACCACAATGCACTTGGGAGTTGGGCTAGATGACCTTTAAAGGTCCCTTCCGACTTAAATGAGTCTGTGATATTTAGTAATAATCAGTGTTCTTTCTTTCGTAACCAATAGCTATATTGTCATAAATGCTGATATGATCATGAAGGATAAAACAGTGATGTTAAGCTGTGTTTGCTTTAATAGCTGAAGCAGTATTGGCAAGCATCGTGTTGCAGTGAGCTGTGTGCTGCTTACCGGTCGTGCCTGGCTCCAACACAACGTGTTTCAATTGGTGTGCGGTGCCATCCAGTACAGGTGTAACCCAGGAAGACCAGGTTTTGATTACCTCTGGTTTCTGTTCAAATCATGCAGCAGGAGCCTGGTGACCATACCAGCTTCTCTTACAGCTTTACTGGAAGGCTAACCTGAACTTCTGCTACCTTGGTTGAGATTTAGTTATTCCAAGCTATTTTCTTGAAGGTGAGATTCAAGGAATCCCAGTTCAAACACAAGCTTCCAAACAGTGATAATGCTCCCACTTCCTGTATTTTTGGAAAATTGCTGTTAAAGCAGTGAATAAAACAGTGGAACAGCAAATGCAGTTTGACATGGCAGAGCAGCACTCCTCAGTGCATCTTCACTCAGGTCTTCCTTCCAGTGAGTGACTGGGAGACAGCTCAAGATTATAATACACCAAAATACTTGTTTTCTAAAGGTTTTCTTCTAAATACACATCCTGCTAGGTACACACACAAGCTTCTCGTTGTAGTTGAAACACTAAATAATGCATTAAAGATGTGGAAGGCTTCCAAGTTAATGTCAAATGCATCTTTGTAATATGGAGCAAGAGTAACGTATGGTGAGCAACAGAGATGTAATGCACAGTACAGGTTTGCTTGAGATCGCTTTTATTTAGGCAGTGGGAAAGTTTGCTTTCAACTCACGGTTTCTTAAACCGGTAAGGATTCCATGTGGGGTAGAAAGTTGCTTCCAAGTACTCTAAATTCTGGATTCAGAGGCAGAATGCAATTGGCTTGTTCTGCAGGTTGGTGTATCAGTCCCAAAATAGCTGTGTTCAAAGCTTTTGCATGCTTATAGGCAATGCAGGCAGGCATAATTTTTCACCTGTTATTTCTTGTAACACTGAGAATTCAATCTGTTACACTGGTACTTCTTCAGTGCTCTTTAATTACTGTAGAGTTGAATCTAATCTGCTGGATGGGAGTAGTCTGTGACACACAGTAATGTAATCAGTTTTGCGTTGCTTTGGAAAATGTTAACTCATGTTTCAGAATAATGCTGCTTGAATTCCTAACTGAAACGCGTTTATGTTTTTGCCTTCGGTTGTGTAGGCCTTTACAGAAGGAGCAAAATGAGAGACTTTTTGGTTGCTGTGTGTGTGAGAACCTCAGTGAGGTGCAGCTCTGACCTTCTGTTGGGAGCAGTGATGGATCTTGACTTACCGATTTAGCAGGAATCAATCTCTTCCTGCCCTAGTCGGTTTAGTTGGTGTTGTAGCAAATGCCTCTATGCGCTATTGAAGTCTGGATGGCTCTTCTTTAGTGCACTCCTTGGTGAATTTTTCAGATCTTTTTCCATTCTTTTCTCTCACTGAACAGAGGTCAGAATCTAATCACTGATGGTGACAGAGCATGACTATCCACCCAGGGCTTTCCTTGTAGAGGAGAACTTGTAGCGTGGTGGATGGGAAGCAGCCTGGATTAGATACAGACTGGGAGAGCCTTTCCATAACACAGGACTGGAGTTAGCACTGGTCTTCTTCATGCCAGCTGAGACCCTACTGCAAGACTTGGTGCAGGCAGTGCATCCATTCTGCATCACATTTAGTTGCAGACTTGAGGTTTTGTATGATTTATCCAAACTCAGTGTGTTGGCCTATCAGTCTTGTGATCTCTGAGGTGTCCGAGGCCTTAATGTGGAATTTGGGGTGGCAGACCATTAAATGTCATTGCACTGACTGGGTGACTGTTTTCTGCTTTTACAGATGCCTTTGTAAATAGCCAGGAATGGACACTAAGCCGATCTGTACCAGAGCTGAAAGTGGTGAGTTCTGTATTTACTTCTTTCTCTGAAAACCATTCTGAAAATGCTGTGCAGAAGTGAAAAGTCTTCTGAGGTTCATTAAATTTACCTTTAAGAGAAAAAACATAGAAGGCGATTTTAAGAAGTGAAATATTTACTTAAAAATAAAACTCTGAAGCTTATGTGTTTTTTTTTTTTGTTTTGCTAGCATGCTTCAAAGATCCACTTGTGTGCTTTATTTCTGTTTGAACTTGTTTGCCTACTAACACCAGCTTCCTGGTGTGATCTTCTGGCTAGGGAGGTCTTACACTTCTGTAAGAGGGGGAACTGAATGCTAGCAGGTGATATCTGAAGCTCCTTTTATCTTGCTGTAAGAACATTGCACAATTTCTTCAAGGACCGAATGTCTTCTCTCCCCGTCTTAAAAGAATTTAAAAATAAATGTTCTGTCTGGTGGTTTGTTTGCTTATATTTCACAGAGCTCTTCATTATACTTAATAAAAAGAGAAATATTTGGGACTTTCATTTAAGGAATCAAAAACATTTTAGTTAAAAGAGTGAACAATGATTCAGTAGCTGCTTAAGATAGTTTTTCCTTTGAGCAGTTTCACAAATAAATGGAAGTAAAGGCAAAAGAACATAGACAAACTGGGGGAATTTCCCAAGTTTGCTTTTTTTACAGCTGTAAACACAGAGGCTGGAGATGAAGGCTGAAATCTCCTACTTGTTGACATCAAACATCACTGTGATGTTTACCGTATGAAAGTCCAGATTTAATTAAATACGGTTAATTTCTCAGTTTATAAAAACTGCTATGGTATTCCAGATACTGTAGTTGGTAATACCATAGGCACCTGTGGTCTGCTTCTGATGGTCGTAAGGCTGGATACCACTGTGTGCTTAAATCGCTTCTGTCTTGTTTTAAATGTCAGAGCTGCTCCAGCTTAAGCATCTGCTTGCTGAGTGGCAAAGTGAATTGGACAAAAGCATATCAATTCAAGAATGGACAGCTGGAGCTATGCTTCATTAGTCCAGCTCTCACGTGGCAAATTTCTCTTTCCAAATTGGAATTGATGATAATGTTTATGGAGAAAGCGTAGTTTAAACTTAACATGACGAATGCCCTAGCTTGCAATGGCATTCCAATGGAAACAGCTTCCTCCTGTCTGGAGTTATATTCCTGCTTTAATTCCACGGGCGCACAAGGTAGGCAGAGGGGATTGAAGTAGTTGGTGGATAAAACTATGCTACTAGAAGACAATTATCTCCAAAAATATCTGGCAGAAGAAAATAGGAAGAATTTAGGACTGAGAAGTGTTGGATTGAGTCCAGCGCACTGTGGTAGTAGCTAGTTTATGCTCGGTAGGATCTGCAGAGAGTTTCTTTGTTCATCCCACCCCCTTCCTGGCCCTGCCAATTCCTAACACCTGGAAATAAACTTGTGGCTTGCAGGTGAGTCCAAAGCTGTAGTTCTTGTCCTATAATACAGAATGCAAACGATCTCAGTGGTCTTGGTATCACAAGAACTAACTGTGCCCTAAGGCTGCATTATGTGAACACTTTCATGTTGGGTCTCTTGTCCCACTGTTGTGTGAAGCAGCCATATGAAAATAAACTGCTATGCAGCTGCTGTAGAGAATTGATTTTAAGTGGTCAGCGTGCATGAGCCTCAAGATTGCTGTCTAAGGCTTTAGTTTGTGTAGTACTGGATAAAAGCAGAACTCTTACCATTGCAGTGATGATAATTTGATTATACTGCTGCAAATTATTGAAGCTAATTGCACCAACTGGGGCTGTGAACTTGTGATCCAACAGAAAGGGCAAACTAGGTCCTCTGTGGAAGTCTGCTCCCCCTTTCCTGTAAATCTGCTCTTGGGAAGGAGGTCTGTGTAGTGAGTCCAGAGTAATCATCTGCTCTTGGCTGTGTGAGAGGAATTAAAAGGCCATATTGAAAGCCAGACTGCTGTCTTGTGCTGCAGCACTGTCATTATGTTGTGTCTCTCTCTGCTGGGCATATCAGAGAGGTATGAGAAGTGAGAAGTATTTGCTCCTGTCAGCGTTGAGCTCAGCAGTGCAGATGGAGAGATGAGTCTTCATGCTGCTGGTTTAAGAAGGAGCCCCTGCTCGAGTGGGCTGTGCTCTATAGGAAAAGATGATCCATAGCTTGCTGAGAGAGGTTGCTTACTGCAGTATCTGGGCAGTCCTTAGATTGAGATTGAAATTTCCTTTTTGTACAGCAGGTGGTTATACCTTTAGCGTCTACAGATGTTTAAAGGGAGTAGAAATTGAGTCTAGAGGGGCAGGGAAAATGCAGGATTGAGGAAAAAAGGCTCATAAAAATAACACAAAAATATAAACAAAGAAGCAAATGGGTGCATATATTTTGCAACATATTTTTGAGAAAGAATAATGGCCCTCCCTCCTGTCTCCCCTTCCCCTTTAAATATGTATTGGGCTAGATTTCTTTCATGTAGTATATTTGTTTCTGCTAGCCAAATACTGCAACAGAACTGATTTTGAGACTTCTGTTATTGTCAGGAGTGTGTTAGCTGGCTGGGTGAGACGTGTCAATTTCTGGAGCATTGCTGATGTTCCTGGATCCCGTTTATGGAGTTGTAAAGTAAGCACCAGGGTTTTCTGCAAGCTGTAGCAATCTGCATGGCATGACTGGCTGTGCTGCTCAGTGCTGTCAGGCTTCTTCAGCTGCTGGCCTCTTTAGGGGAAAAAAGATCCAAACCTGCTGTGTATTTATCCTGATGTCTGAGGCGAGCTCGTGTGACTCTCACGATCAAATGGACTGTTTCACAGATGCCTTGTGGCTACACTGGCTACAGGGCAGGTCAGAAATAGCTTCAATATGTCATTTCCAAAGGTCTAGAGCTTCTTGCTTTAAAGTGAAAACACAAAATACTCCTTGCTATCATTATTTTCCTAGCAAAACCATGCAGAATTTGCATTCTTTCCAATTCTTCAGCAGTTGTGTTACTCAGCAAGGGCTTTAGCCTGACTATTTATCTGCAGAGGAGACGATGTAAGTGGTATGTCTCATTTACTGACTTAGGGATGGGGTTTTTGGTTTGATTGCCATTTTTGGTTTGTTCTGTTGTGATACAGAGCTAATGGGGAAGGAGTAGGGGGAGGCTTGCATTGAGAATATGAAGTTCAGCTTCTTCTAAGGAGTGAAGCTACTGCTTCAGTGAATATAGCATTGTGATCAGCTGCTTGCTGAAGAAAACAGACAACTAGCAAGCAGCTTAATCCCTTCTTAGTTTTTGGCGTTGCTTTTTGAGTAAGCTGCCTAGGAGACTGAAACTGTCTTGTACCCCAAATCTTGATTTGCTTAAGTCAAGAGACCTTCTTTCTAGACTCTTCCACAACCTTTGATTTCAGCAGGTAAGCGTGGGCATCTTGCAGGCTTTGCAGGTCCGACCTGCTTGTGGAGCAGATCATGTGGAGCATACCAGTAATGAGGAATTTTGAGGTATCAGCTGTATCCTTTTCTTGTCAGCATTTATCCTCCCATGTGGTGAGATTTATCAGGCAGATGAAGTCATGCCCCTGTAGAAGTTAGCCTCCTTCCCAAAGGTTTAATGGCCACTCTTTCTTTTCTGTGAGGTTGCAGAAGTACATCTTATGACAAGGGTCTGTAACACAGAAAAATGGTGTTCCAGATAAACGATATTGTTACAGCCTGGATTTAGGCCAGCCTGCAAGTTGGGAGCTTCAGTGAAAATGTTCTTAGTATGTATACATGCGTGAAGTCAGGATTCAGGGATTATTTTGGAATTTCAAGAGTGAAAGCTGGCAGTGTTGCAGTTGTGCACATAACATATCATTTGCTGGAATAAGTTGCTTGTTCATTAGCCTTGGAGGGGAAGGTGGATCTGATAAATGGCTTTGTCATGGCCAGATTGAATGCAACTCTGCTGCGTTCCCAGAGTGCGTTGCCCCATGGAAGCAGTATCTGAGGATGCAAGGTTTGTCATCTGCAGAGGTGGCATTTGCACTGCCTTTTAGATGTAGGCATCTGGCATATGTTTGCATGGCTTGCAGTTTCTTAGATGTAAATTAAATTAAAAACCTCCAGTATGCTCATTTAAACACTCTTTGAAGTCAGCTCAAAGCCCAACAAGCACATGTCCGTTGTCCAGCCGCTCGGGCTGTGGATTCCTTTTCATTCTGATGGGACTGCTCCTTGGTAGCAGCTGCACTAACAGTGAGATTCTTGTGTCACAGTTCTTCTTGTGCCTATATTTTTGACTGCAGTCCGTTTTCTGCCTGTTCAAGCCCTTTCTCTATAGCTCAGAGAGTGAAGCTTCCTCTAGTATTAGATCAGAATGGGATCTGGGTATCTTCTCTTTCCTCTCCTGGCTCTCACACCCCAACTTAGATCATGTGTTTCTCCTGTTTGCCATTGCTTCTGAAATCCTTTGGGATTCTTGGTTGTTTTTTCTTTCACTGTGGCCCACACCGTTCATTACATTTAAAGCTTGTGCTATCACAGGTGATGCAAAATTGTCTCCCACTTGCTCTCTGCCTGAGCTCCTGCTTTATCTGAGCTGACCTTTCATGTCAACTGTAGAGTGATGGACATCCTCCACACTACTCTCTTATTAGTCTTAATTGAAGGTTGATCACAGCAGTAAAGAATAAATGATGGTCTTTGCTGCTTCCTCCCCAGTGTACAGACTCTAAGGCTGTCATTGGGTCATTTTAAGGTGTCATCACCCTGTTGGTTTAAGCAGTTTTTAATGAGGAGGATAGCTTCTCACCAATTAAGATTAAGAAAGTGAAACAGAGACTGTGTGTTAATATGTAACCTGTTCATCCTGCCTGTATTGGGCAACCACAAGCAGATACCAACCACGAACAGAGTTCATCCTATCTGCAGGGAGCTTCTCTCTGCGGTTTGGATAGGGTCACGGTAGACATGTAGAATAGAGTAGGACTGGGTTTGTTTAAAAGAGGAAATTAGTTCCCTTCTCCTCTCTCAAAAGCTGAGCATGTGCAATATCTGCAGAATTCTATTTCACAGGGAGGGGTGAATAGGTGGATGGATGATAGCTGAGCAAGAACAAAAGATAGTTTTGAAACACGAAGTGCATTCTGACCCACCTGACCCCCAACTGTGCAGAGCAGGGTGACCAGCCAGGCTTGTATCTGGCTTGCTGTGTGTATCACTGCACTTCTGGCTGGTGGTCAGGCCAGGGACAAAGCAGCAGCAGTTGTTTGGGTTGGGCATGTATGCTTTCAGATGTCCTTACACTAGATTGCCAGACATTGGATGTGGCACTTAGGGGTATAGCTTAGTGATGGGACTGGGCAGGTCACGCTGATGGTGGGATTTCATGATCTTTGGTCTTCTCCAACCTAAAGAATGCTATGTCTCTATGCCGTGCTTTGTTTGAGTTGTAAGCTGTGTTAAGATTTTACTTGAACTTTTTCTTGGTGTTAATTGTGGTTCAAATTTTTTCCTTTCCTTTTTTCCCCAGGGGATTGTGGGAAACCTAGCTAGTGGCAAGTCTGCACTTGTACACCGGTATCTGACTGGCACGTATGTCCAAGAGGAATCACCTGAAGGTATGTGGATATGCAAATCCTTGTGTTTTTTTTTTCCAGACTGCATCTTTATTCATTTTTAATCATGCAGAAATGAATCAGTTAAGAATCCAGTTTGCTTTTTTCAATGTTCACGGAGAATTTTCCTTTATCGTTCTCCAAACTGAGATAAGTACATGAAATAAGTTAATTTTATCTTTTTCATAACCTCTTAGCATCCTTAAATGCTTTTGCATCCATTGTTTGTCCATATGGGAAACTTGTAGCCTTGCACTGAGAAGAGTTTACTGCCCTCAGTAGTGCTCTTACATGCCAGAGTTACTGTACCTGGTCTTGTCATGTTGGGAAAGTGAAAAAAAGTAACAAGTTAAATTAAAGATGTAAATTGTTCCTTGTTTAATATATTAAATCTTTGGATTTGGAGGTTTAAAAAAAGGAAAAAAAGCGAAACCCCTGAAACTTCTTGTTATGCCATAGAATATTAATTTGTACCTGAAAAGTAGTGTTTGGCAATAATCCACGTTTGTAGTTTGAAATCATAAATATCATAGTACCTTACAGAAGTGTCGTACACTAAATACTTTTAAAATTTTCTTTATTTATTCTCCTTATGAACTTTTAAAATCCATCTCTGAGACACTGAATTTCTGGTTCCTTCTTTTCCTTACTGGCTGTTCCATTCTTTGCAGATATGGATGCAGGTAACTATACATTGTCTTCATGGCAGCTCTTGTTTTGAAGAGACAGAAGGCAGTTTTTGTACTGTAGCATTTTCCCCTTGTTTTGTGTATCATTTTGATTTGTTTTCTTTTGATTTCAAGTCTTCAGTACATCTCACTGTTTTTGTCCCTTGCTGTAGTTGTCTTTTCAGCAGTAGTAGGTAGCTTCATGCATCTCTGATAACATCTGTTTTGAATTAACTCTTACCAAAGGTAGTAATTAAGTGTTTTACTTGATTTTCTAACAGTCTCTAATTGTAGTAAAAATGGGAGAGGGAAAAGGAGTGAACGACTGACAAGGCTGCTGTTGTGTAATGGCAGTAACAGCCTTATAGTCCGGTTTGTAACCTTGCCTTACATGTTTTTGCTAGGATGGATGAGGCGATAATTCAGCCTTGCAACAGAACTTTGTTTCGGTGACATTGAGGCTTGCTGCTTTTAGATGCTGATAGTCAGAAATGGTCATGCAGCATGTAGGTCCTCTGACAGCAAGCGTTCAAAGAATAATGAGCCATCCCTGCCACTTTTTTTACTCCATGAACAGAAAAAGAAGAAAATCTTGCAAAATTTAACTATATTGATTAATCACGGGGGTAGCAGTCTTCTCTTGAACTATGGATGTTTTAGGCAGCGTTCCTTGAGAGTGTTGCCAGCTGTCCTCTTTGTCTTCAAGGGTTTTTATTTGCAGTGCTTGAGTGACGTTCAGGCTGTTCCTCCCGAAAGGATTAGGTTTCAAAAGCACTGTCAAATCATTTCTTTGCACGGAAGTGTAGCTGACAAGCCTCACTAATGACACCATTTCATTAACAGCAGAAAAACTGAAATAATTAAAGATCTCTAATTCACCTTGTAAGCAACAGGGTCAAGATTTCAAATCGAGATAGTATTAAAGAAAAATATATAGTTTCTCCTTTGTAAACATAAAAAATGATTTGTTAAAGTGTTCTATTTCTTTCTTATCTGGTCATAAGTCCACACAATCAGTGCAGTTCTTCTCTTTGTCCTTCTCTGTGGTCTTTTTAACATGTTGGTTTGTTGAATTGGTTAAAAAATAGGATGTATACCAGGCATTAAAGTCTCAGCTACCTGACTGGTTATGAAAAAAAAATTAACAACTGTCTGGATTACAAACAGCAGAATTTATCGGGCATCGTATAAGTAGTATCCAATTAGGAAAATGATTGATGCATGCTTGGTGTGAAAATGATGATTACAACAAGGGATCGCTATTTCTGCTATCCTTTGCCTTCTCAATTGCTTCAATTACTCTGAAACCTGCCCTAAATTAGACGAGTGCCAGATCTCCCCTAGGCTTTTAAGATAGCTTCAGCATTCCAGTCAATGGGTGTTCAGTATGTAAAGATGGGTTCATGTTTCCTTCAGCTCTTTTGCTGCCCCAAACCTTTTCCTTCCAGACCTCCCTGCCAAGTAGAGGAGAGATACAACATTATAGGGCAGTGTTCTTTCCTTGTTTGGCCACACTTTTATTTCTGATTGGAATTAATTTTAGTCTTTAGTGTAACGTGAAAATCATTTTTCTCAAAGTAAATCTTAGGGAGAAAATTGACTTTTAGATTCCTTGTGTATTTAATATGGATGTAACTATGCTGCTGTGAGGCAGCTTTTTAAATCACATGTATTTTGTAAGAGAACAAATGATGTATTGCTCTACAGCACGTTGAGTCTGTCCAGGATATCTTTGTTTCAGGTGGGGGTGAGGAGAAGGCTGTGCCCCAGAGGGCAGTGGGCATGGAGCAGCTCCCAGGGCAGTGAGCACAGCCCCGAGCTGCCAGAGCTCAGGGAGGGTTGGGACACCGCTCTCAGCCGTGGGGGTTGGGTTTGGGTGGTGCTGTGTGGGGCCGGGGGTTGGACTGGGTGACCCTTGTGGGTACACGCAGTGCACGTAAGGCGTGGTGGTTTGTTTGGTTCTTAGGTTTTCTTGTGCAGCTTCTGTATTAATTCAATTAATGCTGTATTAAAAGCTCCAAACAAGATAGGTGGGCTGCAGTGGGACAGCCTGCTCCGCCATGGGCTGCAGGAAGTTCTGTTCCATGCCTGGAGCACCTCCTACCATCCTTCTCACTGACCTTGGGGGCTGCAGGGCTGCTTCTCTCTCATTTCTCACTCCTGTGAGCAGTTAGGTTTTGAACCTCACAAATCTCTACGCTAAAATCAATGGCTATTTTTATCTGGTTGATTTTTTTCCAACTGTGTAGGAACCCGGAGGCCGTATTTACTAAACAACCAGATTTATATTTCATGTTCAGCAGAGGAGGATGCGTCCTAGACTAAGCTGTGTTTGTTCCTGGTGAGCAAGCCAACTGAAATGTAAATGAAAAGCCATGACATTTGTTGTCAGGGTATGTAATTGCATGCTTTTTGAGAAGAGAAAACGTCATGCTTTTTCACTTGCAGTTTACTGGAATTCCTTGAAATCATTATCATACCTGTATGATACAGAATTCTCTGTAGGAGAATTCCAAGTGTGTATTTGATCGTAGAGTCCTGTTCCTTTCAAGTAACTGGGTATTGCATCCAGTAGAATTCCCAGGTTGGAAGCATAGTGAAGCTGTAGCGTTTCATGTTGAATTCAAATCCTTGTTGCAATGTTTCACAAGGTTTACATAGCACTCAGGGCAGCCAAAGCTATCAGAGTCCTTTTGCATCTCTTCATCACTGACCCTACGCGCAGTGATGGCTTTAGACATGGATTCAAGGTTGTCTCCTTTCAGTTCTTTTCCTGCATTTCATTGTATCAGCTAATTATTTATGTTTGGCGTGTCATACTGACACCCAGATATGCAATAACACTTGTCTTTTTTGATGATTTTTAAGTATTGCTGCACATGGCTCTCTTGGGCCTTCGGAGCCTTTCAGGCTTAGCATAAAAGAGTGTGTTTATGTATTCTGCAATCTCCGTTCCGTAGCCCTTCTCCTCGTCCCCCTGAGACGAGCTGTGTGGTTTAGAGAATCCTTTGAAAAGCTCTGTTCCGGCAGGCTGCTCAGCTGCTGCTTTAAGTGTTACACAAACAAGGAACGATGGTGATTTAAGGAAGAGGTTAGTGTTTGTTCTTTTCCTGGGGAGAAGATGCTGAAGAAGCAGTTTCCTCGAAGGGACTTCCTTTTCGGGCTGTGTGCCTTGAGGACAGAATGATCTCTGAGATGATGTCTTTCATGCACTGCAGCCTGAATACCCAATGGTTCTGATGACTTATGTCTGAGGGATTTGTGCCCTTGTAATCACAGGCTTCTCTCAAAGTTCCATCCCAGGTAAAAACTGGGATTTAGATTTATAGCTGCTGTTGTAACTTCAGTCTCTTAAATAATAGTAGAAGTGGCTATTAAGTCTCCTGTGCTTTTTGCTTTTCCTGCCGGTGAGGCAGAAGTCAGCTTGGAGTGGCTGCTGCTGGCAGAAGGGGGCTGCCTTCCTTCTTCCTTTTCAGATTTGGTTGCTGGATGTAATCTTTAAACCACAGCCCACCATTCGGCTCTTAAAGCAAAATATAAACTTTGGCAATTGCTGCTGCTTTTTTCCAGCTTGTATTCTTGTTCTTATTTGGAATATTCTGGAAGATACTGGAACAAGAAAAAACCCAAACCTTAGGCTGGAGACGATGATAGGTGGCTTGGCCAGGTTTCCTTAGCACATCTCACTATTTTTTGTGTGTGAGTTCAGACATACAGTAGCATGGTAGCAGGTAGCTAAGTCCAATATTAATTTTAGGGTTTTACTTCTTACTATTTTTGCAAATGTACTATTTGCAGGGTAGTACTGTAGTGAAAGGACAGCTATCAAGGAAGCTGGCTGCAACCCAAGTATAAAAAGCCAAGGAATACTAAAAAAGAACAACAGAAATCAAACCAACAATAACAACAGAGTCAAACTTGCACACAGAAACTTTGAGCAGATGCTGGCTGGAGATAATTTGTTTGATTGAAAAGCAGTGCCTGAATATTTGCCTGAATTCAGACTGGTGTCTGAAGGATGAAGGGTATAACAAGCCCATTTAATTTGTGAGGAATTGCAGTAAAGAAGAGCTGTGTAAGTTTAAGTCATGGGGCTTACATTTAGAAAGTGGTATTTTGGGTGTGCTTAAAATGAGAAAAGAAGTGCTTGATGGAAGCAGGTAGGTAGCAGTGTGCTAAAGCAGTGTCACATCCTGCCCAAAGAACTCGATTGCTGCTTTTTGTTATTTGTCTCCAGCTGCCTTGAAAAAAAATAAACTGTTAAAATTAGATTTGCAGCATACATGCAATTAGTGGGTGTGTTGTGTCCAAATGACTGTCTGTTCCTGCTGTCAATGAAGTAAAACCAAAGAAGTCAAAAGGGAAGACTTTCAGATAAGCCTGGTTTCAAGTAGAAATGGAACCATTAACTTAGTCATACCCCATGTAAATGTACAATACCTTCTTTGCTTTACATTTTAGTACTTAATTTGGTAGAGCTCTTAAAGCTCCTCAGCATCTTCATCTGAAGAGTGTTACTGTCTGATTCATCTCGAACATGTGACATCCATGGCCGTGCCTTGTTGGGCTAAGTTTAGAGATCATGGTGTTGAGAGATGTGAAATAGCAGCTACGCAGGAAGCTGTGGTGAGTCAGTTTTATAATCCTTTCAAACTGCAATCACAGGGCTTATAGTGTACAGAGAAAGTGCTGCAGGTGCCGTGGTGGCAGAGGTGTTGCTGACAGGTCTGCTGGCACTTGGGAGCTGGGGGTGAGCACCAGGGATCTGCGTGAGTGCAGGTGGAGGGAGCTCCTTGCAGGTTACTGCTGTTTGTTTTCCCCCTGATAAACTGTCAGAAATATTTTTTCACTCGAATGAACTGTGAAAAGAGGGCATCCTTACAAAATAAAATGTATTCAGCTGTTATTTGCTCAGTGCCAAAGTTTCTGCATGTTTGTGCAGTAAATGTTGGTGAAGATGTGTTACTTCACCATGACAGTTGGATGGGTGTCTAATCTTGCTAGCAGTTTTAAAAGTCTGAGTGCTCACTTGCAGGAAGCAGATGCTTTTTTACTTCTGTTTCAGAGTGTTGAACGATATTAAAATCTCAAACCTATTTATTATGATGAACAATCCTGTATAGGTTGGTGTTGTTCCTTTCTTAGGAGGGGAGACAACCATAAGTTCTTTCCAGGCATGTGTAACATGGCAGGCGTTGTTATGATGGACTACCTAAGAATCAGTGTTTCAGTTACAAACACTTTTATTTCTGAGGGCTAAACATTCATATCTGTAAGGTAACATACCTAAGATGAAGAAGAGCCAATTAATGTTTTCTCCTATGGTTCGGCACAGCAGAAGCAGCTAGAGAGCATTGCCTGTAGCTGCCTGGGGTGGATCTTTTCCAGTTCTACCCTGACAAGTGGCTATTTCTCATTTGGGTAATTTGCAACTTTACAGTTCAGGACTGCTCTACTCTAATTGTTAAATTCAGTGCCTCTTGGGAATGAGACCAGTACCTTTGCAGAGCTGTCTCTCAGCATAAGTGTCTCTGTTTGCCATCAAGATGGACACGCACACCTGGTTTCTATCTAACCATATTACATAGCATGAACTGCAGTCTCTCATTCTGTGCAACTCGAGTAGTTAATACTACCTAGAAGTATAAGCTCTGTTTTTCTGAATGCTTTAAAACCAGTTGATCTCCACGCACATTGCTGCCTGGTTTTGTGAACCTGCTAGATACAGCCTTCTCTACAAGCACTGCGAGATGTGATAATGCACGCCTTGTGCCCATGGGTGTACCTGGCTTTTCTTGTTAAAGTGGGCAAGATGGGATGAAGATCAGCAACAGGAGTTTACAAAGGAATCCATCTACGTGAGTCATTACTACCCATCAAAACAGCTAACTTTGTGGCAACGTGCTGCAGTCTGAATTACTTCTCATCTTCCTGGCTACAGCAAGGTCTGAGGAGACGGACAGCAGCCATTCTGGGGGCTCTGGCTAGGAAGGAGTCAAAAAAAGGTGTGCTGATGGAAGTAGGAGCATAGTTTGGTACTTCGGGGGGAGTGCTGATATTCTAGCCAGCAAATGAATCCATGCGTTTCCTAAAACACGTCTGAAATCTGCATTCCAGGCGAAACAGATGGTGGGTTTTGAAAAGCCCAGACTTGGTTGCTTTGCTGTTGTATTTTGTTGGAAAGCTCGTGCAGTTAACTGCTTGTGGCTCTTGATGTGAGCGAAAGCAATGCTTCCCCAATCTTTGTACTTCTATGGTTATTCAGTCAGCCCAGCTCAACCACATTTGGTTTCTTAAGTATTATCTAGCACAATTTTTGGCATTAAGGAAATTCCCAAAAGCGAACTTTACGTGTGGCTGAGTAATGGCTTCTCAGCTGCTAATATGAATTGACATCAAGCACCGAGCACAACTTGATGTGAGTGAAAATGAATTCTAATGCCTTGTGTGTGCTTTACTTGCTTAATTGGCAGATGCAGAGAAAAACATCTTTAAAATATGCCCTTCTTGAAGTAATCTGGATTCTTGACGTGGTCTTTACTCTTCAGGAAAAAGACAATCTCTGCTTACAAGACAACCACATTTGTCAGGAGATGATATTGTTGGGCATAGGCTGCTGCAGCTGGTTCTTACCTTCCATCTCTTCCTTGTGCCCCCCGCCCTGCCCCCATGGCTGTGGCAGTCAGCTGCTTCGTGGGTTTGTCATATGGCCTGCCCCCCAAGATTTATCTTTCTCATATGGCCAAATAACTCCATCCCTGTGGCAATTTGTTTGAATAAAGAGTCTGGCAACTGAAGTTGAGCCTGGGGGACATAGCATGAAAATCAGGGGTTGCTTCAGTGAGCAATTGCTCAGTGAAACGGTTAGCAGCTAGAGGAAGAGGTGCCCAGGCCTTCCAAGCGGGGTGAAAGCCTCACCCTGTGGAATTCCCCGTGTAGTAGGAAGAGTTTACAGCGTAGAGCATCTTTGATCACAAACGTGTGCGCTGTTTGAAATGAGCGTTAATTTCTACTGAGAGATGGTTCTTTCCTTACTGCTGGTTCGAACCGTCGGCCTCTGTAGGAGTGACACGCATAGAAATGAGATTAAGGAGCTTTTGTTGATTCCTTCAGCCCAGCGTTCTGCCTTGTGCAAGGTCTCTAGCCATGGCTGCCAGTTGCTGATGCACGGGCATTGTTTAGCTCTGTGTAGATCAAAGCTGGGTTTTTATCTGGAGCATTTCACATTTGGAATCTGACCTAATAATGCACACAGCAATAATGCATCCCAAGCGCTGCTCTGTGTCTTCGGGTGGGTGTTTGTGTGTGCTTCCTATGGAGAAATAATATTTGCTTCCTGATGCAAAATTGGGAGCACGTCTGAAAACGCGTTTGTATGAATCGATACTGATCTTGCTCAGGAAAACTGAGAGCAATGCAGTAATTTTTAGTCTAGAGACGCAGAGAGAAAATAGACCACATACTAGCATCCTCCCACATTAAAACCTCCATGCACTTTGAGTAATTTCTTTACATGAATGGCTGTATCTCATGGACATATTTTTCCAGGGTGTGGAGATTTATTTAGGCGTCCCCCTGCATGGCTTTTCTGTGTTTTTTAAAGGTGGAATTGGGGGTGTAAGTGAATGTAGTTGAGCTGTGGATGGCACCTCTTTCACTCTGTGCTTTGCCATGGCTGTTAGGGTATCGCAGGAGTGGTGACTGTGTTCCTCAGAGCTGGTCCAGGCTGCTCATCTTTTTATGCCAGTGACCTCTTTTGGCAGGTACATATGGGAGCTGAGAGATTTCCTCATTAAAAAGCTGCACGTGTCATAATACTAATGTGACTGGAACAAAGCTAGCTACCTCCTTTGGGACTACTTGATATGATTTTTCATGGTTTCGAGCCTTATTCATTCACGCATTTAATTTATTTTTCTTTTTGAAGGTCATTTCTCTGTTTGCATCGCCTTAGATGGTCTCTTCTCCCTGGTGTCAGGACAGACAGGAATGGTGGAACGCTGCACCAGAGAGGTTTGGGCTGAGCATCAGGAAACATTTCTTTCCTGCTGAGTGTGCTCGGACACAGGGACAGGCTCCATGGAGAGCTGTTTGGTGCCCATGGCTGTCAGTATGCAGGAGGCATCTGGGCAGTGCCTTCAGTAAGGAGCTCCTGGTCAGCCCCAGAGCAGCCAGCTGGACCTGGTGAGCCCTGTGGTCTCCTTCCAACTGAACTTTTTCATTCTAGGGCATCCTTTTAAACACTTGGGGAAGGCCAGGGTTCCTGTAGGGAGGGAGGCCTTGAATAACGTTATGCTATCTTAGTTAAACATGGTACACTTCTCAGCGCTGCTCCCTTAGAATAAATAAAAATGGTATTGGCCCTGAAGTGGCTCTCGAGCAGATTTCATATCATTGCTCACATGTGATCTGTATGCATTTTAATACTACTCACATGCATTTTTTGCCCCAGTTCTCTATTTTAGCTTTCCATTTCACTTTTTCTGTAAGTTCTTAATGCCTCCGAGGACTGCATTTGAAGATGCAATGAGACTTGAAAGGCATCCTATTGACAAGAGGGGAATAATGAGGTGGCTCTTAAACGCATTTGGTTCACAATATTTTATAATTATCTGTGTGAACTTTCAGTATTTAACTAAAGGAATTAGGAAATGGTGATTATACAGAGTTTTCCCTCTTCAATCACATATATGCTGCATTTCCTTAAAGTGTCCCTCTGCAGGGCTGTGTATTCATTAATTCATTTCATTTAACACTTGGTTATGAAGCATATACAATTAGTTGACGACATAGAGAAATAACGAACTGGTTAATCGGAGTTCTGGGGGCTGAGGCTGGTTTCCCTTCAGAGCATTATACAAATTGAAATTCATTTTTTGACCAAGGTGGTGAAAATCTGTACGTAATGCTCTCATCATTCCGTGTGGTTAATCACAAGTGTGATGCTATTTGTTGCTGAGCTGTTCTTGATGGGGGTAGTTTTAGAAAATGAAAACAGAGGAAGGACACACTGTTCTCATGTCTGCTGTTGCACCTGAAATATATTTGGACGTGCTTACATGTACTGCACAGAGCTGAACCGTTGAGTGGTCGTGGTCTGAAACCTGCTATAAAGGGCTGGGAGATTGGCAGGTCTCAGGCTGCTTATTTCTGTGAGTGCTGGGAGGGTCAGCGTCAGCCTGTGTGTGCCTGCTGAGTTGCTGGGAGGGCTGATCTGTAAAACAAGTGAGTTGTTCACTCACCCATCAAGTGTTTAAACACATTCAGTGTGGCAGTAGGAGAAATTTGATGTGGTTGTTGGGAAGTAGAATTGAAATCTGAATGCAACTCCAATCACAAAGTGAGAGCGAGGAAATAATTTTATCATTAGTAGATATGTTTTATCTTAGCCTGGTAAGTTCAGAAGTACGACAGCTGGGCAGTGTTAAGTATGGAGGACCCTTGTGGCATAGTACAGTGAGTGACCTAAGGTGAGTCCTTGCAGGAGTCAGAATGCAACCCAGATCCTGAAGCACCCCAAGCTTGCTAATCCTGGCTTAGGCTCGGTCACACCAGAACCCCCAAATCCTGCTAGGAAGGAGCACATCATTCTCTGTTAGATAGTACATCTCTATCAGGTACCACCATTGTAGCTTTTTGTCTAACATGTGTCTACTATTTTCCCCTAACTGTGATTTGTGACAATAGAAGTACCATTTTCATAACACTGTGTGTGTACAGTAAGAACTGGGCTTCTCTTGAGGAAAAGTTAAGACCTATGGGAAACTTATTTGATTGCTAATGGATGATCTTTCTGCATACAGCCGTGATGAATTTGCCCTTTTTGAAGATGCATTTCTCACAGTTATATGAAAGACTACTGTCTCTTACTTGGCCATATCAAAAGCAAGTACATCTAACGTGAGAATTAATGTTTACAATGCAGTTTTGGCTTCCTTTCCCCATTATCCTTAAAGCATGCGACTTACAAATGAAAACATTTACATTCCCAGCATTTCATGTATTGGTGAAAGCTCTTGGACATCCTTTTTCCACAAGCGAAGCCTTTTTCTGTTTTGCTTTTGTACCTTTTCTCTCCTGTAATGAGCCACTTTGTGTAACAGGTGGGAGATTCAAGAAAGAGATAGTAGTTGATGGACAGAGCTACCTGCTGCTGATTAGAGATGAAGGTGGCCCTCCAGAGGCACAGGTGAGCATTGCACACGGAGCTTCATCGTGGCTTCCCTTTCCTTCTAAATGTTACCAGAACCTTCCTATAAGAGAACCTGCTTTGCTTTGTTCTTTCCTGTGTCCTGCTCATCTTTCTGCTGCTAAAATGCTGATGTTGTTCTCGGGTGAAAAGTACTCTGTTTACAAAATACTTGTGGTTTCAAGAACAGCGTGAAATTCTGTAGTAATATGGGTTAGTTATACTGAATGCCTGATCATTATGATTCCACAAAATTTCATTTCTATTTTTGGATTCCAACTCAGAAGAAATATTGATTAAAGACAGGTAAGATGAGTGCATACTCAGTAGCATTCATACTTGTGTACAAATCTGTATTCCTTACTGCTTCCACATTTTCCTCCCTAAGCCACCGTAAGACTCAGTTTTCCGAGTTCTGGGCCACTGTTGAGTTCTCAGGTTTTCACCTGGTTTCTGTATATTGTGTCACCTCCTTGCCCTGTGGAAGGCAGCTGTGGGTTGTGTGCCTAGCACTGTTGTGCTGTTGGAACAAAGTCTTTGCTTATTGCTTGTGTGATTCTGAAACCAGAGAAGTTTCTGCCCACCTGGCTGCAGGCAGCATCCTTGTCTTCAGTCATCCTCCAGCTCTCTCCCTACCTTTTCTTAGGTAGGACGAGCAGGGCTTCTCAAGTGCACTGCCTGTGCTGGCCTTGCTTTGCTCAGCTGTTCGGTAGCGGCTCAGCAGCAGGAGCTGCACCACTGCCAAACAGCTGAATGGGAGCTGTGCCAGCGGCAGCAGCTTGGATTTCAGAGCTCCACTGTTGCTGATGAGCTACAGGAGGATGGGAGCGTGGGGGAAAGTGTCTGGGCAAAGGAGAAGAGAAAGGAGGTATGGGAAACGGAGACCAGAAGGGACATCCTGGAAGGAAGTGTGGCTCACACATCTGCAGCCTCAATGAAGTTCTCTGTTTTAGCCTGTGAATAATTTGGCTGAAGCACGCAGCAGTAGCCCTGCCTTGATGCTCAGAGAGCATTCCCTCATTAAAAAAGACAAAAAAAAAAATTAATACTGCGATAGTGTAAGTACACACAGCCATCTAACAGACATTTTGGTACCTGGAGAATTGGTTTCCCAGAACGTATCTGAACTGTTTGCAAACTCATGAGCAGACACTGCGTTGCCTTTGATCCCTGCTAGGTAAATTGGGGTGTTTAATTCCCGCTGTGGCTCTTCAGAGCAGTAATGAAAAGCCCGAGGTGTTAGTGCTGGTGTGCTTTTCAGAGGACACGTTTTACTTGTCAGTTCTCTTTGTTGTGTCATGGGCATAATTTCAAGTTACACATATATTTAATATCTTTAATCTCCTTATTAATTCCTACCATAGAAAGTTTACCTCTGGGCTACTGAATATTTATAACAGAAGTGGAACATTATCTGAAGAAAAATGTTTACATCTCAATCTTCCCTTATAATTTAGACAGGGCTAGTTATTTTAGCCTTAAGGTTGTGCTTTTTGCAACAGTACAGTATCATTCTGTGGATAATTGGGGTAGAATTCTGATCTCACTAAGTAAAGAGCTGAACTGCAGTCAGCAGAGCAGGAAAAACCTGCACGAGCTGTTAGTGCTGAAGTGAGTGCTTACAAACCCAGAAACCTTGCAAAATGTACATAAACATTTCCCAAATGAATCCGCTTGCAGCTCTCTGTGTGCTCAGTGTGTCCCTAACCTAACTGGCGTGTTGTAGTAGCAATGTAATAAGAGGCATGAGTGCTGCTGGCTAAAACTTGTTTCTGTTGGTCTAAATTTGGGTAGGAATGGAATCACTTAGGGAAAAATAAAGGCAGTGAGGTAAGCTTAAGTGTTGTTGTTGGTTTTTTTTCTGTGCTATACACATTTATTGCGACGTTAAATGTGTTTAAATTGTCTCGTTTCACCTGTGAGCTAGAACTTGCATGGTCACTAACCCAGCACCTTCCCTTGGGCTGTGTGTGCCTGTCTTCTAGTGGGGTTCTGATGCCAAGAGAAGAGCAGTTGGCTTTCACACAGAAAGCTGAATGAGACAGCCGGTACTGCTTGTCCAATCCCTGGGTCTGTACAGGGAGTAATTGGAGATCTGAAATTAATATTTTTGGACATAGAGATCTGAGAATTGTTAGCACTGCTTGTAAATCCACAGCCGTGTTTGCCCACAGAAACACCAGCATGTAAGCATGCCAAGCACAGAGTGGGGAAAATAACATGCTCCATGGGGCAGTCAAGTGCTTAGGGAGAAGTACTTCTCATTCATAATTCACAAATACAGCAAACTGAGACTGTGATGTTTTCTTTCTGTTAATGAAAATCAGCGTGCACTGATAGCAGTTGTGATATACAGTGTGGTATACCAGTGAACAAGTAGTGCAGTTGTGAGCATCGGGGCGAGCCTTTGTGCATCCCAGATGCTTGCACAGTGGTGAATGTTGACTCATCATCTTTTAAATACCACACCACAATTTTTTTTAAGACCTAGTTACAGTCACTGCATTTTTCTACTTCCAGTTTCCCACTATGTAAGATAAGAGTTGTTTTTTACCTCTTTTCACTGCTTTGCTCTCAGTACACCTTTTCCATTTTTATTCTGCAGTTTGCCATGTGGGTGGATGCTGTTATATTTGTCTTCAGCTTGGAAGATGAAGTTAGCTTCCAGACTGTTTACCACTACTACAGCCGTATGGCTAACTATCGTAACACTAGTGAAATTCCAATGGTACTGGTGGGAACACAGGGTAAGTGCATTCTTTATTACATGCAAACACATAGACTGTTACAAGCTGGTAGTGCCATATCCTGTCCTTCTCCATCAGTGCTGCCCTACTCATCTGATCATGAGAGCTTGTGTTAAGCTGACAGGTAGTCAGCAAGGTGACTTGCTGACATCTGGGTTTCCTTGGCTGCCTTGCAACAGGGCTTTGGCACTGCAGGGACTGGTTTAAAAGGGGAGGCAAATGGCCATGTGGTGCCCTTGGCATGCAGTGGGTCTCTGTATCTAGTCTTGTGGGTGTCCTGCAATAAATTCTGATCAAATAGGACTTCCTGCATATAGGTGCTGCGCTTCAAATGCCTTACTTCAGAGAGCTGCTGTTTTGGAAGTGTAGCATAAGTTGTTTTTTGAGTTCCTTCACACTGAAGCATTGCTTTCAGTGTAATGCAGGGTTTGATTTTGGGCCTCTTCCCTCTTAGTGCTGCCGAAGCTTTCCATTGCTTTCTTAGCCTCCTTCTTGTCTGCCTTACGGTCAGAGTGATTCGCTTTCAGCTGCATGCCTGCAGAGCTGTGAAAGCAGAGCTGTGCTGCAGGAAGCAAGGGGAAGTGTGGGGAGCAAAGAAGGAAGAAGAGCAACAAGGCCTTAGGGTGGAAACAGATGATGAAAATACAAAAAGGGAAGTAGGTACACAAGAATTCCTAGGACAGCAGAAATTACAGACAAAAGCAGAAATGAACGGCTCTGGAGGGCCACGTGGTCCTGACACTGGAGCTGAAAAATAGGAAGGGGAAGCTGAGGTATTTTTTCAACACATTTCTGTCACTTGGGGGTGAGGTCTTTCATCTTATAGCAGCCTTCCAGTACCTCCTACAGGAAAGCTGGGGAGGGACTTTTTATAAGGGCAGGGAGCAGCAGGACGAGGGGAAATGGCTTTAAACTAAAAGAGGGGAGATTGAGCCTGGGTATCAGGAAGAAATCCTTTACAGTGAGGGTGGTGAGACACTGGAACAGACTGCCCATTGAGGCTGTGGATGACCCTTCCCTGGAAGCATTCCAGGTCAGGCTGGATGGAGCTGTGAGCAACCTGGTCTAGTGGGAGGTGTCCCTGCCCTATAGCAGGGGGTTGGAATGAGATGGTCTTAAAGATCTCTTCCAACCCAAAATGTATTTGTTTTACAGAGATGGTTTTTTGTTGCAGCACTGATGCAAAGGGGATTTTTAAAACGTGACTAAATATGGAAATACTGCTGGTATGTGGAATAAGCATGAGAAGAAAACAGAGCCCTGTGGCTATGCTGACCATCAAACTGTGCAGTGCTTGATTCTGCAATTGACCCGTTTGATATGAGCTTGTTAGGTTTTTGAGATGATCTTTGAAACGAGGGCTCTCCCAAGGTAATGAGCCTAGGCTACAGCTCAGCGCTGTATTTGCTTTGCAAAGTTGGTGGCACTCAGTTAATTTCTGCTTAAATGTTATTAGCGCCCTCTGCTGCCTAAACAAAGAAGCCTGCAGTTAAGATTTGATCATATGATCACTTCGTAGATCTCCCCAGCTGTTTGCTAGTGTTTGAAGAAAAGTCTGTGTTAGTGCAAATCTAACACTCTTTCTAGGTGTTACAGTACTGCATGGTACTGTTTCTTCCTTGCACTCCATTGATTCCCTGCTGAAAGCGTCGTGTTCTTACAAATGTGAGATGCTTCATGCTCCGGGTGAAGTTTACTTGTAAGCCAGTGTTGCTGTTTTAGGAGGCTTAAAAATCATTTGACGTGTTTATATTTACCAGCCACTTGTTCTCCTAAGCATGTTTTACTCCAAACCTCATGTCCTTTTGCATGAGTATGTATTTTTTTGGAAGTGATGACCCAAATATATTCTGGGTAACCTGTAGTTACCTTTAGTTGTTAGAATCCATCAGCGAGGTGTGGATTTTAGTAACAAACTATAAGGTTAGATTGATGTCCTCTGTTTCCTAAAAAATTCTAGAAATTATGTGGTTTGTAGTTCAACTGTATTGGCAGTGATAATGATAAGGCAGAGTTTTCGAGTTATACTAAAATCTATGTGTATTTATCTTTTACTCCTGCTGCTGCAGATGCTATAAGTTCCAGTAACCCACGCGTCATAGATGATGCCAGAGCAAGGAAGCTATCAAACGACCTCAAGAGATGCACTTACTACGAAACCTGTGCCACCTATGGGCTCAACGTGGAGAGAGTCTTTCAAGATGGTAAAGATTACCTTTTCTCATCCATATTGCACAGTGTTGTGGTATCTAATAACTCTTCTAGTCTCAAGCATTTTGAGCTGCTTAATTCAACCTTGTTTTTCTGCTTGCTTTCGTACTTGCTTGATATCAACAAAGGTTTCTTGGTTTTGATTTAGTGCTCATGGAGACGTTAAGAGCATTTTAGATAAGTAGTTGCAAATTGTCCTCCATGACCTAGAAGTCAGAATTAAACCAAGAAAATTGATAGGATCACAGTAATCATTAAAAGTAATGCATGGCATTCTTGGAGTGTTTAAAGCTGGCAGTTTTGTGTAGGTGTTTAGAAGTAAAGTTGGCTGCTTAAGGGTGATTTAAAAGATGAAGAGTGGCAATGTTCTAGTTTGCCTTGTGAAAGGTCTCATTGTGTGCCATCTAAAAAGAAAGAAGTAACTATTTTGGACAGTTAATTTAGTGGTGGAACTGTGGCTGGAGAAGCTACACTTAATCTTTTGTACGTGAAATGGACTTAGTGCACCCTCTAGTGGAAACTCAGCCATGTGTCTGGAGATTTTGTTGCCTTCTGTTCCAGTGATGATAGCGTAGTATCTGAGCATATTGGTTGAGCATTTGGGATTTTTTGTTAGATTTATTTTTGAGTGGCAGCTGCAGTTAAATTTTTAATTACATATTCACAGTGTACATTCTACTTCTTTTTCTCTCTCAAGGAGCTTTTGAGAGAGAACTTTCTTTGGGAGAAGGTAATGTGATAAATTTGTGAGCTTTTAGGTAACTTATTTGTGTCTCTACTGAATTTCAGAAGTAAAGAGAGAGAACTGACAAGCCTGCTTGAGAAATCCCAGGTTCTGTTCCACTGACGTGAAATCAACCCATTACTTAATATTAACCAACTAATGGAATTAAGAATGCTTCTATAGAGATGTGCTGCAGTTGCCAGGCACGTCTGGGGCCAAATCTAATTCCTGATCATTTTTGCTGTTTATTTCAGCCTCTGACTAGTGAGAATAAGTTTGTTGGTGTTTATTCAATAGAAAATAGGAGCCTGTATCCTGAAATGTATGCCAGTTTTATACACGTCCTCCAATTTTGTTTCAGCCTTGTATGTTCACAGGCATTAACTGCCTGTGTGGAGGCAGCACAACACTTAGGCAAAGTTTTAGCTCTTAGTGGTTCTGACTGTGTGCAGCCAGTCTGGTGCCCTGCTGGGTTCTGCTTAGCATCTTCTCTTCTAGGAAGCTGGTGTTACACTGGAGTGCCTGTTCTTCCTTTTAATCTAAAGGAATCAGGCCTCCTCCTCATCAGGCCATTATTACTTGAATGGACAGGACAGGTTTCTAGGTTTGTTTTGCTTTGTCTGCTCCTAGCTGAGAAAGAAAGAGTTGTTGATCACTTTGTTAATAGTGCCTGCACATCATCTTCCACAAAGGTGGCTGTATGAAGACATGGAGCTGCTATACCCCTGAAGAGCACATTCTGTGCATTGGAATTACTTCTGGACTTTGCTTGTACCTGGAGGGATATTTGCTCTTGGAATTTGGGTTTAGGATTTAGTTGCTTTGTACTACAATTCCAGGGTAGCTCTTGCTCAGTGTTGGAGTGCTCCAAAGTGTTTGCTTTAGTAGGTCTGTAAGGGCATTTCACCTGCCAAGGGCCCGCTAATTTTGCTGGCTCATAATTTTGTTGAACTTAATGATAGCTATAGGCGCTTTTTTATTGAATATGGGTGGTGCAGCAGATGAAATGGGGGAGATCGGTTTTGATTTACTCATTTTAGCCTTAGTGTCTCATTTTGCATAACGTGAGTCCTATTTTAGTCCAGTCCAACACTATGCAATGATTTGCATCAGCTCTGATTGACATGTATAGTCGAGATTTCTAATGACCATACATCCAGCACTGCCAACCCCAATTCCAGCTTCTGTTGTTGGGGAAGTTTGAATTGCTGGTGGGGTGTTAAATCTGTGACTACTTACAAACTTGGAGTGTCTAAAACCTCTTTATAATTTCTAGTTAAAGTAAACCTCTTTAAGAGGATTTGTCAGGATGGTTGTTTGAAATGTATGCAATGTTCTTTTAAGAGTTGGAATGCTAAAGTCAGGAGAGTTTGGAACATTTCAGAGGAGTCTTTGTAACCTTTAGCGTTGTCCCACTTAGGGCTCATCTCTGACGCTGTTTGAAGTTGGAGCTGCACAAGCAGGCCTTGAATTTCACTCTTAAAATAAAGAGAAATGGAGAATTCCAGCTCAGTAATGCGCTCGTAGCTCTTGGTGTTTGGAACTTGAGATTGTTGGATGGGAGAATTAAGCTTTAAAGATGGGTCTAATTAGTATTTGATCTTGCTTCAGAGTGCCTCATTAAGAATTAGGGGTTTTTCCTGCTTATCAAAACAGATTTTATCAATGGCATCGGAAATGATTATTTTAATATTTCTTGTCAGCGCAATATAGCAATGACTGTACTGCCCCGAGATGCCTTTTTAATGACTTTAGCCTTCTTGAATTAGCTTGATGTACCATTAATGCATAAGAATTGCTTTTATTTTTGTTCATGATGTATTCATAATTACATGGCTTTCCCTGGTTCACGTTCAGCCTTTTTTGACCCATTTAATTATGTGCTATGCAGCTCTCTTATGTCACAGAGGGAAAGGCAGATGTAATTTCAGTTCAATATTGAGCCTGTTACTGAAGCTTAGCAGTTTCTATTTATCCACATGTGAGTGGTGAAAGTGGAAAACAGTTCCTTTTTAGCATAAAGTTTCCATGTGGGGATCTTTCCCTTTGGTTTGTCTTACTACTACAACACCACAAGATGCTGGCAATCTACCAGTTAGTCTCACTTGCATTATAACTCCCAAATCTCTTAATATGGGGCAGGAATTAGTCATACTATGCCATGTAGTCTGAAACAGGCCAGTGCTACTTCAATATTTGTACCATTATTGGTGTTATTGGTATTGTGCAGCCTTTTGTTACCTATTTTCCCTGCAAATTAACCTAATCTTATATCAGGTATTTCATTTCCAAGTCCTGTGCTTGGGGTATTCTGCTACCAACTAGTGTTTGCACTGTTTGTGGAACAGCTGTGCCTGGAAGGTGTACCTTGAAGTAGAAATTCTCCATTACGGGATGGAAGATGACAAATTAATCCTTGTAGGCCTGGGTTACAGGGAACGGCTGTCGCTTGTGATCAGCATTAACAAGTTGGTTTTTATGGATGTATTTTCATTAAGAAACGCTAATCAGTCTAATGGGAAGTAAGTAAAGCCTCACTCCTATGAGACCGACAGATCTTTAGGAAGAGGCAGTATTCGCTCGTACACTCGATATGGCCCTGGGGGTGCTTCAGTTCTGAAGTCAGAGGCTGAAGCTGTGTGCACCCAAAGTGCTGTGCAGAGCTTGGGAGCAGGTCCTCTGGCTTCTGTAATTACTCTGATTTCAGTGACGTACAGCTGTGACCTTTCTGCAGAGTGCTTATGGCTGCGGCTCGGCATCACAAGTGACAAGCAGCTCTGATTACTCATTAGTTGGACTTGACGAAGGTGGACTGGATCAGCCTATTAAAACTTTGAGGTTTTTCCTTGTTTTCACGTGTGCTCACTGTTTGCAGAACAGCGGGAGCCTTGTTGTGCCATCAGCCTCGTTTCTGCTATTGCTGAGCAATGTTTGTAGGCTTACTCTTAAATCAGTGAAATTTAAACTCTTACTGTTCAAAGTCTCCAAACTTCAGTCCTTCATTTCAACTCACAGCACACCTCGTGTGCATCCTGATTTAGAAATGACAACGGCATCGTGGGATTCTTTTATCCTCTCACAGAAATAGGACTTCACAGTTCAACAGCGCAACTGTAATTTGTATTGCTAATAAAGTTCCAGAGAAGAGTAGTTTTTAGCTGCAGTGTGTCATGTTAGGTTCCGTGGAGTAAACAGCAATCTCTGAAAAACTTCTCATGTGCTTAATTTTATTGGGCACATACACATGGCTTTTTTTAACTCGTGATTTGAAATACATACAGTAAGGCATGTTACTTGAAGCCTTGAATGCTGTGGTGATGCAGAGTTAGGATGTTGTGCAGCAGGTGACAGCTTCTGCATCTCCTGAAGAGTAGAATAAATGGACTTAGTTCACCGCAAGATAATTCTTCTCTAAATGGAAACAATGTTGGTATATTTCATTAAGGTATGAAAGAACAGGGTTTCTATTACTGAAGATTGAGGATTGGTCCAGTAGTTTTATATACTTTAATGCAAATATGAGAAGAAGTTCTGGGGCAGGAAGCATGATGGTTGTTTGGTGGTCAATTGCCTTTTATTGGCAATAGACCCGAGGGTGAGAGGCATAAACAGTGTGTTTTATAGGTTCATGTAAATTTTATTTGAGATATAAAATGGTACGAGGTGGTTCGTGTAACGTCTGCAAACAGAGCAGGGCTGTTTTCCATTAACACCAACCACTGACATGAATGCAAATGCTGAAAGGAGGAGAAAGTTGGAAAATTCCTCTTTTGTTGCGTCTGCTACAGCTGAGCACTTCGATCTTTGCTGTTGTGTTCCTGGGTATGTTCTGTCTCATTTGCTTATCCATTCAGTTCCATGCATAAATTGGGCTTTTGTTCTTGTCTCCCTCCATGTTAATTTGTTCTCCAGCACATGTTCAAAAACTACTGTGTGTGTGTCAGTCATGTCTGTATTCCAGCTGCAACTTACATTTCAGTTAAGTGTGCTGATGTGGGTTAATCTGCAGGAATGCTGTTGTTCAGAGGTAGGGATTGCATTCTATAAGCACATCCAAAGAAAGTACGGCATCTTCTGCTCTCCGTTTTTGTTAACCATCATTTCTAATCTGATAGTGATCAACTGCTACTTTTCCTTAGATTTGTACTGACGAATTTTAAGGCAGTGTGTTAACACCTTTTCTGCCATCTCACACCTGGTGTTCTTTACAGCTTGACTCAGTACCTTGGTCGTTAGTTTTAAATTTGGTGGATTTAGATGTGTTGGTACGCAATGACTCTGATGCAGTACACCCACAGGACACCTGGGAACGCCAGCGGTGCCCAGGGCAGAACTGTCAGCTCTGTGAGCAAAGGCAGCAGGCAGCACCACGGCTGGGCAGGCTGCTGAGATCTCCCAAAGCACCACTGTTGCTCTGATGTAGTTGTTGTTCCTAGCGTGTAGCACGCTTTCGTCTCAGTTGCAAAACCACAAAAACCTGTCAAAATGCCAATACTGCATTAATATGGCTCTTAGCTCTATAGCTTTTGTCTATCCCAGCTTGTATATTTATCTCACTTAGTAGCATTTATTGTAGCGATAGTACGTTTTTTTTCCTCTTGTGATAAAGGGATGATTTTGTCAGAGCAATCAAACATTTCAAACTTGTGTAATCAACATCCCTTTGTAGTGTTTTCTGTTGTGTAGCAAACATTTTAAACTTCAGCGTTTGTTATTAGCATAGATTGTTCTTCAAAGGCCATTTCTGAAATGCATTGCAAATCATTCCCTTTCAACTAATCCGTATGCATATGCAAATCCTATTGAAACTTTGCTTCTCTGGGCTGAGCACATGTGTAGTCAGAATTTAAAAGCCTGAATGAATACACGGGGGTGGTGTGTGTATGTAGTAAGGCACAATGATTGTGGCATTAGCCTTTCTGAACTCCTTCCTGTGCCAGAGAGCACCAGCACTGCTGCCAAATAATAAAGCTACATGTTTTTTTCTCATTGCCCAGAAAGAGAATTCTCAAAACTGCTTGCCTCTAGCTTTAGGCTTGAAACTAGTGTTTGATTTGATGAGATAGCTTGCAGTGGCAAGTCTGTGGTGCTGCAGGAGGAGACTCGTCGTCCTGCTCTTCAGTGACACCTGGATTCTTGGGACAGAATGTGCTCAAGGAGGGTTTAGCTGTTGTTCTGAGGGGCGTGGATTAGTGGTGAAATATTGGTTGTAGGTGGACAGTTGGACTGGGTGACCTTGGAGGTCGTTTCCAGCCTTGGTGATTCTATGATTCACTGACAGCGCAGTGCTAAAAGAATGTTCCATACATGAATGCTGTTTGCCGCTATCAAACTCCTTTGTGTCCTTTCCTTACACCAACAGCATTTTGCTAATAAACATGCAGGTGTGTTCTTTTCAGTGTCCGTGTAGCAGACCTGGAGATCTGGGCACACAGGAGGCTGCTCTGTTCAGTGCCTTCTGGGCTGTGCCCTTTGGATAGGCTGAAAATGGTTTTCATTGCTACAAAAACCATTCCGAACATAGAGCTTCAAAGCCCCTTGCCTATCTGTAGTTAATGAAGGAATGTTATTGGCAGATGCTGAAAAAATTTTTCCATAGAAGATTGGATTTGGGGCATAAAACTTGTAAATATTAGTAAAGACACAGATCATTACTGGCTTCAAGTCTGTCTACGCAAGCTCCAGGAGCTGGGAGCATGCAAGTGATGCCTCTGTTGGTGATACTTCTGTATTGAAAAGATAATAATAACTGAGAAGTAAATCAGCTTCGGTTTAGCATACGTACAATTGACTTGCTCCCATCATTTATGTCTTTTTTGATGGCTGGTACGGTTGCTTGTGTCTTAGGCTTCACAATTTACAGTCTCACAGAAATGTATATTTATATTTAAGCTGAGCAATAGCACAACTAATGAGAAATACAGGAAATTTATAGCACTTGGTGACTGATTGGATAAGTATCTAGACATTAATTGAAATCTGAGGACTCCCAGCTGTCTTTCAATTAAAAATAAATAAATAAAAAGATGCCATTTTGGACAAACAAAACTCTTTGCTGCGTGGTATTTTGTAAGCACTCTTCATGTTTATGAAAAGTGTGGTTGTAAGGGAGAGGTGAAAGGCTGGATGTTTTTTTGTTGCTGTTTTTAACTATTTGCCAGTGCTTAGATAACTTGCGTAGCTGCCTGTAGGAACTGATTAATTTGCACATACAGAAGTACTGTTTGTTCCTTATTTTACAGTCTGAACTTGAAATCACTTGTCTTCTCCCAGAGTGTATCCTCTATGGGATCACGCCTTTTGGCCATGAAGATGTGGCTGCAGTCAGTAGTGTCAGAGGCTGATGGACCCCCTCTGGTCAGCAGAGG
This sequence comes from Gallus gallus, assembly GCF_016699485.2. Lineage (NCBI taxonomy): Eukaryota > Metazoa > Chordata > Aves > Galliformes > Phasianidae > Gallus > Gallus gallus. The sequence continues at coordinate 5,441,025 of NC_052538.1, read as the reverse complement.
GGCACACAGCCCTAACTGCTGGGCGGGGAGCATCTGGATAAATACTTCACGTTAATCTCTATTAACGATGCCATTGAGCGGGCCGTCTTTAGGGATGGCACAGCATGCTTCTGTGCTGTCACTCTGTAAATGTACCGTTCTTGCCGAAGCTTAGTCTTGTGAAAATGTCTAAATTTTCCCATTAAGTGCTTAGAAAGTAATAAAACTAAAGTCATTAGCCTTCACTCGTCAGATCTGTATCAAGAGAAATATTCTTCGGCGCAATAAATCTGATGGGGTGTTCGACGTTTATATCATTCGAATTCATTCCCTGGAAATGGACCTGTGGAGGTAAATTGCGTTAAGTAGGGCACTTTAAATTTTTAATACAACCTTATTGTAACAGTTATCAAATGATTGAAGTGCCAAGGGGTGCGGGGGGCAAAGTGCAAAGGCATGCGTCGTGAGATTGATGTTACGTGCTGCAGTGATGCCTCTGCTCGGGACTACTGACTTTGACAGCTGAATGTGCATAATAGCCACAAAGCAAATAAAGTCGTTAGCCTTTGGTATGGAGTATATGGCTCTGTGTCTAATCTTGGACCGGTGGCAATGATTTTGGTAAGCTGTTACTTCATCTGAGAGTTTAGCAGCCATCTTAGTAACGATATACTTAACTTTGGAAGCGACAAATTTAAGGCAAAAGGTCGTATTTGTGTTTGTCTTAATAAATCTTCAAGCCATATGCTTCTGCTTGCAACACAGTTTGTGTAGTGAGTAAAACTTAAGTGTATTTTTTAATTTCGTTAGATGCCAGATGCTTTCCAGATTGTCTAGCAGATTTATTGGCATATTTGCTTACCTAATCTTGAGAGACAGAGATTTGCATCAAAGTTAGGAATAAGAGAGATGCGGTGTGAATCATAGTTACCTGTGTAAATGAAAGGTGTATGTATTGGTATTGATTAGAGGTATTAAATGCTGAGCCTTGTTTATGTGACTGTGTTTTTATACCTTATAAAACAAGAGCGGTTACTCTGAGAGCCGAAGTGGAAACATGAATTTCAGTGAAAGTATCACAGAAATATCAAAGGTAGCATTAAATTGCAATTTTATGTTTATTTTAATGGGAATTTGGTTTAAAATATTGCATAAAAATTAGCACTAAACTCACCCATTATAGTGGAGCTTAATTATAACTGAAACAGTGTTTCGTAGTTTAGAGTTCATGTGGTTGTATGTATGCATCCTGTTCACTTGCATTATGAAATAGCCCTGAAAGCTATTTGAATCTGCAGTTGCAAGATCATTTGAGTAGGGTGAGAGTTGTGCTTGTGTGTAGTAAGTTCCAACCTTCAGATCTCTTGAGGAGCCAGCGTAATACATGCAGTGAAACTTTCAGCTTTGTGATGTTCCCCTATGTTTGTGTCATTTCGGAAGAGCCTTGCTCAGCTCCACCTTGTTTTCTAGCTCCTTATTGCATGATTTCTTATGGTTGAGGTGTGGAGGATGAGTTTAGGCTGCACATAGAGCTCTGTGGGGTGCTGAGGCACTGGCTTTTGAGCTATTTCGGCAGTTGGAATTACTGTGACTGAAGTTTCTTGGTGAATGCAGATCACTGTGCTTTATCTTACGGCTTTGGTACTAGACAGGTGAGTACACCCATACCTCTGTGATGTGGGTGGTCAGACACACTCAGTGATGTTTGAAAAGTCACGGCAGACAGGTAAAGTACCTGGTGACTGGGAAAAAAGGCAATATTGCATGCATTTTTAAGATAGAAAGGATGTCCCGGGGAACAGCTGCCCTGTCAGCCTCACCTCAGGGCCAGGGAAGATCACGGAGTAGGTCCTCTTGGAAGCTATGCTAAGGCACACGGAAGAGAGGGAGATGATATGGGATAACCCACATGGCTTCACCAAGGGCATGACCTGCCTGACCAAACTGGTGGCCTTCTGTGATGGCATAACTGCATTAGAGGACAAGGGAAGACCACTGAGGCCATCTACCTGGACTTCAGTAAGGCCTTTGACATGGTCCCCTACAACGTCCTTCTCTCCAAATTGGAAAGATATGGATTTGATGGGCGAACTGCTCAGTGGACGAGGAACTGGTTGTGAGATTGTGCCCAGAAAGCGTTGGTCAACGACTCCATGTCTGGATGGAGATCAGTGACAAGTGGTGTCCCCCAGAGGTCAGTGCTCTTTAGTATCTTTATCAGTGACTTTGGCAGTGGGATCGAGTGCACCCTCTGCAATTCTGTGGATGACACCAAGTTGTTGGGTGAGGTCAGCATGCCTGAGGGATGGGATGTCATCCAGAGAGACCTAGACAGGCTGAGCAGTGGGCCCAGGAGAAGCTCGTGAGGCTCAGCAAATCCAAATGAAAGGTCTTGCACCTGGGCTGTTTGCATAATTGTTACATCAAATCCCAGGTAGTTTAGGAGACCGACACTTGTTTCTGTGCTACAGCCGGTACGTGATATGTGCCAAGCTCTCCTTTCAGAAGAAAGAAGAAGAAAGTATGAAAGTTATCTAGTCCATAAATTGAAGATTTTACAATAACAGGCCCAACGGCTGTAAAAGTGGATGCTTACATTAATGCTTCCCATTGAAAAGCATTTGTGGTTAGTGCTTGCTCTTACAGCTATTACTGCTGTCCTGTTATTGTGGAATACATTTATTTTTATTGAAGACAGTTATTACAAACATGGAATACTAAACTAAAATACAGTGCTCTAAGGAGGTATGCTGCTAGGTACCTTGACTTCCCACAGCGTGCTTTTCTCAAGCAGAGTTTTTCATGTGAAACAAGTAAGCTGTCATCAGCAGGACTTGTGGGCAGAAGCAGATCATTTTTGTTCATCTGATGAAATGTGAGTTTGTTGATGCATCACTTACAGCAGTGATCTGGGCTTACGTGGCAAGGTTTTGGTAGCAGGATGAAGCCGATGAGATGAGGCTACAAATGGTTACTGGGTGGTGTGAGCTGAGCAGAGGCTTTCTGCCAAGGCATTGTGGTGTGCCATTCCGAGTGATCCATGGATGTGTGCGTGCAGGGGAGGGATTGCACTAAGATGGAGGTAATCTTTGTGTAAACTTGTTTTTTCCCAGTAGTTAGAGGGAAAAAAAAAAAAAAAACATTGGTGATTTTGTCCCTTCTGTTGTTTTTCAGCCATCCATGAGCGTTGCAGCTTCAGCTGAAAGCTGGTTTTTCTGTAAGTGGAACAAAATTTAGTGCATGTCTTTAGCGCCGTTCAGGTCTCAACTGAGTCCAGTGTTTTCTCTTACTCGGATGCAGTGAAAAATAAATAGTCTTGGATGTGATTTTATGGGAAACCAATTTTTATTTAAATTAGTGGTAATTCAGGAAGGCTGTTTTCATCTCCTTTAAAGCCGTGCTGCTCTCTTAGCAGTAATAAATGAGGAGTATCACCAAATTTCAGAGGGATTGTATGCCCTGCCATTATTTGGAGCGTTCCTCAGTGAAAAGCAGTGTAAAAGGCGCAGCGGTAACTCTATTCATCGCCTCTGGGGAAGGAGAGCAGTGATGAAGTTGTTGGTCACTCTGGACGTTTTCCAGGACCTGCCTGAAAAACAGGGGAAGCATTTCTCAGGCAAGATGAGATTTCCCTAAATGAGCCCGTTGTACAGCACGGAGCTACCTTTGGATTTCAGGTTTGGGAAGGTGGAGCCAGATGAGACAGCCTTACCTTGCATCTCGAACTTCTTGGAAGGAGCGTTTTCCCCTCAGGCCTCTGACTTTCTTGTCAGAGAACAGGCTTGAATGAAGCTGTGCTAATGAGATTTTAGAGACCCAGCTGCCTCTGCCAAAGCAGCCCGATGCTTCTGCACGAGAAGTTGACATATGAACAGCCCTTTGAACTGCTGAAAGACAACTCTGTCAGGTCAGTTACTCCGGCAACAGCGTTTCTAATGGTGATTAGCTCTGAAATTGCACACAATGAGGAGTTGGTTCATTAGGGAGGCCTTGTTCTTGGTTTCGGGGAGAGGGTTGACCTGATATCCCCACCTCGAGCGCGTTCAGACTTAGGGAAAGGCAGCCCATCTTCCTCCATACTGCTGAGAGGGGAATAGGAAAGCTTTGTTTTTCATCTGTGGAAATCGGCACAGGTTTTCGCTGCCAACAGTTAACTGAATGGGTCTGTGAAGGAACTGTGGTGGTTTGCATACAGATCTGCCAAGCCATGGGAAGCATTACAAGGGCATGCAAGCGCTGCAAGGCCACTTTCAGGCTGCTAGACCACCAAGCCTTCCCACTTTGCTTTGCTGTCCTTCCAATACAGAGGGAATCGAGTTAGGGGCAGCTGCATGCAAACAGCAGTTTGCTTAACAAAAAGTCATATTAAGATGAAAGTGGCAGGGGGTGGGAGATCGGTTTTGTTGTGGTGAGCTGGGTCAGGCGGGGAAGAAGAGACATTCAGGTGAAGAGCTTACTATCCCAACTTGCACGTTTTATTCGTCTTCCAGATGAGGAATTTCACGTGCTTCTGATTAATGAGACCTTAAAGCAAAATATATTTTCTCATCATTCTAGTTTGTGAAATTAAATTTGCATGTACAACAAAGAGGCATCAATCTTTCCCAAAGACCAAATATTTGCTAAACATAAATTTGCCTGGTTTATACCTCTAAATATTCTTGGCATATCTCCATTTATCTTCAGAAGAGTTCCTAACTTTGGAAATAAATCGTATTTGCTTTATACCTTTATGTAGATGGCTTACAGTAAAGATCTCTGTTAGTTTGAACGTGAAAGCAGAGAGAATGCAGTTGATGGTTGTTTTTTTATTTCTAGAATAGCTAAAATATTTGTCTCTTGATTATTTTTGATACTTGCAAGTTGGCGTTCATCTGTTGTAGAAGCATACCTTAGCAAATATATTTGTATTAAATTCAGAAGCACGGGGGATAATCTTCTGGATGAGATGACACCTGATATCTCCAGGACTAAAGTATTTCTGCTTTCCTTTCTTTGTTCACTTTATGGAACAGCACTTACTTTGCTTGCATGGCTTTCTCTGGACTGATGTTTGAATTTCAAACACTTAAATATTAATCTACAGCTTTTGACTCTGAGTAGTCTCAAATTGGCCAATGAAATACACTGGCTAGCTTTTACTAACAGAAATACCGAAGGATTTGCATGTATCACAGTTTACAACAGGCATACCTGAAGAGCAGTACTTACTGATGTATGTTTGTCAGCAGAGGTCCCACACAGCCGCTCAGTCATCTGAGCTGTTTTGTTGCTGCTGCTGCTGTTGGGAAGACAAAATTCATGCTGACGTAGGAAGACTTTGACAGAGATGCTCCTAACTCCAGTGTGAACCTGGATGTGCTGGTTAAAGGATTTTTCCTAATGCAGAGTGGTTAACGAGTTGTTGCTTTGAGACATAACAGAGATGTAATAACAGGAACAGGCTTGGGGGCTGAACAAGAAGCGTAGCTGGTCTCTGGTGTTCTTATAATTATGGCGTATTTTTCTTTCGCTACACAACCATTTAACTGTGTGTTTTTCCTCCCTAACTACTGCGTCTGAAGATCTCAGCAGCAGGAGTTAGCAGGTCCGTGGGGTTTTTACTGCCAGCCATTTTAAGTTTTGTGTATTTCAGGGCTTTTTTCTCTGGAATAGAAGGTGTAGAAAATGTGATTTTGCAGCAGCACTGCTGAGGAGAGATACGCTGAACCCCTTTTATTGACTTCTGATAGGCAAGATTTAGGTTTCATCTCTTCTCTCAAGGTAGCTTTAGAAAGAGCACAGTGGGTCTTTTGACAGTCCAGCGATTGCCCCGCAGATGATCAGTCACATCTTTCATATGTCGCAAACTTTGAAGGGTCACGGTACTCCTTTAGGTACTTCAGAAGCTCGAATCCCCTTAATATCCAAGGGCAAGTAGCCCCGAGCACTTGAATATTGAATGCAGTCTAATTATGGAGTGACAGCTCCATGACTGCAATGAAAGAAGCAAAAACTGCTTGGTGTCTGAAAGGAGAGCAGGTCGCCTAATGAAGGAGGGGGAGAGGCGGGAAGGATCGTGCTCTGGTGGGGCTTGTTGCCGAAACGGAGGAGGAATTGGGAAGGTTTGGCAGCTCCGATGGGGAGTTCCCTTAGGGGGCATGTCATCTTTCTGACAGAGGGAAAGGCTGTGAAATTTGAGGATAAGAATGGTCTCTTTTAAAGTTTGTAACCCAATTTTAAGGAGGTAACATTAGATCTTCCACTGAAATTTTACCACTTTGGCAGTTCACAGGATCATTGGCCCTCGGTGCTGCTCTGTTATCTTTGGAGTAGAATTTCCAGCTACCTTGTGGCTTACCCTTCACATTTCTAGCTATATACATATTTATCTGGATGACATTTTGCTTTATTACAAATCTTGGCTTGATTGTTGAGCTTCTCCTTTGCGGTTGTGTTTACAACACTTAGGGTTTGAGCACTGCAGCTGAACATCCCGTCTTCCTCCTGTATCTCACCTCCTCCAAGAAGCAGGAGCACCCCTTGGCAGTCAAAGCCTGCATTTCTGTGCAGATGGCCCTGCAATGGGCTAATGAAATCGTGTCTGCTTTTGTAGTGCTTCAGCTAGCATTCAAGTAACCCATTTCAGTAGGTAAGTTCAGACTGCCTTGGGAATGTTTTGTGGTGGATTCCTGGAGAGGTGTTTGGGCAGGACTGCGTTATGTCAGTTGATGCAATGCTGCAAACACCTATATTCAGTCTCCCAGGAAATGAATGACTGTTTTCCTTGACTGATTACCCCACCCATGGAGAACGGAAGATTTTGCTGAGAAGGTAGTGTGGTTTTAATTCAGTTTTGGTCTTAATTTAGGTCTTTACAACATGATGAAGACAAATCCGTTTGCGTATGTTGAAGTCTGACCTTAGGTTTGCTCTCTACATTCACTAATGTGGCTTAAAATATTTTAATATATGGCTTTCTAGAGTCCAGGTCGATAAACCAATGGTTCTGAAATGACAGAGTGCTACGATATTCCTCTGTAATTTAAACATGATTAGCTGATGAAGGTTATGATCAATATGGCAGGGGAAAATAAATTAATTGATATCATCCTTTCAGGATGATAAGGGGCCTATTGGAGGTGGAATGTAAGTAATGAAGCTGCTGCTTCTTACATACAAGCCATTTTTTATACAATGTATTCTCACTAAATCATGGTCATGCCATCATTCATTTACATGAAGAACATAAGCCACAGACCGGTTTGTTATTAAAATTGCATTTAAGGAGAAATTGTATGCTTACGCTGCTAAACAGTATCTGTGCCTCTTCTGCACTGTATCGAGGAATTTACATAATTATCTTTTTATGCTCTCTGAATAATACAGATTGAAGACTGTTAGTTTAATCACAGCAAGTTTCTATGTGACTTCTTAAGTAGATGCCAATAATCATTGCAGTTCTGCCTAGCTGACCTGGTTTGGCAGAGACAAAGCAAGTGACTGTGGCCTCCTTTGCAGAGGTTCAGTGCAGTTTCTTGATATTTTTTTAGAGTAAGGAATAAGTATTAATGTAATCCAGCATGAGTTTGTATGCTCAATGGAGTTTGAAAGTTGGGGTTTGCATTAATTTATGTATTTGGTTTAAAGTTAAGCTGTGCCTAGAGTTAACTGAAGTTTCAGTAGACTCCAGCATACTGAAATTCTGCAGTATCTGAAATTGTATGGCTTTTTAAAATGATAGAACTGCAGGAGATGTATGGATGTTGCTGTGTTTCAGATGGGCTCTGTTTCCTTATATATAGGTAGATACATTATATATATATATATATATATATATATATATATACACATACAAAATAATATATACATATATGTGTGTATGTGTGTGTATTTTTAACTAGTCTGCTAACCTGTAGATGGAGATATTTATGACAATAATTGCACAAACTTGAAATTACAATACAGCTTCTTTTTGTAAATGGAGAGGCTACTCTGAAAGTAGTGCCTCCTATTTTATTACCTTGGCCCATGATGTCAGAGGCTGATGTTAGTGATGCGACTGCAGAGGTTGAACTTCCCCACCAACATTTTGTTATGTTTTGTTGCTGTCCAGCTGGCTGTTTTGGGTGTATTCCTGGGAATATTTTTAGCAACTTGCACACCTGAATTTTCCCCTTCTGTTCCAGTGTTACTGGCTTAGTGGGGATCATCTGTTGGGCTGGGGCACTTTCATCCACTTGGAGAACAGATTTATTGTCTTATGTGGAGCATATGGTAGAAAGCTGGCATCTGTCATCTTCGTTGAATGTATTACACTTAGTTTTTGAAGCAGCCTTTAACAGTGGGAGAAATTATGCTGTACTCTGTTTTGTGTTTTGCATATTCTGCATATTTTTGACTTATCTTGTTTTTTAATGTGGTCTGTAGCTTATCTGCCTGTATGTTTTGTTTTTTAGTTGCTCAGAAGATCGTTGCAACAAGGAAGAAACAGCAGCTCTCAATTGGACCCTGCAAATCCCTACCGAACTCTCCAAGTCACTCATCTGTGTGTTCTGCCCAGGTTTCTGCTGTACATATCAGCCAGGTACAGCCTAAAATCAGTGCTTGCCTTAAGAATGAGCCAATAGATTGCTTTTCATCTGGTGTATGTGATGTCATTGTCTTTACTGTGTTTCGTGTAACTGTGGTGGTGACTTACTTTGGCTTTAAACCACTTTTCATAGTACTGATTATGCCCAGCAGCCTGCTGCTCTGAGCAGACCAGTTGTCACAGTAGCAGGATTTGCTGTATGGCTTCTTAAAATCACCTCACAGTGTTTTTGGTTATTGGCCTCATTCAGTTGTATGAGCAATAGTACCTGGTCTATCTCAGTGCTTGGCACTAGAATTTTACTTCCATTACCACTGTGTGCAGTTGTAATGCCCTGTCTCTGTTAATCTCAATTGAAATGATTCCACATAATGGCCTAGTGGTATATGTCACTAATGACTTGTAGATAGAGGAAAATGAACCAAAAGCTGCCTTTACTTATGGCAGGAAAATATGCTGGCCTTGATGCCAGAGGTGCAGTATTTTTGGAAACATTTGGCTAATACTAAAATTTTTTTAATGTGCACAATTTTTACCCACATACGTTAATACTGACTTCTGTATTTCTGCTGTGATATCCTCCCTCAGTGACTTTTTCTACTGGCAACTGATAATCTGTGTATATTCACAGAGTGATTAAAAACAAGTTCCACTGATCATATACAAGACTTCTGCATTCTCATTGTGCTCTTTCACTCTTGATTGTTGGACTTACAGACCCGGTGTATGACCAGAACTAAGGCCTCGTGTCCTGATTTTCACTGGGGCACTTGGAAATCCCTGACACCCACCATCATTCCTGGCAGATTTTTAAGTCTTAAATGCCAGTAATGTTTCTGAGGTTACATAGCAGTCTTGAGCAACCCATTTCACATTTCATTCTAATAACCCTTCTGCTTTTTAGCAAAACCAGTATAGTGTGAGAGAGAATTTTTCTTCCTCATTTGCCATGTCAGTGTCTTTTAGAAGCGCTCTTTTTATATTTATACCACTGGATGAAGGTTCTGGTTTTCCTGGTCTCCTTTTGTACCCTAATGGAAGCCTCCACCATCAAGTTAACTCTGCAGATGTGGATGCCAGTTTAGCTGTAGAGTTCTTCGCAGTGCCATGTTCAACCCAAGTACCAGCCTCAGATTGTAACTCTTCTGAAGAACTCTAGCACTTCATGGTGAAATAATATATTCCTCATATGGAAGAATTTCTTCTGTTTCTTGCTGTATGTGACATTCAGCCGCTTTCTGACCAGGTCATTTCCCTTAGCACTTGGAATTAGCCCACTGCGTAAAATGCTTTTCTCCTGATCCAATTCCTCCGGACAATTCTGTAAGCTCATACTTTTAGACCAAGATGAATTATGCTGTATAGATTATCTTTGGTACTGACACTCATCCTGTTCAGTGGTCGAAGAGGAAAGTTGCTGTAATGGAAATGTGATACAGCGTGTTTGAATGGCACAGTTTCCAGTTGTGATCTTATTCTTGGATCTGATCAGGGCCTCTTTTTCTGCTGATTGTCTTATAGTTCTCCAAGACATCCTACGGAGGATAGGAGATGCTTTTTACAACCCAGTTTTAGCAAAACACATTTCTGTTCTACATATTCTTAAAACAGTTGTGATTGACCTTCTTGTTTATAAAGCTTGTTTTGTTAAGAACATCACATATCTCTGTTCTTAGCAGTTTCCTACTCAAGGACAGTTTGAACAATAGCAGCAAATACCAAATTCTAGACAAGTATTTCACTTACAGAACAAACTTCTTGCTAGGAATAGGAACTGTTTGGGACAATCAAGGTAACTTATGTGATGAGGATCCCTAAAATCTATTCCTATAATCTTGAAATAATGTTCTTTACCACATTTGTTGGTTGACATAATTAACAGAAGTAATTGCAGCTGTGCCCAGAGATGCCTGTCTTCTGAGACTGTGTCATGCCTTGGACCATAAACCTGCTTCGCATCCTATTGTCTTGATGCAGCACTTACTGGCAGTAGGACCTTGTTTAGGGTGAGTACTAACGTGGTCTTAAAAGAATATTACAAATGCAGTTCCAAGTTCTAGGTGATTTGGGGGAGAATTCTGATTCTCTGATCCTGATCCTCAGAAATCTCTGATCCTGACAAGAGGATTGGCTTGTGTTCTTTAGAACGTCTCTTTGAACATAATGATGTTTCAGTGAGGGTTGCCACCATCAGTCAGAAATGCTGTCTTTAGAAGTCACCGTCATTGCATTCTCCACAGGAGTTAAGATCTCCACAAGTAGTGGTTACACAGATCACTGCAGATAAGATGTTTTTCCTTCTCTGGTTGGACTACTTTAGCAATCTAACTTCTTCAAACTCCACAGATGATTCTGCGTTCAAGAGCTTAAGCTTCAGAGGAGAAAAAATACAGTGTCACTATACCCAGGCTAGCCCTTAGCAGATCTTGGGGTAAATGCTAAAGCTTAATCCATGCAAGGACTTCTACACACAGTAGTTTTTGTTTTCAAACTGTGAAAAGCTTGTATGTTTGGATGTGTATCTACACTTACGTTAGTAGTCCTAGTTGGTGAGCATCTAGGTCAGATTTCTGGCCAGAAAATACTCTTAGGTATGCCTATGCTTGGGTACATACGTATTTCCAGACTGCTGTCTCAGAGAATGTGAGATGCTTCCTATCCCAATGACAAAACTCAGCTTGTATTTGCAATAGGTACTGCTTTTCCTTTCCTTCTCTAGCTTTTTTTATACTGCCAAGGTGAGGGTTTTACCTGGAAGCTTTTGATAGCCAGGGTCAATAACCCTTGGTGTAAGCAATTCACATCCATACATGGGCTTTCAGGGCAGTATTGAATTTATGCAAAATATTTTTTTTCTCAAATACAAGGCTATCATTCATGATTTTTCATATTCTGGCCTTTCTGAATGCTTCAAGAACTAGACTGAGTTGTTAGGCAAGGAAGATCTGCTGTTTATTGAAGACATTTAGTCTTCAGTGTATTCTACCAAGGATCAAGGTATATCAGAAACTGTCATGTGAAGTGACCTGATAACCCATTGAGTGGTTACCCAAAGATGTGCGTGTACCCTTTGCATAGTTTACTTTGTTGAAAAACCATCTGAAAATCACATGACATTTGATACGTTTCTGTATTTCAAGGACTTTGCCTGTTTAAGTTCTCTGGGAGAGAACTGAAATGGCAACATGTCCTTGCCATGTGTACCAGCACTTTTCCACACATGCCTGTAGTACATGACAGAGAGGGGCCTAAAATGCCACACTCTCCGTGCTCTGAATTTTAAAATATTGGCTGAGAATTGAGTGCGGTCATGTAGTCCCCCCCAGCATCCTTAGTCATGCAGACTGCTGTGCAGAGAAGCAGTGTGGCTTTCCCAGGAGATCAGCATTGCATCTCTGAAAGGTATGGGATATTACATACGTTCTGCTGAACTGCAGCTCAGGTATGGCTAGTACATGAGCTTGCTACCAGCCACAAATTCGGAAAGATGCATTACTTATGTGTGCTTCCAAAAAGGTTTTCTACAGCAACAGTCTAAACACATAAAATAGACTATTACAAGAAAAGTGCAGCCTACTTAATCGTCCATTATTTTACTGTATATGAGACCTGATTGTGGTAAGTAGTAAATAACAAGGCACCATTATCTTAATTACAGTGGGGATCGTTTGGGATGAAATGTTTTGTTATAGTTTGCACAATCAAATTGAGAAGTGCAAATTGCATTTAGTGCCATTGCAGCATACATTATAATGTTTTGTATGTGCAAGATTAGTTTTAAGTAATCTCTAATGTACATTTAAAATAAGCATTTTATATATATATGTTGATAAGTATATATATTGCCCTTCATTCACGTGCACAGTGCACATGTACAAGGAAGTGTGCTCTGCAGGACTTGGATGTTACATTTCAGTTCATCCGGTGGTGCACTTTTTCTTCCTTTCTTAGTCCTCACAAGACCGTATTCATATTCCTATTAGTTTTTGTAAAGTCTGCTTTGATCTCTTCCTTTCTGAGGTCACTTTAAATTTCAGGCTCAGACTTGATCTTCCTTTAGTTCATAAAACAGTGGCTGCAACTGCAGTGTTGAAGCCTGTTGTCACATTTTGTTAATTAAAAGTCATTAGTAGCTTCACTGATGACTTTTTTTTTGGATATGCCAGCTTACTTTAGCCAAGTTGTCTTAAGATTCTCGTGGTACCCAGTCTTGAGCTCTATCTGATAGATCTGACAGGAGAAATCTAATCTTTCCTCTGCCTTTTCATTACAAGAAAAGGCAAAAGCTCCTTAGATTAACAAGTCCTAATACATCCCAAAGGATGTGGTTAAACTGTATTGTTTTCCCATATTTGGTCTTAGTGTGGAGGTTAGAGGTACTGAAATCTCAGCACTCGTTTATCTGGGTGTAGGTTTGAAATCCAGTGTGAAATTTGTATTCCATGGCAACACAATCAAAGCTTTCTGGCTTTTGCTGAGGCAAGGACTAAACAGTTTCATCTTCAATCCATCTTTGGATGTGTGCCTGTGTATGACCAGAATCCCTTGAACAAATCGGACTCCTACCTATAGTGTTGTCAGATATAAGACAGAGATAATGGGACTTTCAAGAACAACACTGTACACAAGTGTGCGGAGAAAAAAATGTCCTGACTAGGGAATTTTCCATGATGCTTCTGCATTTCTGCAGAAATGCACTTTTCCTTCCTTTCCCCAAGAACAGAACTGAAAGTGTTCTGTCACAGAGTATGGAATCTCTGCTTTTGATCAAGGTTTGCTTTATTCCAGCTGCTTCTAGGCTCCCTGAAGCTCTGGCAATCTCATCTGTTTTAGACGTAGTACCTGCTGCCTTCGTGTTCTCCTCAAGCAGTAGTTGGGGTGTTTTTTCTTGGTGGGTGTTCTGTTATATCTGGAGAGCAGAAAAACACTGATTCCATTCCTTTTGGGTAATTTAATAACAAGAAAAAGTTCAGCTTTATTCTTCCTTTGCTGTCATGCATTGGTTTTGCCTGATGTTTTTACTGTATGCTTTATGAATTACTTGGCACTGCCAGATTTATGCAAGTTATAAGGTGAATATTTTGCAGCCTTTGTGTAATTGGCTGGTTAGGAACATGCCCCTAGCAAATGCAAAGATAAGTCCAGCCTTCTGCTAGTGGAAGTCACAGATTAGCTCCTGGCATGCATGGTAAATACACTGGTTTGTTTACTGGTGGTGCTGAAATAAATAAAAGCTAACATACATTCATGAAAGTGTGCCTTTTGGGTTGGTTTAATCCTTTCTCAGCACAGAACTGTGGACAGCGTTCTATTTTTTTCTAATAAGGTATCAACAGGAATCTCATTACAGGTTTTTAAAGTCTTGTGGTCCCTATTGGCAGCATTTACCTTTGAGGTAACTGCATTGAATTGATGGAATTGGACACATTGATACCAGAGTGAGATTCATCTGAGTTGCTTTTGTCTTGTAATGGTGTAGTGACAAATATCTCCTAAGTTTGTGCTTGTTGCCTTGACCTTGAGGTTCTTACAGCATTGGTTCACGTGGTAATAAAGAATTATATGTGTATACGTGCTGGCGGTATTCTGTAAATGGAGTATTGGCCATTCAGGCAAGATGCATCCTAGAGATTTCATATCCATGAAATGAAAGACTCCCAGGCTTTTCTGCAACAACATGTACAAGTTCAGTGGCCACCTTCAAGCTGGGTGAAGAAAAAAGATCATGTTGCATTGCGTACATCTGAAAGCCTGGCACATTTGTGGGTGGGTGTGCTTCCTTGCTACAGGCAGAAAAGTAAAGCCATCAGCCAAGATAGCTGAATGGGGAAGACAAACATTTCTGCTGAGGCTAATAGTTTCCCTACCTAGGTCCATCTGGTTGTCTAAGTCTGTGATTAAAGCTGCAATGCAGAGCAGTGGCATTGTACTGATTTCTCGAGTATCTTCATGTCGTGAGAGCAGCTTAGTGGAAAGACTTCATTGAAAAGGTAATGCTAAGGTGTGTAACATCCTATGGGCTTTCGAGTACTTACTTGATTGGTTTCGACTGCCACAAATTTGGCCAGTTTGCCTGCAGTTAGCAGATGGGTTTATGTTTGATACTTATGACACACGTAACCCAACGTGTAAGACTGTTCTTCTGATTCACTAACTTGATTTTTATGGCTTTGGATGCTAAATTCTGCGGATTATACTTTTTTGCTATGTGTCCTAAATTCAGTGCTCAACTCCAGTGAAAACATGGTTTCTTTTGAAACAGCATCAGAGTTTTATTCAGACTGTTGGAAGCCAAGTGGAGGTAGGTGTGTGTGTGTGTGAAGGGAAACACTGCCAGCAGGACTTGGTGGAAGAAGCCTGTATAGGATCGTTGTGTCTGGGTGGACTGGAATGCCCAAAATGTATTATCATTGAGGATTTACTCCTGGAAAGCAAATCACTTCAAAATCTGTGAGACTGTACATCAATGCAATAAGTATAAAATGATCCTGTAGGATGAGAAAATTCTAAAAAGGTAACATTCTCCAGAATTCTTACTGTGCTTAGAATAGAAATCTTTGCAGTGGCATTTGATTTCTGTGACAAAGTCCTGCTGAGGAGGAGGAGTGGGAGAGCTGAGCTGCCCATGGGTGTGAAGCTGCCGTGCCCAGCTGGGGCACTTGGGGGATTGGAGACAAGGATGTGACTGGGAGAGGTCATGGGCAAAACCTGGACTGGATGTTGCCAGATGTTGTAGCAGTTATGGAGAATTTATGGTGCAGTGAAGGGACAAGTGGTGGAGCGTAAGTTATTCTTTGTTGGCATTGAGGTGATGTTATATGGATCTTTGGTGTGGAAAATTATCTTTGTTGATGGAAGTGAAGTTTGTGAAGGCTGTATTGTTAATGTGATGAGTATGTATTTTAATCACGGTTATTAAAATGTGTTTCTCACAGAAGCAAGTGGTGTAAGGTACTGGGTTCAGATGCTGAGGGTTTGGTGGCTGGGATGGCAGAGCCTAGCGCTGCTCCGGGTCGGATCAGAGCCAGCTCCAACTGCTCTGGAAGGGACCCGCTGCTGGCCGGAGTTGGTTTATGAGTTATGCTGGGGTGGGTCTCTGAGAGAGCGGATTTAAGGAAGGGAAAAGTGCTTTGTAACAGCAGCTGGAAGAAAAGAGTGAGAAATGTGAGAGAAGCAGCCCTGCAGACACCGAGGTGAGTGCAGGAGGTGCTCCAAGCATGCAGCAGCAGTTCCTTGCAGCCCAGGAGAGGACCATGGTGGAGCAGGCTGTCCCCTGCAGCCCATGGGCACCACCTGGAAGACATCTCCACATGCAGCTGTGAGGCAGCCCGCAGTGCAGGAGGAGGCCTGTGGGAGCTGCTGCCCATGGAGCTGTGCTGGAAGAGTGCCTGAGGGATGGCCCTGTGGTATGGAGCAATGCTGGGATCGTGCTTGGAGAGCTGCAGCCTGTGGGAAGCCCATGCAGGATCAATTGGGGAAGGATGGCATCCATGGGAGGGACCCACATGGAGCAGGGGAAGGGAGTGACCATGGAGGAACAGCTGAGATGAAGCATTATGGGCTGCCCACAGCCCCATTCTCCCTTGCCACTTGGTGGGGAAGGTAGGACAGAGTGGGTGGAGGAAGGTGTTCTTGTCTGCCTTGGTCTGTTAGCAGTAGGCAATACATTATGCTAATCTCCCTGAACTGAGTCTGTTTTGCCCATGACAGCAATTGGTGAGGCATCTCCCTGTCCTTAGCTCAACCTGTGTGCCTTTTTCATTGTATTTTCTTCCCCTGTTCTTTTGAAGACAAGGAGAAAGAGCACAGTGTAGTGTTGATGAGCTCCTTTGATAAACTACCACATTTTCCTTGTTTTAGTTAACAAAAAGATGAAGATGCATAATTGTCAGGTTTGTCAGTATCACGAAGCAGATCATAGCTACATCCCTTTGTTTTCAAGAACTTGTGGTTCACATCCTGTCATCAGTGTAGAATATTTCAGTCCTTCCTTTGTGCTGTAGAATGTCCTTTCTGTTCTTATACAGAAAGAACAGGCTTCTAAATTCTTCAGGCATGATTGTTCTTCTTTTCTTCCACCATCTTCATCATTTGTTGTCATCTTTTTTTCCCTCCTGTGCCGAGCCTTTCAGCTGTATATGGTTCTAATCTTAGATGTGTTCAGCACCTTCAGTTCCTGCTATTCATTACTTACTTAGATTTCCTTCTTTTCCCTCCTCAGTTTGGCAAAGAGAGCAGTAGGTCATTACCACTATGGTCCAAAAGCCATCCTTTTTGACCAGTTACTTGTTTCAGCATCTTTGGTCTCCTTTTCTAATGCCATTTCATAGTTGCTGAGTTTTCAGATGTTCTCCTCATAAACCTTCCTTTGTCTGCCACAGCCCTTCCTGCGATTCTTTGGAGGAGTAATCCCTGCTTTTCACAGATTTGTTGTGTGTTTTCCTGCAGGTTATTTACTGTCCTGTCCATTTAATCTTTTCCTTGCTATCTCAGCAAGATGCCATAGAGAAAGGAGAAAAAGGAAAGTGAATGTGGGGTAAATTGAAGCCAGTTCCTCACAGGTAGTTCTTCTCATTGTTCATTACTGCTTGCTGTTAGGACACTAAAAATGATAATTCCAGCTCTTACTCTTGTATCACCTTTGTTTTATTCACTTGGGCCACTTCCAAATTCTGCTTGCTACTTTCTCTCTGTACCTGAGAACACTGTAGGACAACCTCAGTCAGATCCTCTGTTAGTTCCTGTACCCCTACCTCTGGCTTCCTGGCATCAGCCCTTCTCTAACTCAGAAGGAAGGGCAGATGATGTTTCATATCCTTTTCTTACAGGGAAAATGGGACAATTTTCTCCATCAGAAAGTTTGTTTCATGAACTGTAAATCCTAAGCTGTAACACAGATTATGAGGAATGTTTGCATGTATTGACTTCTGGAAGTGATACTTCTGGATTTGTGGCTGCGTTGATTGACCCTTTAGTGCAAGCATCAGCTTTTGGGCTCATGCCTCTGTTTTTACCTTTCTCTTCTTGAATTTTAAAAGAAAAGAAAGGAATTAAACACCAAAGAAAACCTTGAAATTGCTAAAAGAAAAGTTAAGTGAATGATGCAAAGAAGAATTGTCTCCTGCTCGGTTCTCCTTCAGGGCTTTTCCCTTCTGCTCGAGGTCCTGATCCTTGCACTGACCTCTGAGGGTTGTGTTATGGAAGTGCTGTCGTGTTGCTGTGCCTCCCAAGCAGGGTATGGCAGCTCCGTGTGTCACTAGCGAAGGGCAGTGCTGAAGAGGAAAAACTGGACTGCCTTCTCTTCCTGTGAAGCAACTTCACCTGGTGAATTCCTAGCTGCAGAAATTAAAATGAGTTGCCTCGTGTTAAGTGCCATGGGAAAATCCTTCTGCTTAGGCATCCCATGGGTACTGTCTTACCTTCTCTCCTTGCTTTCTATAGGAAACTCAATTGCTTCAAAGATATCTTTTCACCTTCTCATGAGCATCGCAGATCATTTCCTCTCCCATAAGCTACCTTGGAGTTGTTGTCCAGTACTTCTGCTTCTCTTCCATTGAGCTTTTCTGCCTTGCCTGAGTCCCCACTCACCATACATAGTCTGCATGTCCCCAGAGGATGCACATGTACCTGATAGAAAAAAAACCTGTAAATTATCTCCGCATCCTTCTTAATGATGCTTTTAATACTCATTTGTTATGTCTAATAAAAAAATCAAAACATTAATCACATTTTGGTACTTTTCCAGTCTGTTTTCCTTGCCTTTCCGCTATTAGTCACTTGTGGCATCAGTTCATTAATTGTTTTGTAGACTTACTGTGTGACTACTTAATTTCTTAGGAGACTGTGATGTAGCTTTACGTTTGGGCTGCTTTGATTAAATTGGAACGTCTTTTAAGCTCTGTATCCCTGTGCCAATGGTTTTCATGGCTTCAGCAAATGTCTTAAGAGCTGCCTATTACTACAGGAACCATTTTACAGCATTGGTGGGTTGTTTTTTCATTTCCTTGATTAGCTCTCAGTGGACTGATGATTCCAGACTAGGATTAAGTCCAGCTATGCAGTTCTGTTGCACTAGGTATTTTTTTCTAGGTTTCAGGCAGAATTTGGCTTACCATTTTTGAAGCAGAAAAGTAAAATGTGCAGCCTTTCCCCAGTGTTTTGCTTACTCTTACACTGATACAACAAATGAAATTGTTTATATCCATCTAGGGGTATGTTGTGTAGAATGACAGTGTGCCTGCCACATCAACAGAAATAGGTAGGTTTTTAAAAAAAAAATGAAGGCATGGAAAAAATATTTAAAGCCTTGCCATGGAAATGCATGGAGGAGTGGCAGTAGGGCAGGCCTGCTGTGTTTCTGAGCTTAGGCTGCTATTCTCAGGTACCAGCACTAAATAAGATGCAGCTGTGGATTGCAATTTCTTGAAAGCAGTGTACCGCTGTTTAAAACTGACTTTAATCCTTGCAGACCAGTAATGGAGGAGGGAGTTTAAGTGATTATTCCTCCTCTGTCCCATCAACTCCAAGCACCAGCCAGAAGGAGCTACGGATTGATGTTCCTCCCACTGCCAACACACCAACTCCTGTCCGTAAACAGTCCAAGCGCCGATCCAACCTCTTCACGGTGAGTGAGCCAAGGAGGAGACTGTTGCTGTGTTTCTAGTCGTGCTCTGTGACCATGGCCTGAACTTCAACCCGGTTGAGTTGAGCTGGTCTAATCCAGGCAGGAGTGGTGAGATGGATATGTAGGGCTTGAAAACAACAGCGCTTTAGAATGACAATGGGGCTGTTCTCTTTGAGGATGTAAAACAATGAAGTCACCATGCTGGGAATTCCAGCGGATGAATCCTGGAGCCTTTGTGTGACTTTGATTCTAAGATCTGCCCAGGTTCCCTGGGTTCCCACCTTCAGTGACCAAAGACAAAGCTGGGCCTCTGCTACTAAACCCTGTCCTTGTTCTGAATAATTCTGCTGACTTGGGGCTTCCTTGTTGAGGTATCCAGTGTTTGTAGAGAGCTGTCAGTGCTTGCCAAGGGAATTCTGTGGGGTACTGGAAAGCAGCTGCCCAGTGATCCTTTTGTTATTTCTGTCTCAATTTGCTTTCCCAGAGTTAAAAGGTATGATGGAGATGAAAATGACATTTTATTTTCTTCCTTCCTAGAATATCTGCGTTTTGCTTCATTGAGATGCAAAAAAAAAAAAAAAAACCAACCAAACAAAAAAACCCCAAAACACTTCAACTGGTCCATTGTGATTGATCCTTGCTATGCACAGGTGCTTTGGGAAACAAGAATGAAGCTTTGAGTGATGGTTTCCTTATTCTAGCAGTCCTGCTGTAAGCTTTGGGATTGTGCTGTGTGTGTAATTGTGGTTTTATAATCAGTTTCTTGACACTTGTAACTGTACTTTCTAACAAACACTCGCCTGCAAGCTCTTTGGTGACTGCAGCTATGCAGGAGTTGCATTTGGCAAGCCACGTTTTCCCTGTTATTGTAAAAAGTTTGTGTTTTGTATTCCAAAGCTGATGTCCAGCTCACTTCCCAGCACTGGTTGGCTCCTCACTCGTATCCAGGGGAGCACTAAGAGAAATGCTGACAACTTTTCTATGTGATCTAAATAAGCTCTGATCTCTCAGCAAGTAAAAAGTTTTGTCCCGGTTTTGGAGTGCTGAGTGACAGCCCAGTCTCACAGGTCTGATATTTGATGTGCCCATCTTGCCAGCGATGTTTTGATTTAGATCTTCAGACTCCTAGAAGAGAATTTAAATGATGAATTTTTGTTCAGGTAGTTTTAATCCTCCCTAAAAATGCAAGTGAGTGTCTGACGAGGACTAGTCACGTTTTGGCACCGAGGGTTTATAGCGAGCGCGTGTGCATTTCCCTGCTGCTCGCAGGGCTCGTGCTGAGGAGCACTCGTGAGTTATTAACTCCACTAGATGTCAGTGTCATCCTAGAAACTGAGAGCACGGCCATAAATCTGGGAGCGGAGCCGAGACCACCAGAGCTCTGTGGGAGCGTGTGCCGACCATTTCCTGCCTCAAGTGTGCATCAGGCGCTGAGAGGGCTGTTCAGATGCTGTTGACATTTGGAAAACTGTGGGTGATTTATATTGGAGTAGGTGTAAATTTGAGAAAGTGAATAAAGGGAAACATACGCATCTGCAGTCGAGGAAGAGGTCTGAGAGGAATATGAAATCAGCTGCGTGTGTTACAAACAGATTGAGCAGACAGGTTTGCAATAAGTGATAGCACAGGGAGAACCGTCTTGCCTGGCACCAGGGGAAGTTAATAGTTGTCTTAATGCCAAATAACTTGGGAAAAATTGGGGAAGAATCGAGTGCTGTGGGAAAAAACTCATGTCTTTTCTGAATTAGTTGTGTCTTTTATGATGTGACCATATTGAATACGGTGCAATCCGTGTCCTGGAGTTTGCTGACCCTGCTCGTAATGCAGGTCTCATGCCATGTCAGCCAAGCTGTAATCTGGAATTAGCAGACTGAGATGGCTATAAATAAGTAGATGTCCTGTCTGCTAAGAGCAAAACATGAAACTGAAAATATGTCAGCTGCATTTAGTTTGCTATGCTTGCTTTGTAGACTGTTACTTACATATGATTAGTATCTTTTACATTTGTTTAATTGCAAACTAATTCTTGTTACACAGCATAGGTAATATGTTTAGTTTCTTCCATGAAGTTCTCTTAGCATTGGGAAGAAAATGGGGTTAAGCAGAAAGAAGATGTGATTTTTTTTAAGTCTCTTAAGGCTTTTGATTTGGAATAGGATAGAGCATTTTAAACATGTTCTTGTTGAAGCACGTTATAGGTGGCATCTGATCATTATGACTTTGTTGGATATTAATATTTTCTGTCAAGCTATCATTGCAATAGGAGACTACCTACTTAGGCTTTAAAATAAAGCAGAAGGGTAAATGTCTTTTGTTTTTGCACGGTACAAACAGGGATGGTTAAATTATTGTGCAGCACAGGTGAAGATTTACACTTCAGGAAAGCACTGGTTGTTACTTCTTGTTGGATTTCATACGGGCTGAATGAACTTCAGGTACAGCGAGAGGCAGCTCCGTTCACATGTCAGTATTACCTGTCTTACATGATTGCAGATTTGCAGTCATGACCTCTTAAAAAGTTAAATAAACCTCCCTGGTTCAGTGTATTAGAGATCAGTACTGTTAGTTCTTGGGGCTCTCCGGGCTGTGGGTGCAGGATTCTGGTTGTGCCCGAGCTCAGCTGCTGTATTTTCCTGGGTCGAAAGCAACCTCATTCCTAGGCTCTGATTTGGGAAAGGTTTAGTGTTGACGTAAGGCTGCGTATGACTTCTGGTGCAAAGGGAAAATAGGTCAAATGGCATTTGAGACGGTCTTTTTATTTATTCATTTAATTTTTTGGGACCTTCTCTGGTTTGCTGTAAAGTTTTAAGTAGGATTGCTGTATGTCTTAACGTGACATCAAAGAAAATCCTAGCTAATGTTGATCCAGTGTGGTTTAGTGTCTGTTTTTTAATTGATATGATATAAAATGAAATGGATGCATTATAAATGCGAAAGCATGAAAGAGTAGGGTACCTCTCTATTTCGCTACATGATATAAACAGTGGAGCCTGATCCAATTCTCCCCCTGACAATGGCATGTACTCTCATTACCAGCAGCCAGAAAGGATTTGACTAACATCCATTCCTAGATTTGTATACTTGAAGTGTTTGACAACATTTTGCTTTGAAGCATTTCCCTGCTACATACAGCGTTCTTTGCTGCTGCAGTTACTTTTATGGAAGAGAAGATGCGATGGTTTAAAAATAAATAAATTAGTGCATAGTGTTTAGATTGCTTTTCAGAAACGGGATCCTTTCTTTTAAAACGAGACAAAAAGAAACATTCAAGTTGACAACTTCCCTCCCAAGGATTTGGCTACCTTCATTGAGTTCCTTTAGAATGTCACTTACGGCCGCTTTGCGCTATTGAAGTATTGTTTTGTGTTTTATTATTGGGAAGTGGCACTTTCAGATTCAGAAATCTGTCTTGAAGGAAGAGGAACAATAGTGATCTTGAACATTGGATTTCATCCCTCCCACTTGTTTTGCTTTCTTTCATTTATTCTTTGTTTAATTCCCTGCCATGTCATTCCATTGCCCCTAACCATAGTAACTAGTGATAGGAGCCTGCTCCCGGCAGAGCCGGGAAAAGCACAGCCTCCCCGCTGGGTAAATGTGGTGCTTAGGATGCTGTTACTTGAAGTCTTCCTCCGTGGGCTTTTTCCCTCCCCTTCCCTCCTTCCCCTCGCCCCCTGAAGCAACTGCTTGGGGCATTTGCTTCCTTCCATCCCTCCGCCTGCTCAGTGGGGGAATACAGAAAACAGGTATTAACTGCCTGCCATCCTGATGGCGCTCCCGACGTCGTTGCCTTTCAGTCATCCCTTTATGCCAAACATCAAACCCGGTGTTTTGTGTTGCTCTGGTTTTCATTAGCTTTCCGTTGTGGCACCGGACACCGCAAATGCATTCGTTTCATACATCATCTGTGATTTGAAAAGCACATGAAAATGTTTTCCCATTTTCAGTATTGTGTGAGTAATGTTCCTATTGAAAAGTAATGGAGTGAAGTTGTCACTTGTCAGATCAGTTATTAAGGAGGATGACTTTCAGCTCTTCCTTTTTTTTTGCTCTTTTTTTAAAATAAAATAAATCTGTCATATTGAATATACTTGTGTGTTCTTTCACAGTAATCGACCAGAGTCTGAATGACTTCTTATCATTGCTGTAGTCACGAAGGAAGCTCTGTGAGCTAACTCCGTAGGGCAGTTCTCTTTAGGGAAAGCCAAGTCAAGTTTTGAACATCGATTTAATTTTTCTCTTGTTGATGTTTCTTTTTCTCTGTTCAGAAAAATGTTTTTCAACCTCAGTTGGTACCTATTCTTGAAATTCCAGCTTTCTCAGCATGGAAAAGTAGAAAAAGGAGAGCTGTGAATTGGCAAAAAGAACAAAGTTAAGTGAATGCGATCAGAGGAAGTGTCATGAAATTGTGGTTTTAGATAGCCATTGATCTTTCTAAAATCCTACAGATTTTAGTTAATTGCATTACGTACGTATATTTATGTATACATATCAGATTTTCTCAGTGAGAAGCTGCAGCCTTCTTCGAGTAATGCTGCAAACTTGAGCAGTGTGATCTGCTGGCTGTTCAGGCATCGAGGCTGGAACTCTTTGAAACCCAAATCCCATTTCAAACAAGCGGAGGGCGGAAAATTGGAAATGGCAATTAGGTATTCAAATCCATTCAAATTTAGGGACTGCCGTGTACTCCTGTAGATTTTCCCCCTCCCGCTCTCGGTACGTTTGCGCGTCCAAATACTTCTTCCAGTTGCTTCAAAATAATAACGGCAACTTTCTTTTTGCTCCGCAGTCTCGGAAAGGGAGCGACCCAGACAAAGAGAAGAAGGTCCTGGAGAGCAGAACGGACAGCATCGGGAGCGGCCGCGCGATCCCAATTAAGCAGGTACGCAACGCGCTTTCTGCTTTGCCGTGCTTGGAGACGCACCTCGGGTCTGCAGCGCCGCGAGGCCGGCCCGCGCGCCAAGGTTTGTTTGATGTGCTCCAGTGATGAATGTGGAAGTCACTCACTTGACATCAATTAGGAGAGGTTCCTATGTGTATTAAAATAGGATCATTAGAATAAGAAGAGGGAAAATGTGACAACAGGCCTAATGAAGTGCAGTCTGCCGGCCTGCATATGGAGCGCGTTTCTCGGCTGCGCTGGCTTCAAAGGCTGCCTTTGTAGAGCCGGCTTTGATTGGGCCGCACACTGCCCATTTGACGGGGGGAAATCAGCGCGCCGCACAAGAGCCCCTTGTGATGGCAGGAATAGCCTGATGTGGCCCTAATTTGCTATCGCAGACGGACATCTGAACACAGTTTCAGGCTGGTTTGTAACAACAAGGCAATTAGTTGTGATAATCATAGCCGGTGTGTCAGCTGTGCACTCTTGTTTGTAATTTGCTAATGAAGGAATTGTAACTTTGATTAGGTTCAGTTTCATTTAGACCTTATTATATAAGAGAACATTTACAGCTGTAATGTGTGGCCTTAATTAAACTTCCTCATTACACAACAGGACTTGAATTCACGGATTTGTTTTGGTCTGTTTTACTAGCCTAGATGCACTTTCATTAGCCCGGAAACTGAATGCTAAATTGTAGCTCTGAACGCACTCCGAAAGGCAAAAGCGATACTGGAATCTAATGCAAAGTGTTTGGGTAAATGAGATCATTTACTTTTCCAAATTAAATTACGCTGAATTCGTGCAGTTGAGAACACTGCGCTGAACATTTGCATGGGATGCTTTACAAATGGTTTCTGCAGTAGTGTGTGTTTTGCAAGTATTTGGTTTCCTGCGAGTTACCGTGCTGCAGGCAGCACCAGTGCCAAATGAAGCAGCTTATCTTCTTCCCACCCAGTTCTTTTCCAGTTTCCTTTGGTTGCTTTGCTGCTTTCCAGATTCTCGCTTCCCTCTTCCCAGCGTGCTTCTAAACCCTACCTTGGCTGCTGGCTCATCGTGTCGAGGAGCCCTCCGTCTCCTGTTTGGTGCTGCTGTTTTGGAGGTTCTTTGTATATTGTTTTATGCTGGGGGTGAGGAAGGGGGGAGATGGCTCTGTACTCTTGCTTGCAGTGATTTCCTTTCTCAAAGCAGTTAGACTTGTTGGGGCCATCGGGCCGCAGAAGCGTAGTCATGTCCGTGAATCTTTAGGAGACAAATTTTAATCAAACACAGCAGTGTGACACCAGATAAGCTCCGTGTTTGGCTCAGTGTTCGGAGGAGGAGATTGCAGGCACGTGAAACAAGCTACGATTTTTTTCCTACAGCTTTTGTGTGCTATGAGGTGGGTTAGACCGACCGGATTCTTTTGGGTAATGCTAATTAAGCAAAACGGACCGTGAGTGCAGCTGAGAATAAGAAACAAATACATTGGGAAACACACTTTTCCCAGTGCTTATTTGAAGTGTACATACTCTTCTTTTCTAAAACGGCACTGCATGAAATGAATTTGTGTAAAAATGCACGTTTGGGACAGGCACGATGAGCATTTTAAGTGTGATCACACTGCAACGCAATTGAGGTATCCTCTACAATCACTTAGAATTTCTATATTGAAAATGTCTCCCTCCCACCCCTGCTTTATTTGTGGGATAAAAGAAGATGGAGCAGGGGAAAAACAAAACTTTTTTAATTAGAAACATAGAATTTCAAGAGGAAATGGAAACGTGTATGTGTGCTGCCAGTGTTTAATGGCAGTTGAAATATATGTATTAGTTTGAAGTGGCTTTTGATTACAAATTATACTGTTCTGAGCTAGTGTGCATCTTTCACCATCAGACAAGGCTCTGAAATGAGGCACTGGGGAGGCTTTCTCCTATCCACTGTACAGATAGCTCTTACTTAGAGGTGGTGATGAGTTACATTGCTGATCTGACTGTTATTGGTACGTTCTACAGGTGTGAGACACTTGGAGATCTCTCTGAGGAGGTAGAAATTCCTGCTAGAAAAGATGATCTCTGTTGCATTTAGTGCATTAACTGTGAATAAGACGGAGGGATGTGAAAAGGAACATTCGGACCTAAAAACTTCAGTAATATGTCACGCTACTGTGCTGCTTTCAATGAGAAACCCCTTCCATCAGGATGTTTCGGTGACAAATGGTCAGTGAATAGAAAGAGAAATCTCCTTTCACGAGGCTGAATGCAGATTGTAGTATTCACAGAGTTGCTGTGGAAAAGCTTTCTTATTATATTCTTAAAAGACTCTTTTTAATCTTTGTCCCCGTGTTTTCCAGTCTTTCCTCCTATTAGCCCAAAAGTCACATTGCTGCACCATCCCATGCTGCAATTACGAGTCACCTCCAGTTACATTAAACGTCCCACGACTTCTTGAAGCTGTTCTGGAGCAAGGTGCCTTTGCCAGCTTCATGCACATACCCTCCTCTTCTAAGGGAGGCAGTGACCAGACCTTTTTAATCCCACTGTCGGTACTTTGTTTTTCCCTCTGGAGGTGCTTTGGGTATGTGCATGTCACATACTTAAGAACTGGTGGCAGTGGGCCCCTGATGTAGGGGGTAAGTCTGAGCTTGCACTTGCAGATTGGTGCTTCTCTTCTGTTGATTGAGCTTGGTAGCACATTTAAGTAATTATTTTTAAAAAAGCCATAGGAAGGTGCAGGTTGAAATTCAGATACAGAGTGCTTCGTCTTCTCTGGTACTTGAAAAAAGGGTTATTCAAGAACAGCTAATAGAGAAGTCTCACTATTGAGATGGTGAACTCAGAGGCTTAGTTATCTGATAGATTTTGTGCTGCCTCACTGTGGGTTCTTCTTATCTACCCAGGGTGTCCCAAAAATCAGAAACAATGTCTCCCAAGTTGAAGGAAAGTTAATTGGAGATTGGAAATGTTCTCTTTTCAAGAAAAAAAGAAAACTCATCCGAGCTTGAGGGGCATGCAGAAGTGGAGGGGAACAGCTGGTATTGAGCAGGTGTGTTTCTGTGCCTCTTCCAGTCTGAAGAAGCAGAGTTGTACCAGCTCCTGCTTTCCTCTTATGGATCTCTGAGTTCCTGAGGGCCTGGGGGAGCAGGCACAGTTATAAACAGAGTCTGCTTCCTTGCAAGGGAACACCTCGCTCCTTCCTGACTTTAATTTGAAGCAATCGGGTTGAAAAGAGCTCATTTTCATATTTTTTCTTTCCTTTCTGATTGCTAAAACTTTTCCCTACACTGCTAAACATGGTTCTATTCAGCTGAGCCATTTAAAACCGTTTTGAAGAACCTTATAGTTTTTCAGCAGAAACCCAAAATGTTAGCAACAAAAAGTTGGTGTGCTGTCAAAATGTGAGTGGTAACTTTCACCAAGCTACTCTAAGGTGAATTGAATTTAGAAAGGTCGGTTTAAGGGAGAACTAAAAGAAAAGTGCTCAAAAATGAGAGGCTGGGTTTTGCTTACTTGGCAGCATCAACGTGCCATACAGTCTGTGCTCCTGGCACCCTTGGAGGGCTTTGGATGTGCCACAACTTTCCAAAAAGAAGGCAGAGATTGTGTTTAACACTTAGTGTGTTTTAGAGGCTGAGTGGTTTCCTCAGTATGAAATATCCTCTGCTCAAAACCACGTAGGCTGAAAATAAAGGCTTGTATCTGGTAGTCTGCGTGAATGTTCTGAAGTGTGCGCTAGGCTCTGTTTCAGAGCGACGTACTTTCAGCACGTTGGGGCTTTTGCAGCATTTGGGGAAGATTACTTTGTTTGCTGCAGTCCTGCAGAAGAGCATATTCAAATAAAAAAAAAAAATGACAACAAGAGAAATAAAAGCAAGAAGCTCAGCTCAGCGGTGAGTGGGCTTGTCATGTATTAATTTTTCATTGCTGTGGAGAATTGTACATACATAATCACTTGATTGCAGTGGGAGTTAGCGAGCTCCTATGGTGTCATTTGCATAAATCTTGTTAAGTCAATGGCAGTTAATGAAGTACAAATGAGCCTGGAGAAGGTGACATGCAAATCGTGGGTGGCAGATGGGAGGTCTGTTTTTGGGATGGCAGCTGTGTGCTTTTTCTTTTTTTTTTTTTTTCCTCCTCTCCCCCCTCCCTCCCAGACTGGAGTGTAAATAAATACGCAAGAGCTTGCCTTGACTTTCCGCTTCCAGATTCTCGTCCGTGGCATTTGCACTTATCACAGATGCCCATGTTATTATACAGCTGAACTGCATAACCTTGACTGCTCTTTTACGAAAAGCCACCTCACCGAAGCTTTGATGGGGTTTGCATTCTGACGGGTTACCCAAGCTCTGCTCGCAGTGAGCAGTGCTGTGCTTCTTGTGCCCCCAGATTCCAGCGCAGCTCCCGGGTGCATCATTCAGGGACAGCAAACATGCAGGCTGGCTTGAAAATAAATGTTCTCATGTTTAATATTAGCTGATGGCATAGCGAAAAATTTGCCATCCATGACTTGCAAAGGTGAACTTCAAAATCCATTCACTTCTCTGTTTGCAAATGGCTGTATTAATGGAGAAAGCTGAATAACTTATTCAGTCTTTACTTTTAGGTGATATTTCAGATGACCTTCTTTGCCCACTAGCGTGGCACATTTAAATACATTAAAGTAATCCTTGAATGAAATTAACTATTTTGTCTTTTTCACTCCGAATTAAAAATGGCAAACGTTTTTAGGGCTCAGATAGCAGTGGGGCTCTGCCAGCAAACTGGGTGGGAGTTCTGCTTTTAGGAAGAAGAGCTTGGTTCCTGGGTGCACGAGTGGCACTTTTGTCCTTAAGACGAGCACAGAGAGAACCAGAACTTGGTGTTTTGTTAAAGGTCGCTGCAAACTTGGGAAAAATAATGTTAAAATGCTTTCAACAAATGTCAGAGTTTGTATGAAAAGTGTCACCAGTTCCGTAACGTCCACAGTATTTGAGGCGTTGTGTTTTGTAATCCCTTAGCAGCAACTCTTTCAAGTGACTTTTAAGTCCAGTAGTGGACTCCCACGAATTTCAGCTGCCCATTATATTGTCACGTTTTGGTGCTCTCACATCGTGTCCTTGCCTTAGAGTGTCGCCGAAGCAAAGTTCCAAAAATTTCCTAACCAGGGGAAAAATCTCTGCTGTTTCTAAGATGTTCTTAGAAAAGCCAAGATAGAGGATTTGTGTTTAATTCAGGTGTTTGCTAGTGACCTCCCTTAGTGCATTGTCTGTGTACTACTCAATGGAAAGAATCTTGGGTAAACCAGGCAGTGCTTTGTAGGTGTCTGGAGGGAAGCTGTGCTGGTAAAGTCCAGCAGCTTGCCTCCTGCAGCCCAGCCAAGCACACGTCCTGTGGTGGGTGAGTGGCACAGGAACAGGCAGGGGGCAGCTTCTTGTCACCCTTCCTTAGGCACGTTCAGGCTTAGACAGTGTGTTTGCATTTCCTTCTGTGTTTCTTACCACTGAATCTCCAGTTATCAGTTTGTAACCTTTTAGCTCAGGTGGGACAAACGCCTTTATACCCTATCGTTGTCATTCCCTTGAGGATGGGATTTTTGCCTAGTGTAATTATTCTGATCTCCTGCCTGTCTACTGCTGTGTGCCCCTCAGCTCCTTTCCTCTCCCCTCTTCAGTGCTGTCTCAGTCCTGCTGCCTCCTCTTGATCACTGTTTTTCCCCTTCCTAACCTCATTTTCCTTTAAGCTTTAGCTCTAGATGGGACATGTCTGTGTACAGTAAAGCATGCCTGGTTTTTGTGCGGAATAACAGCGCTGCACAGTCCTTCATTTTGGCAAGTCTGGTAGTGTCTTTGAAATAGGACTTGAAAAGTGACGGTGTGCCACATCCAGTCAGTCAAACTGATTTGCTTAATCCTTCTCACTAGCCGAAGAGCTCCACAGTGCTTCAGGCAAGTGTCAGACCTGAAAGCCACCATCGACATGAACAACAAATGCTTTTTGCAGCAGGTTTTGTAAATGTTTATTTTGAGTCGACCGTTGACCAAAAGAGAGTACAAGTAATCAACCGCCTTAACGTCTTGTCCTGCTTGATTCATCTGACTTGACAGGGTGGAAGACGCTGGTATAGTGAGAGCAGGGTGCTCCCCACTGCAGCAGCTTGCACATTAACAGGCCTGAGTCGGTGCTGAGCACCACAGCTCACCCTATTGCTCTTCCATCTGCATGCAACATCAAGCTCTGTTCTGGAGTAAGAATGGCGTGTAGCATTTCAAAGGAAAGCCAACGGCAGATGTCTGGAGGACCCGTCCATCTCCAGGATTTACTTGCTTTAAATGACACACGTGTCCTCGGTAACCTGACCTGCTGCACAGCCACTGCCTGCAGCCTGAGCTCATGGCTCCTTCACATAGAGCCCCAGGGTGCTGCCTTGTGCTGCTGCTCACTTCTCTGCCCCAAAGGGCTTACCGAAGCTGCTGCTGCTCCAGGATCCTGGGGACTTCTGAATAGCTCTTTGCGATCCAAGACTGGTGGCTTTCCAAAATTCAGAAATGACACGACTGACAAGGCACTGGCAAATGGTAGACTTTCATTTATTTATATCTACCGTGAGGTGTAATTTACCCTGTCACACTTCTGTCTAATCACAGTAATCAGGATCCAGATATGCTTGTACAAACACAAGAGTATGGGCGTTAGCCAAATACTCTTAGTGCTGAAATCTTCTGTGTAATTCCTCTGCAATTGTTTATAATCAGAACATACACATTTTTGCTGTGTTTTTAATTAGTTGATTACTAGTTATAAAATGTTTTGTACTCACTATGGTTCTGTAAATTGTTAACTGGTAGCTACCAGTATAATTAAATATTTCAGAACACTTGGCTATGGTTGCACTGAACTGTGAAGAAATAATGTTATATAGCCAATCAAAAAGAGATACTTGTAAACTCATTTAAAGCGTCAGAGTGTGTTAGGACTATCATGGTGATGCTTATTGCAGGAGAAATTAAAGATACAGTTTTGTGCTAAGAGGCAATACAGAAATTAGTTCCTGAATTAGTTGTTAATTGATTTGGTAATTCCCTCGGGTCTGCATGCTCTTTTTTCCTTTTTCATTGTTGCATTCAGTTAACAGTGACTATTCCCAGTGCACTTGAAATATTTTTTCCAATTAGATCAAATGTGCCCTTACGTCAGAGGAACAGCTCCAGCTTTGCATTCACCTGCTTGGAACAGCATTTCATTTGATTGTGAAAGCTGTTTTGTTGTGCTGGTGGTGGTTTCCAGATACTGCCCCAAGAAAAGCAGTAGTCCTGACTATTTGTAATGAAATAACATGGAAAGGTTGCTGGATTTCAGTTAGAATTAAGATCCTGTCATTATTTATTATTTTTTCTTCCCAGTGTATCCACTTGCAATGGATGCATGCAGGGATTTGTCACCTGTAAAGCCTGCTATTTTGTTGGTATCCTCAGTGGATCTGTGCGGTTCAGCTCGGTGCACTGCTCTGTTGGAAACCCAACACAACCCTCAAAGCTCCGAGCATGAAACCCTCCCTGCCTGAGGTTAAGGTTCCTGCCTGTGTCAATCCAGGGGAATTTGGCCCCTTTGGGCCTTTAGCCAAAGGAGGTAGACAGAGGTAGGAACCCCAGCACCCCTCAGACCGGGACAGTTCCTCTTTTCCTACCACCAGGTCCCAGTGAGGCACCTACTTCATCCCACTGTCTGGGTTCTATTTTTGTCCAAAGGTTGCAGAAGAAAGCTGGGATTTGGGTCTTTTTGTTACAAGGACTGAATTTCTTCAATGTTTCTTTTAATTGATGTCTGCCTAGTATTTAAGAGGCCTGAAAATGCAAGTTTTCTGTCTCCCATCCTATAAATTGCTCTTGTTATAGCTCTTACTCCCTGCAAAATTGTCGTGGTAGTCTCAGGCATGCAAAGACAAAGTGAGCAGCGTTCAGTTGCTCCGCATATATAGTTAAAGTCATTATTTTATCAGTTTCCAATTAATGTTTGGTAGGGGCTGAGGTGATGTTCGAGAGTTATAGAGGCTTTACAGTAATATTATTTTCCTAAAATTGAATTCTATAGTGATGTGCATATTGCTTTCATACCTCTAAGGATCTATAAATGAGACATTATTAATACAATTTTCAGAGAAATTATCTTCCTATCAATGTTTTAACTGCCTCTCACCCTAAGAAGCTACAACTGAAGTCAGTGGGAGCCTCTTGGATTTTCCTTACAGTCACAAGCTGTGATAGAGAGGTACTGGCTTGCTCATAACTTTTCCCAGCTTACAAGTGTGTTTTTATGATGCATTACATTCTAAACATAATTACTCAATTTACTTAATAAAGAATAATGTTTAAAAGCTTGTTACTGTCACTTATGGCAGTGGACACAATTTCAAAAGTAGTATCCCACTTATATGACCAAACTTCAAAGAGTGAGCAAAAGTAAGGCAACGGTAAGAAGAAAAGTAACAGACAAGTTAAGGAAGAAGTAGGACTGCAAGCCTGCAAGAGGAAAACCAAACAGTCTTCCTTGCGGGGCTTTGGGTAATTTAATCCACTTGGTCTTCTCATCCTCTTCTGTGTGCATTGTATTGCAAAACCTGTGCACGTTGGAAGCAAGAGCAGAACATGGTGGAGAAGTGTCAAGAGTGCTTTGGAGGAGAGGAGGAGGGAATGATCGAAAGCAATGTAGGTATAAAAGAGAACATCAATAAAGAAAGCCATAATATGACTTTAAAAAATTTATTAGAATTTTCCAGTGCTGAAATGGTGTAATATATCAAGGTGGCATCTCAATGTGACATGCAGAGATTGGCAGGAATGAGGTCACTGAGGTATCTTCACTGTTGCCCTTAGGCTAAGAGTTGGCCCCTAGCCAGAAGCCTAGACTGAGCTTGTTGTACATAGAGGCTGCTTTAGTAGTTTATCTCCATATTGAATCACAGAAATGCTTACAAGAGGCATTCTTTTTTATTTGAGCCATCTCTAGCTCTCCTTGATAATTAAAGAAAAAAAAAAAAGCAACCTACTGAAACTGTGGAATGGTTTCTTGAGTGCATTATTTTATAAATGGTGGGTGGAAATAACTGACCTTATTTTTGGTATATGAGATCTGCTGATGCCTTCATACTAGTGATCTCTCATTGAGTGATAACGGGGTAATGAAAATTACTGCAAATCCTTCAGGACCAAGATTTGCTTTCAAGGCTGTGCACATTGTGTGTTGGTTCTTCTTTCATGGAAGCTCGTTGGAGGTATCAGTGCCAAACAAACATTCCTGTGACACAAATGTCTTTGTTTCGAGGAGCTGCTCTCTATTGGAGGTGAGTCTGTATGTGTCTGTGCTAACTTTGGTGGCTGCAGTTCTTCCTCTGAGGGCATGAGTGAGGAATTAGGAGGGAGAAGTGACATAACAAGATTAAGTAGAACGCTTATGACAGTTACCAAGTGAGACTGCCTGATAGACTTTGGTTGACACGATGATTATTAATATGTTGTAAAGATGTTTTGGGGATTCCGCCATATTTGTATGGTTGCCAGCAAAATGTTGACAGTTGCATTGTGGTTAATAAATTCATTTAGATTTATAAGCATTGTTTACAGAACCTGTTCGCCTGCTGAAACTCTAACAGCATCTGTTCCTTCTTACTAATTAACTGCTAATTACGAATGAGCTTTGTGTGTTTGTCAGTATAACTGGCTCATGCATTTTGTAAGGAACATTAACAAATTGATTTACATAGTGGTAAAGCAATCAAAAGAGTAAACTGAACAGCACGCATTTAAAGCCCTTTAGCCTAATTTTTTGAATGAGGCAAACCTTGGGCATCCGAAATATTTTCATAATTCTTTTGCTACCTTAAGTTTGTGGGTAATTGTATGTAAGTCTGAATCAGGGCTGTTGGTCCACCATCCCTTGTTGTGTTTGCATTGAAAAAGCATTGGCACTGCTGGTGTTTCACGTTTGTGGGCCCGTGTTAGTGCAGAATGTAAATAGCGATGGCAAATTGCAAATAGTAGTGAGGTGAGGAAGGAGTATTTCTGGTAAGGGGGGGCAGTAGGGTGTGTGGAATGAAGGTGCTCTGTACAGCTTGCTTGTGATCAGTCTCCGCCATAGCAGCTATGGTGGTCACTGCCTTGTTGTTAAAATGCCCTTCTCTCTAAACCTGCTTTTATTCTTCAAAACCCTTCTGACTCCGGTAATTAGCAGCACAGCTCAGCAGATGGGCCAGATGTTGGCACTTAAATATTTTGAATTTAAATGGAATAATTCAGTAGCACAACTCCTTAAACTAAAACTAACCCAAATCACTGATTTATTTTGCTCGAGTTCGGGTAAGGAGAAAAATCAGATAACTGCACCTTCTGTTTATCAGAATCCTTTACTGGATGATAAGTGTGAGATGAATGAGGTCATCGGGTGACATGGGGTTATTTCACGTACAGTTGTCCCAGAGTTGTAAAGCTTGAAATGAAGACTGCAATAACACAAACACACAGCTGCAGGACTGAGTTTTCCTGAGTGGCTTAATGTAAGTGTGAGAAATAGGCTGGTATATATAGAATAAAACCTGCCAGAAAAGCTTGATTGCTTTTTTTGATAGGAATTCCAAATAAGTGGATGTAGCAAACATAACAGATGCAAAATGTTTGGATTTTAGAAAAGCATTTTGAAAATGCCTTGCTAACTCTTAATTGAAAATGTATTCAAATTCATTTGGCTAAAAACCGTGATGTGGATTGGAAACAGTCTGCATGATCATAAACAAGTTAGAGCTGGAGCACAGTTGGGGCTGGCTGGAAGCAGGACAGAGCTTGGTTCAGCACCAGGCCTGCTTCCATGCAGCAGTACCATAGGCGATAGGGTTGTGAGTGGAAGCAAACAAATAGCAACCACAGTTGTAATCTATATTATAAATGGTAGAGAGAGGCACGTCGTGAAGGTTACAAGGACCAGAGATGGTGGCAAAATAGAACAAGGTTTGATGCAAACAGATGCAGATCTGTTAACAGAAGCGTAATAATCTTATTCTGTCCAAGCTGGTTGCATGTCAGACTTCTTGCTTCGTTGTCGTTTGTGGTACATGCCACTGCTGTCTGCCTGCTTGAGAAAGTCTATTTCCATCCTTCTTTAAACTCATGGTGAAATCAAAGGCAATATGGTAGAGTAATCTAGGCAGGGTGATGGGAAATGAACCAAAGCTTCTAATTTGAATTGAAACCCAGCTGCCCTCATTTTTGTTGTTGCAACCCAATCCTGGAGTGTGTTCTGTACAAAGACACTTCTCTAACAGCCCTCAGTGGCATAAAGCTGTTGATGTGCCTGGAATGGGCACTTCCACTGCAGCTGTGTCTGCAGTATGAACTCAGTAGCTTCTCTTCCAAACATGAACACTTGGGTTTTCAGTCTTGTACTCTAAACCAGACCCAGGAGTGACACGTGTGGCAGTTCAGTGTGGTTTCAGATCTGGGAATTGAGTGCAAGAAATGGTGGATGTGCTTTGGGAATAAAACAGCATTGCATCGCAGGAGAAAAGGGATCTGACTCGAGCATCAAAAATGACTATTTAAGAAACATACTCTAAGATGCATGTGACTTTTTTTTTTTTTTTTATTACACTCAGTGATGAGGTGAAGTGCTCAAGGCAGTGCTGGAGAGAGAATCCCATCTCTGTGGCTCTGCTTCCAGATTGGTCTGTCTGAAGGTCTTTGGCACTGCCCATCGCAGCACTAATCAGTATATGTTAGCTCTAGTAATGCGAGTTCTTGTATCACACAACTGCATATAAGATGAGAGAGGGGAAATTACTTCTAATTGTAAAATTATGTAGGAATTTAGAGTGTTTGCCAGGAAAAGAACTGTTGCTGATCTACTGTGAGACATAAGCACACAGCTATGGGATGATTATAAAGAGATTATTTCAGACTTAATTCTAAGCGAAAGCTACTGGACTTTGGGGGCTGTCAGACTCTAAAATTCTATTTATAAAGGAACAGTAGAAAAAACGTAATGACATGGACTTTCATGGGGAAAAAAAAAAGGGAGTGGGGAGAGCTATTGAGACATGTAAACAGATTCTGTAAGTGCAGGCACAGAGTTCATTTCTTTCCCCTTCGTAGTGAATATGATTCTTTGTCACAAAAGAAAAATACCAAGACATACCATTTGCAGAATGGTTTATAGTACAGTATATCACCCTATTATGAGTGACAGTATTTAAATGGTTGGGTAGAGAGCTGGAGAACTGCAAATCAAGTTGCTAGGTTAACGTCTAATGCTCTCTTCTCTTGTGTGAATATTTCAGGAGGGAAAAATTAAGAAATCTTTGAGTGCAGGAGGTATTGGAAGGAAAATCAATTAAAATAGCAGTGCAAGTAGTTGAATTGTTTAGAAATTCTGAGTCATCCTTTTGTATGGTAAATGTTGCTCTCAGTTTGTAAGCGTAGATGAGAAACAAAACGTGCACCATCACAGTCGTTAGTGCTTTAATCTTGCAGATAGTGATTTCTTCAGTAATTCCTGATACAGATTAAGTGACACTTAATTCAAATTCAGTGACGTTTCTTATTGTCAATGTGATGTGGTGAAGAAATAGGTTTATTGAATCTTTATAGAGCACAAAGGTGGCAAACTCTTTGCTCCTGTAGAAGGGGAAGCGGCAGACAAAAGCATTGGGCTTTAAAGGTAAGAGGAAGATAGGAGAGCATGCCAATATGATGGATAACAGAAATAGAGAAGCAGAATTCACATGGAAAATAGTGCTGCTGTGAGAGTTCAGGTGAAAATGAAAGGGAAACAAAATGTGTAGTAAACAGGTAAGGGGAAGGAGGAGGAATATTGAACAAAGGCTATTGAACAAAGATGGGAAGCAAAAACAGAAAAACAGGTGACATTCAATAACATCTAAAAATCTTAAGCGTCTTTCAGAAAGTAGCACACCAGTCCCTAGAGGTGCCTGGTTCCTAAGGTGCCTAAGCATGAAGCACGGTGATTGATTGCCAACTTGAAGCAATGCATCGGTGCCCCTGGTGCTCTGCTATTTCGGCACATTGTCAATGCCTCTGAGCTGTTTCCGATTGAACAGTCTTAAGAGCTTTCAGTCTATAGATTTTGGTAACAAATGCATTGGAGTTGATGCATGTAAGCTGTCAGAGTGCGAGTTTTCCCACTGTTGAAATTTGAAGGCAAAATATCAGCATCTGTCCGGAATGGTTCTGATGTTGTGAAAATAAAATATGTAAGATGGAGGTTTCCTTTTCTGGAAGGGGAACAAAGTGTCTTAAGAGAGTCAGCATCTCTATCTAGAGCATTATGTGGGACGGGACTACCTTCCAGAACGGGATCAGCATGCAGAAATACTGACCTGCAGGGTCAAACAGAGAGGTGTGGTGAGGTTGGTTATGCCAGGCAAAGGCTTCAGGAAACAGTACGTCTTCCCTGTGTAATACAGATGTGTTTGGAGAAGGTCTGAGAGAGAAAACTCATTTCTGGGTCGCGGCAGATAGAGCCTCCCTTAGTTCAGGGATTGGAAAATCATGCTAGTTTAAGTTTAGTCTTCTGCAGGAATATTCTTTTGTAGCTCATTTCTGTACTGTCAGAATGCTGCTGATGTGCTGGTCCCAGAGAGCTCTGTTGTGGGGTGGGCAGACATGGCACAAGTTTACTCCTGTGTAACACAGTAGTGCTTGGGCACCTGATTTGCTTTCCTTGTTTGTAGCTTTTGGCTTCTGCTGCAACCCTGAAACAGATAGCTCCCATGTTTATTTACCTCTGAAATCCCAAAAGATTAAGCTGACCCAGCTAGTTGAAAACTCATATTGCCAGATAGTTTGCATTTATATGCACATTTTAAGAACAAATTTCAGTAGGTGGTATATAAAGAAAGGTTCTCTGTGTCCTTAGCAAAGCTGGGTTTTAAGAGCTCGCAATTAATTACTTCCTTGCTTTTGAATAATTTGGTACCACAGATATTTTTAGTGCTTTGTATTAGGGAAGAAATAGCAGCGACTGTTGTATCTCCATTTGAAGCAGCGACAATATGATGCAGAAATTCTTGTGGTTTTTCTGACAGTAGGACATTAATCAATAGGTGAATGCATTCTCCAAAGAATTCTACTGTGCAGTTATTCATGCTTATTCGTAATTGTTTTAATTTTTATAGACATGCTTTGAGGTTTTGGATTGTAGATATTTTCTTTTGGAAGATGCACCAGTGTCTCTTGGGGTTTTTTGTTGTTTTTGTTGTTGTTGTTGTTACAAATAGAACTTGAATTTGAGATACTCGTATCCTCAAGATAGATAATAACCAAGATAAGCAGTGAAACCCTGATAAGCAAGTTTTTCCCCAGGTGATGCATCTCTCTTTCTACCATGTTGACCTGAGCTCCATGAGCTCCGCCCTCCTCACGCCATCTCCAGTCTTCCCACCAACAGCGCTACCTAAACCCACTGTGGTCAGTTAGGTTCATGTATCACCTAAGGAGCTATGTCTTAAAAACCTACTGAAAACCTAACTTGAAAAACCATTCTAAAAATGCTTTAATTTGTGTACAGCAGATACAATTACAGTACATTTGCCAAAAGGAGGAAGTAATAAACCCTTGTAATAACATGGGATTTGTCTTTCCGTAGACCCTTTCCTTGCAAATGCCACAGGTATTATTGCAGCCTTAAGTCCATCCCCAAGAGATGGAGACAGCAGTGCTGACACACACCATTCTGTGCTCAGGTCCAGCTGCTCCCCAGCTAACACAGTCCCTCACACTGGCACTTAACCTCAGCAGGAAACATAATCCTTGAGTTACAGAGCATTAGTTTGAAATGAAGTCTGTATTTACACTGTTTGGACTCTGAGCAGGGGCAGAGGAAGCATAGCCAGGGGTTCTGTGCAGAGAAAATACGCACGTCATGTTGAGAAGTTTGGGAGGACAGGTGTAGAAAATGGAACGTAAGTAGTTATGCTTGGTTTTGGTCTTCTTTAATTATCTGTCCATTCTGTACAAGCGCTTTCCAACACCTCATTAATAGGGATTTTGTCTGGTACTGTCTGTGAAGAGTTGTCACCATTAAGCTAGTTATAATAGTGACAAATTAATGCACATCTGCACTTTTCCCTATGGTGTGCAAAGAATAATATATTACACAAACTGCTTGGAGAAACCACGGTTTAAATATTTTAGTGATGTGATATCTAACACTGATCTGACAGATCTCTAATAACTTATTGGTAGCATTCACTTTGTAATGCTGCTGCACAATAAATGTAGTTTTTCCCTGGTTGTTTAGTTTGGAGAATCCCTGAATTGATCTCCCTTCGTCTGAAAGGTATCCTGGAGATGGTGTTTGCCAGAGCTCTAAGTAAAAATGACTTTGTTCTCTGCTATGTTAAATTGGCTGGTTAATTCTGGTGTTATTTACCCTGTAATTCATTAGTTTTACTCTACCATTGGCAGCTGACAGGCTGTAATTTCATGCCTTGCAATAAAAGATGTCTCATAATCTGCTTCATTTAGCAGCAAGAGAATTTAATGAAATTAACTGCAGCCCTAATTATGCTAGTGAATACTAAAGACTGCTATCAAGTTTCCTCAGAAAAGGACAAGGTCCACCTCATG